>NW_021703777.1:17984514-18142910 GCF_005190385.1 Monodon monoceros | reverse complement strand
CTCTGGCAGAGTGCTCATTCTTATTGAAGTGAGTCCCATTTTTCTCAGGCCAATACAAGACCTAACTTTTAAAAATATTGAAGCAAAACATAACAAGTTTTCCAAGTAGTTCTTCAATAACACAATTTTGCCACGGTGTCTAATGAATTCCTTATAAAGCCACAATTCTAAATTCAAACTCTCAAAGGTTGCTGTTGTTTTTAAACTACCTAAAATTGTCTTCTTTTGTTAACATAGATTTCCATTTCTAATCTCTTAGTTTTAAGTCTATCCTTTGTATTCCAAGGGTTTCCCACTCATGTTCCATGGACAACTGAGAATTTTCTGTGTTGAATCTTGTGTTTTTCTCTCATTTAAATGCAATACTGGATATTATGCCTTAGAGAATCTTGTTTTTATGACTTGAAGTAGTTTGTAAAAATCTAAATGATCCCTATATTATGTTATCAATCCATTCCCATTTCTTGCATCTCTTCTTTTCTCTCACCTTTTGCTCCAAAATTCCTAATTTTAAATATCCTACCTGTCCATATCCTTTAAAATAGATGAGGTAAATAATAAATTACATAAGTCTTTTCTTTTTTATATAGATAAATATATAGAGAAAATAAATATATAGATATTTATGAATATTGTCACCACAGCTATTATTTAAATCTTAACCCTTCCTTAATGCATATATAAAGTAGTGGGGGCGTGTTCTTGTCACATATAAGAAGTTAAGATTTTTTTCCATTACACAGAGAACCAAAATCAAAGAGAGGGGACATGAAAAATTTTATCCCAGCCTAGGATTCTACAGCTTCATAAAATGATTGAACAGGGGCTTCCCTGGTGGCGCAGTGGTTGAGAGTCTGCCTGCCGATGCAGGGGACACGGGTTCGTGCCCCGGTCCGGGAAGATCCCACATGCTGCGGAACGGCTGGGCCCGTGAGCCATGGCCGCTGAGCCTGCGCGTCCGGAGCCTGTGCTCCGCAGCGGGAGAGGCCACAACAGTGAGAGGCCCGCGTACCGCAAAAAAAAAAAAAAAAAAAGATTGAACAAACAACATGGAATGGAACATACATACTTGACTATTTGTCCCTTTAGTCCTTTAACATTCGCTGCGAAGTCACTTTAAGGCCCCCTGGAGATACACACATTTCTATAATCTTCAAGCAATACAGTTTTAAGAAAAGGGAAGTAAAAGAGGCTCAAGTTTCATTAGCTATTGTCTTGCTCACACTTTGTTCCCTGCCGTCCTGTGACTTACTTATGGTGTAACAGTGGAAACAGACAATAAATCATCACTTTCTTGTCATTCATTCTCAATTTCTTGATTGGTTCCTTTCCAATATCCCATTCTATGGGACTAGTTTCTTGTCTTATTCTCCAGTCTTTCAAGAGACCAAAGCATTTTCCCTGAGCCATGTGCTATCAGACCTGCCCAAATGTCCTTTTGTGTGGATGACATTCTGCTGAACACCTTCCTGATATCTTGTTCTGTTTAACTCTTTAGAGCTTTGCCTGAATCCAGCATTCCCTGAAAATGACTTTCTGACTGTCCATAACCCAACTGATTACCTGTGCTCCCCTTTCAGAGCAGACTGATCTCTCAGACCTGACTATCCTCTCTCTGATCTTTTGTCACTTTCATAGGATACTCTTTATGATATTGCAAGAATGTTTTAGAAATTCTAATCACAGTATATGTTCTTAATCACTTAACCAATGATTAGTTGTTTTTCTAAGCAAGAGAATCAGAGAAAAAATTGTACATAAAATAAAAATAGAAAACTCAAAGCAGAATTGCTGTAGGAGAAAAGTGAAGTAGTTTAAAAGTGAAAGAAAATGTAGCAACTTAACAACATATAATGATATTACATTATTATTGTCAGCATTTAAATTTTTCATAATGATACCATGGTAAGGATGAACATTGGCAAGTATGGTGAAATGAAAATAAAACCTGTATATTTCAGTGGCTACAATGTGAGTTTAACTTGAGAGGAGGAAAAAAGTTAAGGTATAACCTACTTGTCACTTATCAAAAATTATTTTACAAAGTAAATTGAACTGAGACACAAACAGACATTTGTACTTTTATGTTCTTAGTAGTGTTAGTCACAACAGCTAAAAGTTGGAAGCAATCCAAGTATGCGTGGATGGATAAGTGGATAAACAAAATGTGGTACATATATACAACAGAATATTATTCAGCCTTAAAAAGGAAGAAATATCTGACACATGCTACAACACAGATGCACCTTAAAGACATTAGGCTTAAGTGAAATAAGCCAGTCATCAAAGGAAAAGTATTGTCATTTTCCACTTATACGACGTGCCTAGAGCAGCCAAACTTAGGGAAGCAGAAAGTAGAATAGTGGTTGTCGGGGGCTAGGGGAGTGGGGAATGGGGAATTACTGTTAAATGAGTATAGAATTGAAAAAGTTCTGAGGTAAACAGTGGTGAAGGTTGCATGATAATGTGTATGTATTTATGCAACTGAACTGTACACTTAAAAATGGTTAAAATATCAAGAGAATAAGAAGACAAGCCACAGACTGAGAGAAAATGTTTTCAAAAGACATCTGATAAAGGACTGTTATCCAAAGTTTACAATGAACTCTTAAAACTCAATAATAAGAAAAATGAGCAACTGAATTACAAAATGGGCAAAATACCTGAACAGATATATCACCAAAGAAGATATGGAACTGTCAAGTAAGTATATGAAAAGGTGTTTAACATCATATGTCATCAGGGAATTGCAAATTAAAACAATGACAGTACTACATACCTGTTAGAAAGATCAAAATCCAAAACACTAGCAAAACCAAATGCTGGCAGAGATGTGGAGAAACAGTAACTCTTATTCATTTCTGGTGGGATTGCAAGAAATGGTACAGCCCTTTTGGAAGACAGTTTGGGTATTTCTTACAAAATTAAACATAATCTTACCATACAATTAAGCAATCACACTCTTTAGTGTGTACCCAAATGAATCAAAAATTTATGTCCACACAAAAACCTGCACATAGATGTTTATAGCAGCTTTATTCATAACTGCCGAAACCTGGAGGCAACCAAGATGTCTTCCAATAGGCAAGTGGATAAATATACCTTGGTATATCCAGACAATGGAGTATTACTCAGTGCTAAAAAGAATTAAGCTACAAATGTGGCCCCCGAATACTTTTCTTTATGAATACATGGTCAATTTTCCCCTAAAGTATATTTTGTTTACTTTGTTGTGCAAGAATCGTATGAATTTAGAGGCCTTGAATGTCGGAAAGAAGATGTGTTTTGTAAATCAGTGTCACTAAAGCCTTCAGATTCTCTTGCACCTGACTAGGCCCAGCTCAGAACAAGAAGTTGTAAAATTGGCTTTTATTCCAGGAGGACCATGAACATAAGCCATTCAGATCAAGAGTCTTTTGCAAAGGCTGGCATCGAAACAAAACAAAACAAAACAAAACAAAACAACAACAGCAACAAAAACCATAGATGACTACAGCAAACCCCTGGGAAATTTCATGGTGTAGTACAAAGCCAAACTGTAAACAGGACCCAGTCCAACTGGGGAAAGAACTGGAAGAGAGCCATACTGCAAGGTGCATCCAATCTCAGGTTCCAGGCTTGGAATTATCCACAGTCAGTATGTATGTAAATCTCAGCCTGGTCCAAGAAGGAAAATCCCACTCAGTAGATTGGGTGAGGAAACCTATATCCTGTTGAATAAAAAGTGTAAGAGAGATGCTGAAGATTCAAATATACATCCAGGTTATAACACTTTAGAAACAGGTTTTAGTGTGAGGCAGTGGTTCTCAAAGTGTGGTCTTTGGACCAGCAGCAAAAGTATCTCCTGGGATCTTGCTAAGAATACAAGACCCATGAGTCAGGAACTCTGGGGGTGTGAGGCCAATAATCTGTGTTAATAAGTTCTGGAGGTGATTTTGATTTGAGAACCGCTGGTGTAAACTATTGACAAATATGACATTACTATAACAGCACAGTACTAAGGTGCTTCCAACATTTACAGATAAAATAGACCCACCAAGGTCGTGTGAATTTTCTGTACTGTTAAACTTCATTGTAATAAAATGAGAGAAAAAATTTAAAAACATTTAAAGATAAAATAATTTAACATTTTAGGCATGAATTTTTATAGCTAGATGTTAAAATAAATATTTAAATGTGAAAAAAAATTTAAAAGAAAGAAATAAGCTACAAAGCCATGAAGAAAACTTAAATGTTATGATGTGAAAGAAACCAATCTGAAAAGGCTACATACAGTATGACATTCTGGACAAGGCAAAACTATGAAAACAGTAAAAAGATTGGTTGTTGCCAGGGTTTAGGGAGAAGGGGGAGAGGAATAGGCAGGACACAGAGGATATTTAGGGCAGTGAAACTATTCTATACGATATGACAATGTTGGATATATGTCATTACACACTTGTTAAAACCCATGAATCTGGGGCGTCACATAAACAAGGACTCCTTTTCAGATCCATTCATTTCTTCTAATGACGTCCATGTCTCTCCTAAGATAAAGATGCTCTCATTTCTTCCTAGGATAGGAAGTGCAAGTCTAATTAATCAAGGGGGCCAAACATTTTAACTTTCTAAAAACCTTAAAAAGCATTAGCAAGGCAGGCTCCAGAACCCACTGCTACAGCTGATTCCTAACCTGTGAGTGATATTCCTCGCCTCCCTTCACTATCTCCCATTTTAGATTTCCCTCACTGTCAGCTAACACTCTTGCTCGCCCGACTGCCAACCTGATAGGATGACCCAGATCTTCATCCCCAAGAGGTCTGAGCCCATAGTTGCCTTGCCCTTGTCAGGCTGTGGTTGTTACAATTCCCCATTTACAGTTTTCATTTGACATAGGAGTGCCGAGAGACACCGTAGTTAGTCCCTGGATTCAAGATATTCCTCCCTGTCTTCATTGTGTAACCATCAACCCAGGCTTAATTACCCGCACTGGTACAGTAACGCCTTTGTTTGCCTAAAAAGAGGCCAGATGATACCTGCAAACTCCAGTTCAGTGTAACCTATATTGTGTTCCCCTGTATTCCCCCATTGAGTACACATGATTGTGCAACCCAGAGAACAACCCCCCAACCCCAGAGTGCTGTCCTCAAGTTGGCACCTCAGCTGAGCTTTCAATAGGCCTTTCCACCATTCATGAGGCTGTGGCTATTCCTGGATTATGGGGTTTATGATAAGTAGGTGAATTCTATAGTCAGGAGCCCGTGGTGGCATGTCCTTCACTTTAGAATCAGTACAGTGGTCAAAGATGTTGTGTAGGATACTATTTTCACAGATTAGACATTCTGTTAGCGCTTGGATGATGGTGTGGGAAGAGACACTGCAGACAGGGACTACAAGTCCATATTCAGTAGGAATACATGGCTGCCCTCCCTAAACTGGAAAGAGTTGGAGAAAATTGCCCTGCCACCAAGTGGCTAGCCAGTCTCTCTGAGGAATGAAGCCATGTTGAGGCCTTAATGTTGGTTTATGCTGCCCACGGTTTGAGCATTCAACAGGAGCGGGACTTAGATCAGCCTTGGTGAGGGAAGTACAATTTGTCAGGTCCACGCTGAGTCTACGACTTTGCCTGTCTTCTCCCATTAGCTTCAAGTCTGACCCATGGGATTTGTACGTGGGCACTGAGTAGTTTCCACAGCATCTCAAGCCTATAACAGGAAAACCCTAGACTTAAAGTGAGAAGCACATGGTATATATTTGAGACCTATGTCAGAAAGAAATTGCTAAGCTGAGCTCCAGATTTATGGTGATAGAGGGATAGCATATGCTGGTGCTAGGATGCTTCTGGTCTAAATGCAGATCACATGTATAGATCATGGTAACGTGCAAACTGAATATGGTGTGTCCAGATTTTCTGGTGCCTCAAGCAAATACTTATTCTGCTTATTGGGTGAGTCAGCCCTGCAAACATAATAAAAGGCAGAATATGTCATATACCAAAATTAGGACTGACATTCAGCCAGTAAGTCTTGGTGTGGCATACTGCCCAGTGGGTCTGATGGATCAGGTTTCCCTCTGATAAAATTTCAGAAGGCATAAATGAGGGTTAAAAAAAAAAAAAAAAAAAAAAAAAACCAGAGAGATTTCCAAAATGGCATAGCTAAAAGAAAGGCAGAGAGGTAGAAAATAGAATGCATCACATTGGAATCACTAATCAACTCATGGTTTTTCTTAAATGATAAGTTAAAAGCAGGACCCTAAAGAGACTGGAATAAAAAACAAGAAATTTTCAAAATTTAATAGTTAAAGGAGAGCTATCAAAGGTTTTTATGAGGGGCAACACGAGATCAGAACTTGGCTCTAGGAAAAGGAAAAGCAAGTTGGTAGTACTATTTAGGAGAAGAAATGTAAAGGCTTGGAGAACAAGTGACTTTAGCCTTAGCTGAGGCACAATGAGGCTTGAATTTCACTAACATTAATGAGAATGGAAGAAAAAAAGCAGACCAAAGTAAGATACTACTTATAGGCTTATGCATTGGCTGGGTGGAGGAGGGGAGGAAAGATATGTCAAAAACGACTTGAGGGCTTCCCTGGTGGCCCAGTGATTGAGAGTCCGCCTGCCGATGCAGGGGACACGGGTTCGTGCCCTGGTCCGGGAAGATCCCACATGCCGCGGAGCCGCTGGGCCCGTGAGCCATGGCCGCTGAGCCTGCGCGTCCGGAGCCTGTGCTCCGCAATGATAGAGGCCACAACAGTGAGAGGACCGCGTACAGCAAAAAAAAAACCAAAAAAACAATTTGAGGTGTCAGCCCTAGCTTATTGACATCAAAGATGGTTATCTTTTAATTTTGATCCCGTTGAATTTGAGGTGTCAGATCACCTTTCAAGGAAAGGCTTGCTAGTTAGCAACAGGGCAGCACCTGGTCAGAAGTCAGCGTTCAGCTGTCTTCCCCATCAAATCTGCCTTAGCTTCAGAGGACTCCTTTGCCTGAGGTTACATCCCTCCCAGAGCAGCTTGCATCCACTGCCTGAGTGAGGCAGGAGTGTACAGCTCTGGCCTTTGTGACCTGGGCACGATGTTCTGACGGGCAACACTTTCTTCAGAGCTCCTTGGTAGTTTGACTTTTTCTCTGCCTCTTAGAAGTTTTCTGCTTAACTTTTCCTTTGTATGCTTTTGGGTCCCTAATAAACATCTTGCACCTAAACCTCATCTCAGCATCTTCTTCTAGAAAACCCAATCTGTAGCAGTAGTGATGTATCATTTGGTGGTTCTTTTAGATGCAAATAATGGAAAAACCAACTAAACATGTCTAAAAACGTTATCATCTCATAAAACAAAAAAGTTCTGAAGCAGGGTCATTACAGAGTTGACTAATAAATGACTCAATGACATCATCATACCTGCAAGCATATTTCCATTCCCTTTTGATAGGTTTTGCTTTTATTTTTGGCTTTTGCATGACTTCTTTGTTTTGTTTTTATCAGAGAAGAAACTGTCCAGGTCCCAGAGACCTGAATTGGGCCACATATCCATAGCTTATAAGGGAGCTGGGATGGCAATTTCTAGTATGTTCAGCTCTTATAGCAAAAGACAATATGCCAGCAAGAATAAATTTGGGAAAATAAATGGTTTGGGGTGAGTAGCCATCAGTGTCTACCACAAAAATGTCTGAATGTGATTCCATAAATGTAGTATGGAATACCTCATTTTCATTTTTCCCTTTAAATCAAATTGCCTTAGACTCATAGTGACCGTAGTTCTGTGCACAGGAGGAAATTTAATCACAGTCCCCTGGTGTGAAGGTTCTGTGATATTATTTGATGCCAAAGCATCAGGAAAAACCCTGTGGTCAGCAGCTGACACTTGTTTTCAACAAACCACGCATCCTTGCAGTGCACACAGAACCTTCAGTTCTGCTGTGTCCACTGCTTCCAGGCCAATCACTGCTGACACATGTGAACAAATAGAGGGGCCAGGAACCTTGGTATCATGTGCTCGACCTCCCTAGACACACCATTCTTCCACATCATCTTCTTGAACATCTTGCCTTATAATCCTTGTAAGGCAGCACTTGCAGACAATGTGCTGCCCCCTGATAAATGCAAGACCTGCCAATCTCTGATCTCTGCCATCTAAGGGACATCTCTCCCTCAAGTCACTCTCCTACCTTCTCCATCTTCTCTCTTTCTCCTCTTCTCTTTAAACAACACACATAATCTTTTCATTGAGTTTCAGCTTGGACATTATATCCTGCAAAAATCCTTGAGACAAGGAAATGCTTAGGGCTTGATTATTGCTCCGAGTTAGGAGGAGGGAAAATGCAGAGATCAAAACATGAAAGAATAAAAACTCATCCCAACCTCCACCCCAGGGTTGCCAGAATTAGCAAATTAAAATTCAGGAAGCCTAGCTCACTTTGAACTTCAGATAAACAATGAACATTTTTTTAGTATGAGTTTGTCCCATAAGTTTGAGACAAATTTAACTGGGCATCATGCATTTTACTTAGCAGCTTTAAACCTCCCCTTCCTCATAAAAAACACGTTTCAGCAGGTATAATTAAGGTTGGTTTGAAGTTTGGAAGAGAGGTTGCTATTGAAAATACAGATTTTAGAGGCTTCCAATTAGACTATAGCTGATGCTATGTAAAATGATATAAACTCCGAGGGATAGGATGTATAGAGAGAAAGAAAGATTCTTTGTATTCTTCTTAAAGTCTGGAATAGTGCTAGACGTATAGATCTCAATAAATTTTTCTGCCAAACTAATAGATTATTTCTTCCCTGTTTTCATTATCTCCTTAGTAGATTATGTAACACAAACATATGTAGTAATTACTGTGACACCTTTTATGAATTAAGTGTAGAAGAGAGATTCATGTTTCTATTATACTTTCAAGATTATTCAAATAGTCCATGCATGTGACCTGGACATTATATTGATAAAGATTCTCTCATAGATGAATAATTAGAAAAATTAATTTGAGAAATCAATATCTATTTCCAGATATCCTCAGGCAATGCATGGTATCAATAAAGCCTTAAATCTCAAATAATTTTAAAATGTACACAATAGAGATGCTTTTCAATTTTTTTATGATTAACTTAAATTCGTCATGCTCTTCACATGACGCTTCTTGGGCAGATTCAGAACTGTTGTCTAGCAATCAAAATTAAGTACTTTAACAAACCAGATTCTAGAAAGTACGATTCTAATTATATTGATAAGATATGCTCAACAATATAGTCCATATAACTTGGCTTTTCCCCCTGGGATAATTAAGAACACACAGAGCCTATTACCTAGAGACTGGGGGAGGACACCATCAAGCACAGTCATGATTGGACCTGCAGCTGTAGAGATAGAGCCCAGGTGGCCAAGAGATAGTGTTGAGAGTGACAAGCCTTGCAGTCACCACTTCCAGTGGCCAAGAAAATAACAGGGTTCCAGGTAGCACTCACAAAGGCCGTGCCTTTGCTCAACCTCTCTGCATGTCTCTCTCCAAAGCATTGTATTCAAATGCAGAGGGCTTGCATTATTCAGTTATTTTAGAATCATGTTAACTTGGTAACATTTTCAGAAAATAAGAATACCGTATGTCTAAATTGACAGTAGAAATGATTTTGAAATGAAGCAGGAGGATGTTTCCTTGGATCAGAAAGATTGTGCAGTGACTTTGGTGGTGATTATTATTCCATCTGTTGATGTGATTATGGAAATTCTGGCTGAAACTGTGAAGTCTTGTGCCTTCCCGGTACTCCCCAAAGGACAGAGGGCTGCCAGCTACTCAAAGTGCTGGAAAGGGATGAAAACAAACCACTGACCTTGAAGTACTGTTCAGGAGTTCTTAACCCTTTTGATATAGGTAGAGTGAGTTTGTTTCTGTTTATTTACACAGCCTTGTAAAGCTCTTCAGATGTTCTTAACCGAGATTTTTTTTTAAGCTGACCTTTGAACTCCACTGCATGGTACCCAGAAAAGCTGATGAAGCTCAGAGGGGATAAAATGAAAAGCAGTAGCAAGTTTAGTTTTTAAAAATGGGATATAATATGCACATGGCAATGTAAGCAGCTGAGGAAAATGTGAGTGGACCAATGCTCATGCTACACAGACAAAACCAAAAATAATTCTTGTGAAGAGAAACAATATAAAGTAATTGGCACCTTCACTCCTTATAATGTATATTTTTTTGTTGGCCATAAAGATGGACAGGGGATGTAAAAAAATCCTTCTACTTAAAAAAAAATTTGACTTTCAGTCATTGATTCATTTTTAACAAAAAAGACCACTGAGACTATCACTATATGACATCAGATTTCTCAAGAAGAGTTAAAAAATTTCACATCATGTGGAGTTTTACAACTCTTGGGAACTTTTGGCATTACAGGGATTTAGTCTGGTTTCTGAGATGCTCCTACATTAATGGTTTGAATTCCCTAAGGTATCCTTTTCCACCATCTGCATGGGTCAGTGCAGTAAGGTATTTTCTCTCTGAAAATAATAGAACGGGCAATTTTGTATGCCTCTTTAGAACTCTAGCCATGAGGTGCTTTGTAATTTTTGTGATTCAGCCTCTCCAGTGAGACATGAGACCTGACAACATAGTTATAGAAGAAAATGAATCCTCTGTGCATCTGAATTTGTTGCAATATGTTTAAATGTGAAGTGACTCATTTCAGCCTCTGAGAGGTAGTCTTGGGTAGATTCATTCATGTTATCGTCCACTGAAGCTATTTATTACCTAGAAGTTTTCTTTTTCACTTATAACTCATTATTCACACACACACTCCAGGGAAGCAAGCCTGAGGACAGAGATCATCCATGACTGTTAAAAACGAATGGTGGGGGCTTCCCTGGTGGCGCTTCCCTGGTGGCGCAGTGGTTGAGAGTCCACCTGCCGATGCAGGGGACGCGGGTTCGTGCCCCGGTCTGGGAAGATCCCACATGCCGCGGAGCGGCTGGGCCCGTGAGCCATGGCCGCTGAGCCTGCGCGTCTGGAGCCTGTGCTCCTCAACGGGAGAGGCCACAACAGTGAGAGGCCCGCGTACTGCAAAAAAAAAAAAAAGAAAGAAAAAAAAGAAAAGCAACAACAACAACAAAAAAAAACGAATGGTGGACACCATCGTGTATTGTTATAGATCCATTGGGATCAGTTTAAGATAACACATAACCACAGTTGAAGGTCTTCAGTGCAGTGAGTTTCCTCAGTTCAAAATGGCATGGAAAAAGTTTTATTTGATCTTTTTGGCCCAAGCCATTTCTTTGGTCACTGTGGTAATTCTAACCCTATAGTCCATGTGTGAAAAATTACAATGGCCTCATTAATCCAGGGCCTAAATAAAGCCAGAGTGGATTTACAAAAGTTATTCTGGAGGCAAGTAAACCTGTTATTTTAACTCAAAATTGGAAGTATGAATGAAATTTGTAGTACTAATATTTTTTAACGCCAGACGTGTTTTTCCATTACTTAGAATATCGCTGTGATTTGGAAATAAGGACAGTGTTGTTGAATCCTTAATGAATTTAGGAAATGCTGTTGGCTAATTTCTCATGAATGAGTCTTTAAAATTGTTTCCTCCTTCCTAAGTATTTGCTTCCAAATATTCTAGAATGACATCTGTTGGGCCTAGGAGGTGGATGAATCGGCCGGCTGTTCCATGGGGCCACAAAGCCAAAGAAGTGAGGGCACCAAAGTTCTTTGGATGGTCACAGTTTCCTCAAAATTTCTCCTTCCCTCTCTTCATTTATGAGTCCTGAGGTTCCTTCTATGTGTTTTGTAAATATCCTTAGTGAACCAGGGCAGGGCTGGTCTTATAAGCAGTACAATTGGCATTATTTGAAGATGTTCTTTTTATCATCTTCACAAAAATTTATTGAGGACCTACCTACCTGTGCCACTATTATAGTCACTCTGGAAACAGCCATATACAAGAAACAAATAAACATGCCTGGTGGAAGAAACAGATAATAAACAAATAAATAAAATTTGTAGTTTGTAGGAGATAATTACCGCCATAGTAAAAACAAAAGAATGGAAGGGCTCAGGGAATCCGGAGAGTGAAGGAAGAAACCTGCAGTTTTAAATAAGGTGGTTGGGAAAAGCTTTACTGATGAAAGTAATTATTTTTAACCAAAGACCCATAATAGGGAGAGGGAGAAAACTTTTTGGATATGTAAGGGAAGAGCATTTCAGGCAGAAGGAATAACAAATGCAAATGTCCTGAGGCAGGAACACACCCAGCAGGCTTGAGTTACCACCAGGAGGCTCATGTTATGGGAATGAACTGAGCACGAGGAGGTGGGCATGGTGGTCAGAGAAGCTATCACAGGGGGAGAGAAGGCCTCATCTAGTAGAGACATTTAGGATACTGTAAACAATTTGGGTTTTACTCAGAGAGATGGATACTCATTGATATGGTCTGGCTTAAATTTTAACAGTATCATTCAGCTGCTGGGTTGAAAAAAGGGGCAGTGGTGGGAATAGGAGACCAGTCAAAAATCTATGGTGATAACAAAACTGGCAAACAATGACCATCACTAGGAACGGGCTGATTGATGTCCTTGCTGATGGAATTTGCAGCTTGATTAGATATAGGATAGGAGAGAAAGAGAAGAGTCAAAGAAGACTCCAACATTTTGGTCTGAGCAATTGGAAAAATAAGAGTTTTCGCTGATTGAGATAGGGAAGAATGCAAGCTTTTTTTTTTATTGGAGTAAAATTGCTTTACAATGTTGTGTTAGTTTCTTCTGTACAATGAAGTGCATCAGCTACATGTATACATACATCCCCTCCCCCTTGGACCTCCCCACCTGCCCACCATCCCATTCACCTAGGTCATCACAGAGCACCGAGCTGAGCTCCCTGTGCTATACAGCAGCTTCCCACTAACGCTGGAGAGGGTGTGGAGAAAAGGGAAACCTTTTGTACTATTGGTAGGAATGTAAATTGGTACAGAATGCAAGCTCTTAAACTCCTTGATATTTATTCCTTGGTCTTGTCCCTTGATCTGCTACAGTTCATGCAGAGAGACAATCTTTCATTTCACTTCCTCTCTCCATTTCCCAACCATCTGGAGTTTTGAAAATGTAAACCCTCTGTATTCACCTTAGAACGTGGACAATGCAATAACTTTTATATTTTATCAACGCAATTATTTTTCAACATTTTGCAAACAGAATAAAAACGTGTGTCTGTGTGAGTCCGTTTTGTGGTGGTTGTTTAAACATCTTAATGTCTTAAAAGCATCATCAGAGTCACCCCTCAGAATTTCACTTTGTCCCAGGCAGAAGGCACTTTGAATGCTTGACTCACTTATGTGGATGACTTTTAGCTATACTATTGTTTCCACCTTGGACACTCATTTATTTTAGGCCTTGTGACAGATGAGCTCACCCAGATCTTAAAATGCAGAATTTAAGGTTGTGTCAGACTATAATTTTATGCTAACTTTGTTTATTCCCCTCTTCAATTACTAAAGTTACCACCCTAGACTCTGGAAAATAACCGGAGACGATGTTTGTTTGCTGGCAAATTAGAAGCTGACGTCCCAGCTTTCCCTGAGTGTGACTATGTGTAGGCAGTTTAATTATATTGAAACTGAGCATTATGATGTCTAAACTAACTTTCCTTTATTCTAAGATTGACTTCATGTTTGGGAAAAGCCAGGGAAAGTGGCAAATGTCTTCTAAAGTGGAAAATTTCAGACTCGAGCTACAGAGATGGAATGCACATTCATAATATTTACATAAAACGTAATCATTTCTCCTGTCCTCACCGGAGAGCTGAAGACAGGGGAAGTGAGGGCTCAAGCTGCCGCCCTTAATTGAGTTAGAGGAGTGCATGGTCTAAGGCCTCTATCTTTGGGCAAAGCAGTAAACCATGATTATGACTGTGGCCGGGAAAACATTTTAAATGTAGAATAAGCTAACAGAGGACTGAGAACACCTACTTTATGGACACTGTGGGTTTTATTTTCGGCATTTGTAAATCTATAGTTCTTTATAAACAGAACAAAGTGGTCAATTTTCACAGGGGCTGTGCTGGCACAATGGTACCAAGGGCTTAGTCTGGGAACAAAGTCATTAAAAATAACTACGTACAAAGAACTCAGTCATAAATAATGTGCCACAAAGGATCCAAAGAAATCCAATGGCAATAAATGATATACTTCAGTGTATCTAAAAGTCTGCTGCGGGCTGCCTGATCCTGTGTATGGTGATTCCCCAAAGAGCTTTTCCTATTCCTTCCTCGCTTTCTCTTGCTTCTTCCTTTTTTCCTCCCCTTTTACCCCATCTTCCTCTCCCTGAAAGCTGATGGCTTGCTTTCATTCAGGCAATCAGCAGGAGAAAGAGAGAAAGAAAACAAAAGATAAAAAATTCCTGACACCACTTTGCCTTTCCACTGGGCTTCAAGTTGTGATATAGCCTTTCTGTGATTTTTTTTCTTCCATCAATACTATCTTTAAAATGTAGTTTTCACCAGGATAAAAAAAAGGTTAAAAAAAAAAGAGGGAAACTGACATTGCTTGGAACCTGAAATATAAAGGCCATTCAAGACCTCCATGATCTTGCTTGCTTTTTACTTTATCTTTTCGTCTTTCTCAAATTTTTGTTCCTTCTAATTACTTGTGGCTTCCTCTTGACTCTTCCTCTCATAGCAGACATCAGTGTGGCAGGAAGTTCTGTTGTCTCACTCATGTGTCATTCATGTATAAATAGTGACCTCTTCTTGTCCCCTCCACAAGCCTGGACTTTTCACACTTCCAAGGCTTAACTTACCCTGGGCTCTCTGTGGTACATGGTCATCTCCTCTATGAAGACTTCCCTGACTCTCTGTCCTTCCCGAATAGAATTAACCTCTCTCTTCTCTGGGTCCCAATTATGTGTTATCAAAGCAAATATGACATTTAGTTGATCAGAAAAACAGCAGTTCTTCTCTTGCTAAATGAAGGCCAAGAAAATATTTCCTTCTACACTCTGTCTTCCAGTGTCTGTCACATATTAGGTTCTTAAATGATCCTGGAATCAATGTGTATATCATATGCCTGGCACCCCCAATTGCTTTCTTATAGATTGCCATTTAATCTTTACAACAATTCTATGATTATAAGCATAATGTTTTTTTTTTTAATTAATTAATTTATTTATTTATGGCTGTGTTGGGTCTTCGTTTCTGTGCGAGGGATTTCTCTAGTTGTGGCAAGAGGGGGCCATTCTTCATCGCGGTGCGCGGGCCTCTCACTATCGCGGCCTCTCTTGTTGCGGAGCACGGGCTCCAGACGCTCAGGCTCAGTAGTTGTGGCTCACGGGCTTAGTTGCTCCGCGGCATGTGGGATCTTCCCAGACCAGGGCTCGAACCCGTGTCCCCTGCATCGGCAGGCAGACTCTCAACCACAGCGCCACCAGGGAAGCCCCTATAAGCATAATGTTTATTCACTTCTTCTGTTTTTGATTTTCTGTGACTGAGAAAACTGAAGCTCAGAGGATGTAACTGGTGAGAAGTCACAGGTCTAATTACCGGTAGTGACAGCATTCAGCTGTCATGTTGCCTCTCTTTCAGAGGTTCTCTACTTTGAGTGTGCATCAGAATCACCAGGAGGTCTTGCTAAAACAGATCGCTGGGCCATATCCTTAGAGCTTCTGACTCAATAGGTCTGGGTTGGGGCCAGATAATCAGTATTGCTAACAAGTTAGCAATACTAACCAGGTGATACTGCTGCTGCTGCTTCTGGGAACATACTTTGCGGCCGAGTGCCTTGCATCATCTGTGCATCCTAATCTGTGAACAACTGCACTCAACGTGGGACAGTGCATGGCTGAACCTTTGCAAGGCGTCTAAGAGCTTATTTGTATATCAAGCATGCCAGTAAATTCAATAGTCCTCACATCCTATCTATCTGTCTACCTAAAATTTTAAATTCAGATAGATGTTGTTCTAATCTACAACGCATTGAAGGTGTCACTGAATTGGTGGGAGATTGTTATCATTATATGTTCTTTCCTTCCATGGATATTGGAAACACAATCGCTTTATGTGAAGAGAAAACATGTTTAACGTGTTAAGGGGAGGTTAGTCGTAAGGTTACAATAATTGGGTAAATAACTGTCTCAACTTTATTGGATAACTATGCAGCCAATAAAAAAAAAGGTGTGGTCAAATGTATTTACGGTCAGAAAAAGATGATAAAGATCAGATGTTGAGTGAAAATAGTGGGTTACCAAAGATATCATTTTTAAAATCTATGCACATTTTCATAGAATCCGTATGCAAAAAATAAAACATGAACAGTACTTATGTTTGGCTGGTAGCTTAATAGATGATTTCTTCCTCCTTTTCCTCCCTCCTCCCCCATCCTTTTCTTTTTCCTTCTCCCTTCCTTTTTTTATGTCTGTGCCTTCTTAATTAACAAAAATGTTATTAATTTCTACAATAAATATTATTTATTTATAAGTAAATACATTTTCTACAATAACTATCCCTCATGTAATAAATACCTTCTCCAGATGATGAAAGCACACTTTCACAGTATGTTCTGTGTGTAGACTGTGACTTCTCAGCCTGGAGAGCTCTAGAAATCCCCTGGTTCTGGGAACTCTGTGCAGTACAGCTGTCCCCTACCTACCTCTGGCTTTGTTTTCTGGAGGCCAGCAGTCTGGATGACCCAAGCTCAGAAAGGCACGGCATTATCCTGTGGTACGTCTGGGTGGGGCAAGTCTGAAATCATTGCTCCTTGCTTTGCCCCAAAGGGGAACCCTGTCAGCTTACTTCTTTTCACAACAGTGAGCCTGTTGACTTAAAGAACAAGAGAGTCTCTGTGCCATGGTGTGCATAATTAGATCCTCTTACATTAAACAAAATAATAAAAAGGGGGAATATTTCTATTTCTGAGATTCAGACACTAAACAGAATTGATAATACTTGGAAGACTTTCTAGGCCCCAGGCATTGAAAAAAATATGTCGTGATCTCATTAATGATATCACAATTCACCCAGCTGCTCAAACTTGGCAATAATATTCCCAACACAGTACTTTGTAATTGCTCTTTTCTCTGCCTGGAAAGTTCTCTTCCCTGGTATTTGCATGACTTGTTTTCTCACTTCATTCAGATCTCTGCTCAAATAAAACCTTCCTGGAGCAGCTTTCTCTGACCTCTGTATCTAAAGCAGCATCCTGTCATTCTCTATCCCCTTAGCTTGTATCCTTTTTCACCATAGCACTTATCATAGGAGGTGCCCAATAAATATTTTTAAATATATGAATGAATTTTATCCTCATCACAACCCTATGAGGTGAATACTGACATGATCCCTATTTTCAAGGCTTCAAGAGAGTTGAGTGAATTGCCCATTTGAACCAAGTTGTCTGACATCCAAGTATACATCCTTAATCAGCACATATTGGAATGTTCTTTTATTAACTGGATGAAGTCTATTGTCTTAATGTTAAAAACAGGCACTTGAAAGAGCAGAGATGGATAGATAGTAAAATATCATTGACAATGAAATGTCCAGACACATGACAAAATACTAGGGGTATGAGTATGAAAAATGATGTGTACTTCCAAGCTATCAGCGAGCAATTGAAAATACTTTCTTTTATGATAGAGTCAAGATGGTTTTATTTTAAGATCTTTACTTACCGACAAAATTGATTGAAGTATGTGCAGGGGGAAATATTTCATTCTTCTCTATCTCTGACAGAAAGTGGAAAGAGGAAACACTGAAAACAGGAAAATATGTGTGATATCTATAGAATAGCAGATACGTAACTCACTGAGCAGCTGAAGAATTAAATCAGAGGTATGTTTTGGCACCTTTTACAGGCGCTACTCACTTCCCTTAGATTCTTTTTCTTTTCTTTTCTTTTTTTTTTTTTATCATGCAGGCCTTGGATCTGGAGCCCCTTTTCTGTCCCTATGTCTGACAGTTACAAACTGTCACTAGCAAGGCTCTTTCTGGTTATAGCAGGAAATCATCTGGACATTCAAAGAGTCAAAGAAAAGGGATTCTGGGAATCTAGCACAGGGCTGAACCTGCTGCCCCTGCAGTAGTTCTGAACCTGGTCTGAACCAGGAACATTAGGGACTTACTTGCCAACATGATTATTTCTTTGGTGTAAAACCTACACCTCTGGATAACAAATCAGTTGCACTGAGACCTGAAATTCTTATGCCCTTCCCTTCAGGGACAGTCTGGTCCACTCTCTTTGTCATTGCCTGGGCCAGGTATCTGCCACAAGGAATTGCCCTTTTGTCTGTCATCTATACTCTTATAGGACCTGATTCTATTCTTGTAGAGACTGTCTCTTAAAATAACATTAAGCATCTTCATATTTTTCAGAAAGTTTTAGAAGGAGATGGAGCAGCCTGTAAGTAAAGTTTTAAAAAATTACATTTCAAAGTCTACAGAGTAAATATCACCGTGTTTTGGGTGGATGACATAATTTGGGGGGGGGGGGCTTCAGGTTTCCCTCTAATCATACTGCCACTCAGTATACCAGACCAAGACTCTGTCCCAAGCTCCAACAGAAAAAAGGCCTATAATGCTCTCAGTAATCTGGGACCACCCACTTTGCATATCCTAGTATAACTTCAAATAAGACCCGGAGAAGGTCATTGGTTAAATTACATGCTGATGTCTGACCAAAATCAAGGCAAGAGTATTGAAAAGATTTATTTGCTTCTCATGGCCAAACTTCCTTTTTAGTTTCTTTTCTTCACAAAGAGAAAAAGAAAAAACTACTAAAGCAAGCAAACAAAAACAACTCATGGTATTATATTACCTCTTCATAGGTATGGAAGATAAGCCAATGAGACCCAAGATACCATATAGGGAACTATAGAATAAATTGAAATAAAAGAAAAAAAACACAAGTATTTAAAAATGTAATTTATTAAGGCTTTCCTGAAATAAAAGACTATTGCAGCCTATATATTTAAGAGGGATACCAAATGCAAGAATTCAAGGGAATTGCTCCCACCTGTTCTTGAGGACTCTAACTGTAAGCGAGATTTAGCCAACCGAGCAATGACTAGAAAAGCCACAGCAAAGAAGTCTGTGGTGATTACTGAATATATTTAACCATAAAACAAAGACTGAAATAAACAGTAAGCTTATGAGGTCAGGTCAAAATGTAAATAATATAATCTGCAGTAATTAGAAAATTAACCAAAGTTAGAAGAGTAAATGTCCTGATCTCTTTAACAAAGAGTGAAGATGCTGAGTATATCTAACAGCACCAAGGTAGATATACCCGTATACCATCATGGGATTCCTGGTGAGCCTATAAAGTATTTTTAAAGCTATAAAAATAAAAAAATCTAAAATAATAAAACAGAATAAATCAGTCATATCAATAAATGTAATTAGACTAAGCTTACACAGTAGCAGACACAAAAATGAGAAAAGACTATTTGGATTACAAAGCAAAATGCTATGCTAAAACAAAAGAGGAAAGTTATGCCAGGTGAATGCTAACAAAAGGAAAGCAAGGTTCCACCCCACGCCGGTATGAGACAAGATGTCTTTATGAAAGAAATAGAGAAAGATGTTAAAGACCTTCCTTCTTGTCCAACTCTCCTATGAGCATTGTACCCAGATCATTTCACCAGAAAAATCTACAATTGTAATATGAATAACAGAATAAATGAAACTATTCTAGTACATTAAAAAAGAATGGAAGAGCTTAACAACACACACGTATTTGTTTATATTTGCAAAATACACTTCTGTAATGCTATCCAAAAAACAACAACGTTGAGGGGGAGAATTGCATAACAGGAGGAGACAGGTGTTGAGGTTGAGGGGACTCTTCGTTGTACATCCTTTACTACCAATAGGAGATAAAAATACAATTGGATAAAATTAACGTTGTCCATGGTAGTAGATCTGCTCATTTTGTCAAAGGGCACCTTCACTAGGTTAAAACTAAAGGAAGTTGTATCCTCTTTCAAATCTCAAAAAACCACTGTAGCCTGGGCTTAACTGGTAGGATCAGTCCTGGCAAGGAAGTGAGGAAGAGGAGATGGTGGTCTAAATGGACCAATTCTCTGAGTGCTACTGAGGCTCCAACAGGTGGAGACAACCTCAGTGATGGCTATGCACAAAGCATCCAGACTGTCAGGGTCAAGTGGTCCTGGCAAAGCCCCAGGTAATCAGCAGTGCACTCAGAGTTGACACCATCTAAGTAGGAAGGGGTGAATTTATCATGAAGCTAATAGAGTTTCCGTTTCAGGGACTCTTCCTTATCCAGACTGTACTCAGGGACGATTTCTATGAAGCATTTCTGGCAAATTGCCTGAAGTAAATCTTAAAAGAAAGGGACCTGAATCTCTAATGATTGTGCAACATACTATGATGTGTTTCCTCGTTCAAACTAAGTATTTTCCTCTGTACCTAATTATGTATCTAAAATGTATGATTTTTTTATTAAAAAGGACTCAAATTATATAAGATTTAGTCCCACACAAACCTATTATTGCCCCTGCATATAGACCTGCACTTCACTGATGCCAGAGACCTAGTTTAGGGATCCTCTTTCCTACTACCCTTTTAGACAAGCATAACAGAAAGAGCTCTGGGATCATAGAGAATGTCAAGGTGCAGTGGAGGACAATGTGAGTCCATCTACTGTGGGCTCAGTGATTTCCTGCCCTTGGGACACGAGGCTCGTCTGTACGCTGACGGCTTTGGGAATGACCACCAGGCAGCCCCAGTGAGGACTCTATAGGCCTCTTGGGTGAGATGGAATTTATGACCCATTAGCAAGCAGCTAAGACAGCAGCGACCCATGGGAGTTTTTGACATATCAAACTGGGCTTCCGGCTGAATCAAACAGGTGGGAGCATTGAGTTTGGGTACTCTGTAATATCAATTAAAGAATGACATGGGGCCCTGGGCAGGTGGGAATTGGCCATCCTAGTTATATAACTGAAATTCCATTAAGCATGTTAAATTGAATCAAGGTGCCCCCATGATACCTTTCAGGTTACCAAACATATAGAAGGGAAAGTGGGTTTAATGGGATTCCGAACATCCCAGAAATCACTTTTTTATACCAATTTCCTGCCTTTTAAAAATTTCTCATACTGTTTCTCTTTCTTTAAATTCATTATATTTTTCCAACCAGGGCAAACAGTCGCTCTTGTGTAATGATTATTCCAGCCCTCATCTACGTTTCAGGCCTAAGGATACAAAAAAGTGAACCACCTATTCTCATTTCACAGCTGCTATACAATAGCAGAAAGGGTCCTGAACGTGTCATTATTTCAGGCAAAGGAAAATTAATTGAATGAAGAAAGAAAACCATGCACAGTTCAAGTCCGATCACTGTTTTATGACAGTGTATTCAAGTAGTAGTATAATCATGGCAAGGCTTTCCGCTATTGGCTAGTTAATTATAAAGAAGATATGTATCATTTCTACCTACACTTAGCCTTCAAGCAGGAAATATTTTAAAATAATGGAAAGCTTTAGCAAAATAAATATTTAGTCTGTTATTTTTATTGACTCATGGCAGGGCAGGGGGGTAAGAGAAATAGAAAAAGTAATGCCAATTTTATTATATTTTAAAAATGATTTTTGAGGAATTTGTGAGAAAGGATCATTTTCTCCAAGCTTCTTTTTCAACCCCTGTCTCTCACGTTACAGTTGGAGTACTCATAATTCTACCAGATGGTGAGTATCTGAGGAGGTGGTCAGTCCCTTCTCTGGCCACTCAGGAAGGGTACCTCTCAGGTTACATCACATGAAGCACAGGCCTCCCTGTCCTGTCACTCCTTTCCCCAATTACTTGGAGAGAAAATAGTACCACAGGTGGATTCACCAGGTCCCTCCCCTGAATGGATACCATGAAAGGCCTAGGAAGAGGTTCTAACAGTGTGTCACTTGGTGATATGTTGTTGCCAAACTTGAATATTTTTCCAGATTTCCCAAATAAATTCCCAAACAATCCTACACATTTACATAGAATTATTAATAAGTTATGAATCTGAAACTTTTCTAAACTATCAATCATTAAAAATTGATCAGTTTTAGTCATAAAAGCACAACTAATTTATCTTTCAATTTTTTTCTATAGAAATGGCATTATGAAAACTTTGTCATAGGAGGATATAATCAAAGACTTTTTTGCAGACAAAAAATGTAGGAAAAATATTATAGAAATGTGTTCACTTGTTAACCTTTAAGAATCACGTTAATTTTCCAGATTTCGTGATGCTTGCGGTACTGCACAGCTTTTAAAGCACACAATTTGTTGTAAATTCTTTTCTCATTTTAAATATTTAATTCCAATTGTAATTTTGTAGCTGTGAATTTACTTTTTTTTTTTTGCGGTACGCGGGCCACTGTTGTGGCCTCTCCCGTTGTGGAGCACAGGCTCAGCGGCCATGGCTCACAGGCCCAGCCACTCCGCGGCATGTGGGATCTTCCCGGACCGGGGCACAAACCCGTGTCCCCTGCATCGGCAGGCGGACTCTCAACCACTGTGCCACCAGGGAAGTCCGAATTTACATTCTTTTTCTTACAGAGGACGCCCCAAATTGCATATTCTTTATTTTTTTTTAAATATACCATACTAATGGTATGATTCTTTTTATTTGTTTATTTATTTATTTTTGGCTGCGTTGGGTCTTTGTTGCTGTGCGTGGGCTTTCTTTAGTTGCAGCGAGCAGGGGCTACCCTTCATTGCGGGACGCAGGCTTCTCATTACGGTGGCTTCTCTTGTTATGTAGCATGGGCTCTAGACACACGGGTTTCAGTAGTTGTGGCATGCGGGCTCAGTAGTTGTGGCACACAGGCTTAGTTGCTCTGTGGCATGTGGGAATCTTCCCAGGCCAGGGATCGAACCCGTATTCCCTGCATTGGCAAGCGGATTCTTAACTACTGAGCCACAAGGGAAATCCTGCGTATTCTTTAGGTACAACAAAACCTGGATCCACTTGATCAGGAGTGGTTTTGGTTGTATGTATGGTGATTGCAAGTTAGTGCTCTCTAGTCAGTCTTGGTTCAAATCTTGCCCTTGAAGCTTTCTAGTTATATGACTTTGACATTATTCCTCTACTTCTCTAAGTCTCACCTAAGTTAGAATAATTTTAATGTCTGTCTCATTGGATCAATAAGACAATATAACACATGACACAGTGCATATGAAAGCAGTTGACAGTTGCCAGCACTCCTGTGAATGTTTGAATAGCTGTCATATAAGTTTCTTAAACTTATAAAGCCCAAACAAAACTCTTCTTTTCTCCCTCAAACTGACTTCTCCCTTTGCCTTGTCCACCTAGTGTTAACAATCATCCAGTTTTTCAGACAAAATACCAAGGAGCTTCATGCTGTACATCTAGTTCCATCAATCAACTCTGTTGACTTTACCTTCAAGGAATGACCCTCAATGATAATTTCTCACCACTTCCACCTCCACTGCCCTAATCCAAACCACTAATGTCTCTCTCTGTACTACTGCAGCAGGCTGAAACTGGTCATCGTGCTTCCTGATTTGACTCGTCCCTCCCATCCCAACTCCATTCTCGTAGCTCACTAATGTCACTTCTATGCCATTAACTGGACACTCTTTTCTTCTTCTGAAGCTATAGCTGCCTCTCTATACTACCCCTAATCAACTCCTTCTACCTACTTCTATCACTCCTTCTATTTACTTCTATAGTATAACACCTATAAGATTTCTCGGTCACTTTCACCTTTGTGGGGCATACTGGACATGACTCAGAGTCCACATCTCCAACCCAGTTCTTGAAAACTCAACCTAGAACCTCGTTCTCTATTCCTTGGCCTTTTCCATCCATCCCCCATGCTACACAAACCTCAAACAAAATCATTCTACTTCATGATGACATTTTACCTTGACTGAATTATCACCTAGAAATGGAAATACTTTTAAGTAATAAATTCCAATATCATGTTCTGTGACAAAATTGACTATATTTTGTCTCTCACTCCTCCCACTCTTCCTTCTCTCTGACTCCACTGGGTCTTCTAATCCCTACACTCCTGCCTTTTGTCCCAGTCTCTCCATCCCCTGTGAAGTCGCTTTTCTTCCTAATCAGTCTACATTCCATGACACATCACAGCAACTTTTATTAGAGAGGAGATCAATTATTTTAGAGGGTGGAGGTGTTAGGGCAGTAAAACCATCTGTTTCCTTGTCCTTGCTAGTGAACATTGTTGAAAGAAATCGTATAATCAGGTAGACTGTGGTCACAACAGACTTTCCTCAGTTGGGAAATCCTTTTGTGGGTCTCTGATTGTCTACTTTTATAATTCCCCACAATAATTATTACAAATCTTCAGCATTTCTTTTGGACCGCCTTAACTCCTGCATTCTTTCACTAGTCAATAGTTAACCTTGTCTCGTTCACAAAGAAGGATTAAACAATGGATATCTTTAATTCATTCAACAAATGGTTATTAAGAATCTACTATTTGCTGGGCACTGTTTTAGCCACTCAGATATGTCACTAAATAAATCAGGCAAAGTCCATATTCTCATCTTTAACTTTTCTTTGTTTATCCAAACAAATTCAGAAAATATCCAACAAGTATTTTGAAGTATCTATTTCATGCCAGGATTTTTTCTTGGTGAAAAGAATACAACAGTGAAGAGAATAAGTCAAATAGTCTTTCTTCATAAAGTTTCCATTTAAGTAAGGGGATGGAGAGAAAAAGACGGCAAGAAATAAATAAATTTTAAAATGTATGCACATAAAATGTCAGATGAGACAGGTAAGGGGGGTAGGAAATGGTAAGACATAGAATGTAAAGTTAATACAATTATTCATTAAGTTCAATAACTTTCAAAATTCACATGCAGTTTATAAAGAATGAAAATGGGAGAGCCAAACTTCAGATTCTGTACCCATAAGGAGAGTTGACCTAACCTAATACACAGCTGAAAAATGGGAAGGTTGACTGACCCATCTCTCTTCCCTTCTTTGTCCTTTCTATAAAGCCAACGTTGAATAACAACAGTAATGTTCAAAGGTTCTAGACCATCAGTTGTCAGGTTAACAAATATTCCAAAAGTTTTAGATTTGTGTAAATTCTGTGGTCCCTAAAGTTAGCATTGGTCTCACGCACGTTACTAAAGCCTCCCCCACCTGGCCATCTGCACCTCCTTCTCCAGCTTTCTAGGCTACCAAGCAAGAGAACACAACCATCTGCCTTCAGCAAGTACACCCAGTTGCCTTACAGACAGATTTCCATGAATTTCAAACAAAAAAAGAAAGAAATGGAAAGCAATGGACTTAATATGTTTCCCCAACACCCACTCATCAGTTTCTTCACTAAGTGTCCTGAGCAGATGTTTATTAGTTGCTGTGTTTCATTGCACTATTATTCCAACTAAAAGTAAAATTTTTCTTTAATTGTACATTTCTAAGTTTAAAAGCCTGTTATTTCTTGCAGAGTTTTCTATACCTAAAATTATATAGTAGAATTATGTTGATCTTTGGCCTCCTGGAATCCATTCAGCCTTCCCTAACAGTGCCACGGTTTCCCCCTGGGGAACCACTTCCTCCCAACCCCCAGCATATGGCTTATAGTGCAGTTAACTCAAATTCCAGCCTCAGCAGGGACCTGTGGTGCAGACCTGGGCCAATAGAAGCCCAGTAATGGCTTTGGGAAAGTTGTGTGATCCAGGCAGCTCTAGTAAGATCTGTGAGACTTTTACTTCGGCTGCCGAGAGAGAATGAACTACTCCATCCAACCAAGTGTTGATAAGATTGAGGTGCAACTAAAGATCTCCTAACTGCTGAGTGGAATGCAAAATGGTACAACCACTTTAGAGAACTGTCCATTTTTAAGAGAGTCAAACATAAACATATCATAAAACCCAGACATTCCGCTACTAATAATTTACCAAAAAGAAATGAAAATGTATATCTTGGCAAGGGCCTCAAAACTAAAAATAATCTAGATGTCTATCAATATGTGAATGGATATCCAAAGTATGATACATGCATTCAGTGGAAAACTACTTGGCAATGAAAAGAACTGACTTACTGATAAATGTAACACACTGAATGTTCAGTGAATAAAAACGAGACAAAAAAGCATACATAGTATATGACTCAATTTATTTAAAATTCTAGGAAATACAGATTAATCTACAGTGACAAAAACCATATCAGTTGTTGTCTACAGCTGGATTTGATGGGAGATATCCATGGCAGAGGGGCAAGTAGAATATTTTGGGGGTTATGAGAATATTTTTTTAATTGATGGTGGTGGTAAGTCACAGCATATGCAACTGCTAGCATTTACTGGATTGTGCACTTTGAATATTTGCAAGTGAGTTTTACGTCAATCAAGTTGGGTTTTTTAATTTATTTATTTATTTTTGGCCGCATTGGGTCTTCGTTGCCGTGTGTGGGCTTTCTCTAGTTGTGGTGAGCAGGGGCTACTCTTCTTTGCAGTGCACAGGCTTCTCATTGTGGTGGCTTCCCTTGTTGCAGAGCAAGGGCTTCAGGCGCATGGGTTTCAGTAGTTGCGGCTCGCAGGCTCAGTAGTTGTGGCTCACGGGCTCCAGAGCGCAGGCTCAGTGGTTGTGGCGACAGGCCTAGTTGCTCCCCGGCATGTGGGATCTTCCCGGACCAGCGCTCAAACCCATGTCCCCTGCATTGGCAGGCGGATTCTTAACCACTGTGCCACCAGGGAAGTCCCATGTCAATCAAGTTGGTTTTAAAAATAAAAATTAAATAAATAATAAAGACATTTGAAATCAGTCTGTTTTTTAATCACCATGTGCCAACAATTCTAAATCATTTTTTGTCCATCTAAGTTTTAAACAGTTTCTCCAGTTATGTCGTCATCTATGTGAAAGTTAATTCAAAGAGCTCCCAGTTATACGATTGGCTCCCAACCTTAGGGACTTATTACAGGCAATTATTTTGAGAGTAACTTCTCAAACTTTTGAAATAGTTTGGGCTCACTTTGACTACATTTTGATCTGTGATGTACTGGTAAATGTTTAACAGTGGATCCTTGAAGAAATAACCTTGATTTGATGTACTTCCTTATTTCTTTGGTATTTACTACACCTTCCATGACTAATCTCAACCTGCCAGTGTCATGTCACCGAGCAAGAAATTGGGAAGAGATGCTCACAATAGCCTCTGTGCCAATGTAAGCCTCCACCAGGACAGCACTAGGTTGGATTATCCAGTGTCTGTGGTACTGCCGATCACTACGTTTAAGCATTATACCTGATAAACATGATCACACTGATTATATAATCAAGGATACAGAACTTTAGTTACTTCAGTTCATCATTCCATTTGCAACTTATTAGCTGAATCTTGCAGAGTTTTCTTTTTGGAAATGCTTATTTTTATGTTTTACTTTTCTATCTTTAAATAATACATTAATGTAATTAAAAGTATTAGTTTCCTTTTTATATTATAACAATTTAATTAATGTTTCCATTTACATACCTACATATACAAAGTTCAATTAAAGAACATTTTTACATCTATGATTCTTTTTTTGCATCATTAGAATTTATCTCATTTCGTGAAAGTTACTGAAAATAATTTTGTTGTATAGTGGAGCGTGTTAAAAAATCATCCATTCCAAGAGCCCAATATAAGAAATACAGCACAGAGTAGATTGATTATATAAGTCTGGAAATGTCAGATATAAGCCAAATATCATTTTAAATGAAGATTCCAAATGTGGACAGAGTTTTCTATAAAAATAAAAACCAGACTTGGTACTAGATGTACTATTTCTAATTTATGCATAATTATTCTTCCACCAAAAAAAATAAACTGGAATGACATTTATTGCTAGTTTCTAATTCATACTGCCATAAAAACTTACTTCGTTTCTATTTTTCAGTTTCTTTTTCAATAAAATAAATACCTTGCAATCGATAGTAGCTACCATCTGTTCTATATTTAAAATTCTAAGCTACAAATGGATGTTATCATTTCTTTTTTAGCCTTGACAAATTTTTGCAAAAAAGGTAAAATGATCTAAGGAACCAAACTAGAAGAGGCGAATTCAGGCTGTGTATCTCAGTCTCTAATGAAGCCATAGACAATTATTTAATCCACAGAATTATCTGAATCTTCCAACATTTTTACAAACTTAAAATGAAGCTGATTCTTAAGTTTTGAGAACTGTTTTTCTGGAATCCAATAACAATAGATAATATGATGTCAGTCACTGTGCTGATCATTTTATCAAAATCACCTCACCTGTTTTATGTAACTCCAAAATTTTTTTGATGTCTCCATTTGTAGATGACGAAAGTGAGTTACGGAAATTTTAAATAACTTGTTCATAGTCAAAATGTTAATTTGTGGAAGCAGAAAGCTAAAACTACTGTCTGTCTAACTTTAAAGCTCAAGTTGACACCAATGATAATAATTCTGGCATTAAATATTAAAGTGCATAGATAATTTCTATTTCATTTTGACTTGTGTTTATAAACCCAAAAACTTCTTGATAAGAGATTCAAATTTCAGAAATGGAAATTATAATATCAAAAGAAGGTTTGGAGTTTGCTATGATTCTAGCCAAAATTTCCATCCTCCTACAAATATTCTTCTGAACTCAGAAGCAAAAATATTTATAATTACTGTTACTGTTCTTTTCATCTCTGTCCAGGTAATCAGTACATGACAAAAACTTACCTTGGAAGTGTCATTATTTTTTAGGGTAAAGAACAGATCTGTCATGGCCATCAATTCAGAATACCATCACAATGATGAAAAGAATCTAAACCATTCATCTACTCAGTCCATTTTTTTTTTTTTTAAGAAAGAAAGAGACATTGAAGATATGTTTTCTTGCTCATGCTAGCAAAGGCTGTGTGCTTCCAATTTGAATAATGCTCCTAAGTCATTTTTGCAGGTACAGAAGGAAAAGGATGGGGAAGGCAGAGGACCGTGCTTCTGTATAGAATTAATGTGTTTATGTAAAATTTGTGTCACATTTAGGGAGTATTTTTATGCATAAAATTCTTGAACTCAAAGTAATTTTACAGAAAAAGAGTTATATGCATAGAATATCCATTTCAATGAGTTAAGCACTTCTGAAGACCCTTTCTTCATACAAGAGTGAAAAATACTAGGTATGAGATGGTGGGCTGCAGTTCTAGTTTATCATTCACTAGCTAGGAGATCTGGGCTAATCCCTTAGCTTCTCTTAGCTTCAGATTTTCATCTGAAAAATGGTGATAATATAGAGTTTTGTGAGCTTAGTGGTCAGCAGAGCACTCCCTAAAGGGCAGTAATAGTTACAGCGCTTATTCATCATTTCATTGCATGCTATTCTCTGCTCTCCCTCCTCCTAGTATGCTCAATAGTCTACCTCCATGGTTTTGAGATACATGATGAAAATTCCCTATGCTCTCCTCCTCTTCAACTACTATTTAAATCAATTAGTTTCTCCTTATATTAACTCATTTATTTAATATATCCTGATATATCTGCCTTGCCTTATCTATTTTAGATATGCCCTTCAAGCGCACCAATTTTGTTCATACACTGTTATCATGGTATTGCTATCTATTTACATATTTGTCTCTCCAAATTCACTGAAAACTTCTAACAGCAGGTACCGTGCCCTGTTGCATTTTTCCATCTTCATCATTTTAGCACAGCATCTGTTAGCAAATGTTTGATGAATGAGCGTTTCTTTTGCTTCACAGATTGATCACTACTGTATGCTAAGAAGTATTCAAGCACTTCTTTTGATGATCACAGTGAAATGAAGACTAAAAATAATAAGTTTGAACAGTAGGTATATAACAGTATAGTAATAGAGAATATTCTAGTTATCAGAAAATAAATATAAGTTTTAAAATCAGATCAGATCTTTAAATGGCTTCACTGCCAGTGAGGTATATATTTTTCAGCGTCCTTCTATAAAGTCCTCACCAATCCACTCCAAAAATAAAAAATGCTACATGTAAAATATGATACTGGATTTTAACAGTGAGGATTCCACACTTTATTCATGCATTTTAGTCAACAAATATTTATTGAACTTGCTATGATGAGCACTTTGTTAGGTGCTGGGGAGCTTATGGTGGGTCAGGAGGAAAGAGCCTCTGCCTGCACAGAGCTCACAGCCCCCAGGGAAGTGGGGCATATGGACAAGTTACTGATGATTACAACCTGCGGTGGGGGCTACGATGGGCAAGCAGAGGGAGCTGGTACAGCATCAGGAAGGCCACTCCCACCTAGAAGCTCTAGCAGTCACCTCAGTTCACAGTGACACTTGACTCCTCTCCAATTGGGATCTCATTGCTTGTAAATTCCACTTTCAGTCAAATGATCCATCTTCACTCTGAATTATTTTTTATGAAATTGAAGGCATCTTGGGGGGTTCTCATTTATTTAGATTACTGATTACTCAGTTATCAACTGAAAAAGTAATGTTCTTTGAACTGAAGATCATCTAACCACTAAATCCAATGTTCATTAGATGAAGCATTTTAAAGCTAACCCTGAATCACTTTTAGGACTAGTGAACTACAAAAATAAGAAACTTCACAAGACAATAAGGAAAAAAAATCCAACCACACCTTTACATAGAATCAGAGAGATTTCCCATTAGAAGTGTTTGCAGCAGACACCCGTCCATCTTCCTTTAATTTGATGAGACTTTATCTTCTTAAAGTCTCCTTTGGCATAGAGCTCACGCTCGGAAAGGTTATCATTCCATTTTTGGATACCTCTACTCATTTTAAAGATTTCATTTTATCGCAGAAAAAACATGTTTAACTTCCTCTGAAACTACTAGATAAACAATCTCACCCATCCTTTACATGATAGGCCCTCCTTTACTTACAGGCAGCTGTTATCACTCTGTTAAACCTTCTTTTCTTTAGATGAAATTTTTCAGTTCCTTTTTCTATGCCCCATGTTACACAGTGTCCCTGATTTATTAATTCAATGCATATTTACTGAGTGCCAGTTTTATTCCAGACCCACAGCTAAGCAGTAGAGATATGGGAGCAGTTAAAATATTCATTGATCTTTCCACTCTTTGTATCTATCTCTTTTGGGTGAACTTTATTATGGCAATGTATCACTTAAAATATGCTTTGTATGGTCGTGCCAATGAAAAGAAATGAGGCTGAGATGGATCTATCTACATGAAAAGCCATTTTATACTGTTGCCTACAATTGAATTTGTAATAATTAAAATCTTCTGGGACTTTTTTTTTTAATCATACGATGAAATGTTAAGCCACAAATCTTCCCTTTGTTAACACTGAATTTTTTAAACTCAGTGTAAAACTTTTTATTTCTCTGTTAAATTTCATGTTGTCTATTGACGTATCAAAATTGGGTTGCATTTTTATTTAGAACCCAATATGTTAGCTGTTCTTCATAATTTTCAGCATCTAAAATTTTTTAAAATATGCCTCATGCCTTCATTTGTGATGTAGATTAAAATGTATTAAAAGAGGGTCAACAACAGAGCCCTATGGCAAGTCACTAAAGACTTTTTTCCAGTAAGCTTTTGAGATAATTTTCAACCAGCAGCACACACATCTACATGTATCATTAAACATTAAGACATCAGAAATACGTGTGTTGAAATATTTGAGATGTGTTGTCAAATACTTTTCTGAAATGATAATCATTTGCAAATTAAATATGATACGTACTTCTGGGAATCACACAGCCTCCTCATGATTACTACTTATTTTTAAGTGTTCATATATCATTGGTGAAAAACCTGTTCTTAAATTGACATTGGATTTGCCTATTTATAGTTTCTGAAATATATATACATATATATTCCCCCTTTGAATACTCAAGTATTTGTACTTTTGTAGTATCCTAGGAATTGCTATATTTCCAATTTTGTAGAATGACAACTGATATTCTACAACTACACCTGCAATTACTTTGCACCTAGGTTGTGACTCATATGAACTTTTACTCTCTAATTAAGAGAGAGTCACAGAATAGAAAGAAAATTACATGGCTTCTAATGTCAGACAGGGTTAGATCCCCGTTTCAGTGTTTCTTTTAAATATGCGTTATACCTGTGGGTGGCTTAATGACCTTCTCTTAGCCTCGATTTCCTCTTCTGTTAAAGGTAATGATACCTCTTAAATTCCTAGGAATGCATGAGATGTGTGTATAAAATTTCACTGGTGATCAAAGCTTTTGAACTCATGTATTTAAGTTACTCATCCCTATACTCCCAGAGTCTGTAAGAGAACATGTAGCAAATTTCCCAAAAAGTAATTTTTGAATAAATGTATGGCACTGAACAGTTACCAATTAACATAGGTTTAATTTCTTCTTCCTCGCCTACTTTGGGCCTAACTTCTTAGCAAAGTTCTACCCTGTACACTTTGAAGATCATTGGCTTTCATGTGGAAAGTAGAGGTACAATAAACTCATGGCCAAGACTAATCCTTCCTTTATGGTCTTTTTTCATATAAAATAGAAAAACAGACATTTTTGTTGTCCTCAGTATATTTCACAAACCCTAACTTATTCGGGATTTTAATATTTTTGTGATGAATTTTCTGGCTGGAATACTTTATATTCTTACATTGAAATTGTGCTTCTTTCTCCATGATGTTGCATTCTTAGATAACTCCCTCTAGAGCTACACTGATTTCTTTAGAAGTCACCTCCTTTCCCTTATTTAGAGGATTTTTTTTTTTTATTTTCGGTACGCGGGCCTCTCACTGTGTGGCCTCACCCGTTGCGGAGCACAGGCTCCGGACGCGCAGGCTCAGCAGCCATGGCTCACGGGCCCAGCCGCTCCGCGGCACGTGGGATCTTCCCGGACCGGGGCACGAACCATGTCCCCTGCATCAGCAGGTGGACTCTCAACCACTGCGCCACCAGGGAAGCCCTAGAGGATTATTATTATTATTATTATTATTTTCGGTACGCGGGCCTCTCACTGCCGTGGCCTCTCCCGTTGCGGAGCACAGGCTCCGGACGCGCAGGCTCAGCGGCCATGGCTCACGGACCCCGCTGCTCCGCGGCATGTGGGATCTTCCCGGACCAGGGCACGAACTCGCGTCCCCTGCATCGGCAGGCGGACTCTCAACCACTGCACCACCAGGGAAGCCCTGAATAGTCAGAATTTATTTTCTTAGAGATTCCTACCCTTTTTGAATTACCCTCTTCTTTTAAGTTCCTGAACACAGACTCTTGTTTTTTATGAATATTTTGAAGCTGCTTTTCTAAAGGCCAGTGCACACATCAGACCATACCCTGTATGCACCCTTCCTTTGATTTTATGCCAATGTTTATACACCAAAAATCAGCTCTTCATTTTTTTTTTGCAATGATTTTCAAAGTAGCAATCCCCATAGTTGCTTCCATCACCTTCTAGAAAATGAATCTATTAGTGAGAAGAGTCAATAATGTATCAGGTTTTCTATTTTAAATGGAATGAAGCTTCTAAGATATCTTTATATATTAGGCCTGCAGTATACTTCCGTACCTTTTATATGTTAGTTACACCTCGGTATCCCTGTATTTTAATTGCATTATACAACTTAACCAACTCGTCTAATATGTTAGCTTCTAAAATAGCAGCTGCTAGTACTTTTCTGTCCTTTATTTTTCTTTCAAATGCCTTCCAAATGCAAACCACCGCAATAACCTCATGATTTCCCCTACAGTTGAATGCTACAATAACTTGAATGAGACTTGGTTGTGAGCTCTGTGAGATTCTTATCGAAAAATGTCAGCACGAAGATGCTGGGTCAGGCTGAAGTGACACTGACATAGTATGATCCACCCAAATTTCAGGGCTGGCCTTTAGGTGGGGGATGATATGAGCAGCTGAAATTCATTATATAGTTTTGCTTGTAACAAACCAAGCTAGAGTTCATCTGGTGGGGAAAATACAGCAGCATTATTTCAGAGTATAGGTTGAAACTGGAAGTCAGATGGACAGAGAAGAGCCCTCAAGTCTACGACAACAGTAACTACTGCTGAGCAAGGATGGGAAAAGCAGGGGTAAGTATACCTTCTTACACATGCAAGTATGCCACCCTTTCTAATCAGCTCAGCTCCATAAATAAAGCTTTCTCTTCTGGGAACACTTGTGTGCTGCTGGTGGGATTGTAAACTGATGCAGCCACTGTGGAAAATAGTGTGGAGGTTTCTCAAAAAATTAAAAATAAAACTACCATATATTCCAGCAATTCTATGTCTGGGAATATATCCAAAGGAAATTAAAACACTAACTTGAAAAGATATCTGCACCCCTATGTTTATAACAGCATTATTTACAGTAGCCAAGACATGGAAACAACCTAAGTGTCCATCAGTAGATGAATGGATAAAGAAGTTGTGGCATAGATATATGAATACTATTCACTTTTTTATTTTATTTATTTATTTATTTATTTATTTTTGGCTGCATTGGTTTTTCATTGCTGTTTGCAGGCTTATCTAATCATGGAGAGCAGGGGCTACTCTTCATTGGGGTCATGGGCTTCTCATTGCAGTGGTTTCTGTTGTTGCAGAGCACGGGCTCTAGGCACGCGGGCTCCAGTAGCTGTGGCAGGCAGGCTCAGTAGTTGTGGCTCGCAGGCTGTAGAGCACAGGCTCAGTAGTTGTGGCACACGGGCTTAGTTCCTCTGCAGCATGTGGGATCTTCCCAGACCGGGGCTCAAACCCATGTCCCTTGCATTGGCAGGTGGATTCTTAACCTCGGTATCCCTGTACCACCAGGGAAGTTGTGGTACATATATACAATGGAATATTACTCAGCCATAAAAAGGAACGAAATTGAGTCATTTGTTGAGACATGCATGGATCTAGAGACTGTCATACAGAGTGAAGTAAGTCAGAAAGAGAAAAACAAATATTGTATATTAACGCATGTATGTGGAACCTAGAAAAATGGTACAGATGAACTGGTTTGCAGGGCAGAATTTGAGACAGATGTAGAGAACAAATGTATGGACACCAAGTGGGGAAAGCCGCAGCGGGGGTTGGGTATGGGGGTGTGCTGAACTGGGCGATTTGGATTGACATGTATACACTGATGTGTATAAAATTGATGACTAATAAGAACCTGCTGTATTAAAAAAAAATTAAATTAAATTAAAAAATTAAAAAAGAATCCTAAACTTTCTTTGGGTTATTTGTATGGAAATATGTTAATATAAATGTTTCAGACATTACATGAAATTCCTGAATATCTTATATGTTCTGGTATAATGTTATAAGTCATAATTCTAGTTATTACTTTAAAATGTATATCTCAGAAATAACTAAATTTCCTTGTCTATTGCATTATTATGAACTTTCATCGAATCTTTACCCGTGGTCATTTTTAGTCTTTTGTCATTTCCAGACAGTTCTGGGTGGACTCTGATGCTTTTGCAAAAATGTTCCTATAAAGGGTTTCATCTTCAAGGAATTCATGGAAAAGACTCTGACACGTACAGGTTTCTGGTAACTGACTATGCTGCTGAACTGAATGAATAAGCATTTTCAGAACTCTAACGGAAAACTGATGAACTCATAAAAGTGCGAACAAAAGATCAAGATGAAAAAAATTAATCACATGAGACCGGGTGAACTGATGAGGATGATGATAATTTTTGTGACTTTCTGTTTGAATAAAAAAATGTTAAAAAAAATGCATTCCAATATGCATCAGGTGCAGACAAATACTGGTTGATTCCACTTATATGAGGTACCTAGAATAGTCAGTTATAGGTCAAAAAGTACAGTGGTAGATGCCAAGGGGAAGGGAGGGCGGGTGGAATGGGGAGTTAGTGTTTAAAGGGTCAGAGTTTCACTTTGAGAAGGTGAAAAATTCAGGTGATGGATGATGGTGAGAGTTGCACAACAATGTGAATGTACCTAATGCGCTGAACTGTACAGTTAAATATGGTTAAATAGTATGTCTTATATTATGTGACTTTTACCACAATAAAAAAATTTAAAAAGAAACCGCGTTTTCCTTGTGATGAGAACTCATGATTTACTCTCAACAACTTTCATATATAACATACAGCAGTGTTAATTATATTTATCATGTTGCACATTACATCCCTAGTACTTATTTATCTTATAACTGGAAGTTTGTACCTTTTGACTACCTTCATCCAATCCCCCCTCCCCCAGTCCTTCGCCTCTGGCAACCACAAATCTGATCTCTTTTTCTATAAATTCGTTTGTTTGAAGTATAATTGACCTACAACACTATGTTAGTTTTTGGTACACAACATAGTGATTCAGTATTTCTGTACATTTCAAAAAGGTCACCACAATATGTCTAGTTATCTGTTACCATACAAAGATATTACATTATTATTGACTATACTCCCCACACTCTACATTTCATACCTGTGACTCATTTATTTTGTAACTGAAAATTTATACCTCTTAATCTTCCTCACCTATTTCTTTCTTAGAAATATCTCTCATAGGAAATATCTGTTTACTTATTGAGAAATAGCCATTGGCTCTAAATTCCAATTTATAATGTTTACGCCTTTGAACATAATCTTAATTGAAACATTAAAACATATTTTGCTTTTCTCTTCATTTTTATTCTTGAAGAGAAAATGATGAAAACCTGTGGGCATCATCTTATAGTCAACTTTTAAAACACTTTTCAAAGGCCTCTGTTGCTAATTGTTCTTTAGCATTTATGTCACATGTTGACTTTTGAAATCTTGGTTATGCTATCAAAAATTTGTTCAATAAAACATTTTAGTTATGTGAATACCAATTTTAAATAGGACCACTTTTTTACATTTAAATACTATAGCTTTAATATTATAATAATATTTATTTTACATTGACATTCATTTGTCCAGGTTTCTGGAGTAAGTCCTCTGTGCTAATTAGATTTTTCCATTTTCTGTAGTCCGAAATTGAAGAATTTAAAGAATTTGCATGTGGAGTCACAGGCACTATATTTTTATAATCTTAGTTAACATTTCATTATTCCTACTCACTATTAATAGAGAAGGAAAACAAGCCAGTGAAATTTACACAGTGATCTCCACCATGAATTAAAGCTGACAGAAGAGAGAATAAATGTGGAGTGAATGCTGAAATACACTTGGGATATCAGCTTCCTACGCTGCCCATTAAAGGTGACATAGGCCCAGAAGAATGAGCTCCTCCTGATCAGAGGAAAAAGGAGACAAGATTAGTGTCCGGGTAGATAGTGATTGAATTTTTCAGTCTTCTGGAAAATTAAAGCCTGACCCAAACATACACTTCTGTTTTGTTTCCTTTGAGACAGCCAAGAGTATGAGATAATAATTCCAAGCATTTCAAATACCAAGAGATGCCAAGACTGATGCACTGTTTCCTATTTCATGAGCTCAGGACAGGATGCTCAGCTCATAAACACATTTAGGGAGCTTCATGGGACACAAAATCACTTACACAGCACTATGAGTCGCCATGTTTAATTCCCCTCCAAATTAATTTTTATGACTTCTCAGGAAGTCTTTTCAATTCCCTACACAGGTCATGAAATTTTGATTAAACATTTAATGAGATTCTTTGCATAGATCTGTCTTATTTCCCAAGCTTCTTCATTCTACCATATCTATTCAATTCAGTGGCCCATCCCTAAAATAAACTATTAAAAGAAACTCATTATCCCTTCATAGTTTTAGAGCATACAATTTTGCAGTCTCGGCCTCCATAGTTATAAGTTTTTTAAAAATATGTTTTTATCTAACGCTCGTTGGGAGCCTACTATGTGCTAGTCACTGTGCTGGAGGGTAAAAAAGACAGAGATAAATAAAAATGGTAATTTTTTTTCTCTCAAATAATTCACAATATATTTGGAGATGTCAAGAAAGGTATTTGCAGTGTGAAGGTGAGATGAACACAAATTGCTATGAAATATCTGGTGCACTGGTACTTTCTGGCACATCATTTTTTTTTTTCAGTATGGTGTGGATATAAATTCACTCAGAAATTAATCTAGATTTATCTGTTCAAGGCAAACAATAAAATTAGTCACTGCATCTTGACTCTTCTACCAATAAACATGCAGCATATCACATATACAAATATTTTAAAAAACCTTTATTTTATATTATTATTATGGTGATAGTTATTAATGTGTGTCTGGTGTCCAATATTTCAAGTGTATACTATAGATTTTGATGTTAAAATAAGGTAAAATAATGATAGAAGAAGAAATTAAAGCGTTGTTGATGTAAGAATAATAAGAACAGAGAGCAGAGAATAATGAGGAAGAAGCTACTAACTCTGCCTGAGGCTGAGGAATTAGGCAAGGCTTGATGAGGGAATCACATTTATATTGAGATTCAAAGAATAGACATATAGATAGACACATAGCTAGCTCGTTAGCTAGACGACCAGATGGATAGATAGATCGATCGATCGATAGATAGATAAAGAGTTCGTGGTCAGGAAGAGATGGGAGAGAGAACACCTTAGTAAGAAAAGTAAATGTATGATTAAATTTGTTATTAAATATCTTACCATAAAGAAATTCAGATCCAGATGATTTAATTGGTATTTCATACCACACATTTAACGAAGAATTAAAGCAACGTTATCCAAACTCTTTTGGAAAATATAGAAGGGAACATATCCAAACTTGTTTAATGAGGCATGCTTAGCTCTATTACCAAAACTTGACAAATACACTAGAAAAACTAGAATCCATTAAACCTCCATGAACATAGACAAAAATCCTTAACAGTAGCAAAAAATATTCAGCAATATACAAAATAAATAATTCACTATTGAGGGATGCAAGTCAAAAGCAGTCAATGTAATTCACCATATTAAAGAGAATAAAGGGAAAAATACCTTAAAAAATGCAGAAAAAGCATTGGACACAATTTAAAACATACTCATCAAAGTTGGAATCAAAGAGAATCTCCTCAATCTGATATAGAGCATCTACAAAAAATACCTGTAACACATATTTAATAGTAGAAAAAAGGACGTTTCCCCATGAAGATTGAAAAAAAGAGAAAAGTGTCTGCTCTCATCGTTTCATTCAACTTTCTATCGGAGGTCCTAATCAATGCAATAAGTTAAGATAAAGAAATAATAGCCATAACGTTTAAAAGAAAGAGTTAAAACTCTCTTTAACAGGTACCAAAATTGTTACATACAAAATGTTTAAAACTTTAAAAAAATAAGATTATAGAACTCAGAAATAATTTTAACAAAGTCACAGGATATAAAGTCAATATACAAAATCAACTGTATTTTTTAAAGCTAGAGGCAATAAATTGGAAAGGAAATTTTAAAAACCCATTTACAGTAATGTAAAAAATATAAAATACTTAGGATTAAATTTAATGAAAGATGATAAACCACTGCACATTGAAAACTATCAAACGTTTATGAGGAAAAGTGGAGAGATGAACCATGGTCAGGAGTTGAAAAACGGTTAAGAGAGTAATTCTCTCCATTGATCTACAGATGCAACTCAATCCCAATCCACATCCCAATAGACTCTTTTGTAGAAATTTAACAACTGATTTTAAATTTATGAAAACACAAAGGATCTGGGATAACCAAAATAATTTTTAATAAGAACCAAATCTGGCTTCAAACTTTCTATCAGGCCACTTTAATCATGCTAGCATGAAAACAAAGTGACCAGTGGAACAGAGTCATTTGTTTTTTTAAAAAGGTGCCCAGGTAATTCAATTGGGATAGAAAAAATCTTTTTAGCAAATTTTACTGAAACAGGTAGCTAATATATAGAAACACAAACTTAAACACTTGTCTCACACCACACACATACATGTAAATGCAATTCAGATGGATCTTAGACTTAAATGTAAAAGTTAAAACTACTAAGCTTCTTGAAAACAAAACGTTATGAACCTGGAGTATGCACAGTTTCTTTCAAGATGACAAAGAAAGCACTACTGGTAAAAGGAAAAAAAATAAATTGTACTACGTTAAAATTAAAACCTTCTGCTTCACCAAACAGCATTAAGAGAAAGAAAAGGGAAGTCCTAGATGGGGAAAAGATATTTTTAGTACATATATCTGATAAAGTCTTGTATCCTGAGTATATAAAAACTTCTATAAACCAACTTGTAAAACAAGTAATTCAATTTAAAAATGAGCAAAATACTTTGTTCCAGTTTTCTATCACTGAGTAATGAGCCACCCCAAGATTAATGACTTGAAACAAAAACTATCATTTATTTTGCTCACAAATCTGCAATTGGAGCACGACTCAGAAGGGATAGTGTATAACTGCTTTATACGGTGAGAGCTCAAATGGCATGAAGACTGAGGGTAACTCAATGCCTGGCGGTTGGAATGAATTATCCGAAGGCTTACTTATTTGCATATCTGGAAGCTGCTTTTGGATGAAGATTGGTACCTCATCAGGGACTGTTGTGCGTAACACACTGCACATGTCCTGCCCATGTGGCTGCTTGGCTTCCTCGTAGTGGAGCAGTTGGGTTCCAAGGGTAAGCATCCCAAGAGAATGTGGAAGCTTCAGGTTATTAAGGTCTACACAGAAACTGGCACTGTTGAGTAAGTGGCATCTGTTGTCTATTATCAGGAGTAGAAGTCTGAACACTTCTGCCCATCGCATCTTGGTATTGAAGTTGCCAAGGAAAATACGAGACAGTCAAACACGTGTATAGAGAAGAGACAGAGCTTGCTTCAGTAGTGGGTGTCTGTCTCCCATAGCCTGTGGGTTCCGCCTTGCATCCTATGCAGGGCAGTGAGCCTGCACACACCCTTCCCGTGCTGCAGCAGAAGGATCCTATCGCCTTCTTACAGGTGACAGGTATTGCAGTGGGGCTGGTCAGGTGCTGTGTGCCATGTTTAAGCAGAACAGAGGAGCACACGTTGAGTGTCAAACAGGGAAAGATATTTTCACACAAGTTGAGAAGTCCAGCACTGGCTATGAGGAAGAAACTGTTTGGTGAGGAAGTGTTTTGGTCGCAAGGCCCATTCTTATGTGACTAAGTGGGGGTTGGAAGACTGCAGGCACAAGACTCTTTCCCAAATGTCACAATGCTTTTTCTGCCATATAAGATTAGTCAAACTGTCACAGAGCCTAGAACAATGAAAGGAGCTATAGAACCTAATGAAAGAAGTGTCAGTGAACCTTGGGACCATGTTTTAAAACTTCCACAGTCTACCTTCTAGCCACAAATTACTAGTATTCCTTTCACAATGGAAATACACTCACCCCCTTCAAAAAAACCCTTAAGTACATATCTCATCCATTACTTCATCAGGCTCAATTTTAAAGTCCAGGATTTTGTCATCTAAATGAGATATTGGTGAAGACAAGGTGAATTTGTTTTAACTTCTAAATGTGGTTCGTTTCAATATGAAGATCTGTGAACTAAAGAAACAAGTTATCCATCCTGTCCCCCAATTCCCCTGCCATCCAACATATACTGGTGAAAGAGGCAAAGAGTAACTGAATAACTGCTACAGACACATTCAAAAGGAGGGAAAATTGGAGACACATATCAGTTACCAGTCAGTAGCAAGTTAGAGATCCAGCCGGGCATATGTCATCACTTTCTTGATTAGGGTCAAGTACTGCTCCCTGAAAATGATTTTCTGTAACTCATGGCTTCATACTTTTTTTTCTACTTAAAAGATTTTATGAAGCATCGCCTTAGATCTTCCTGAGCTCTTAACAATGGATCTTAAGGTATCCCCCTACATTGAATTTTTTTCTCTGAAATTTTTTCTTACTTTGAGAATTTTCTGCCATCTGGAAAGGCTGGGAATGAGGAACAGTTTTATTTTCAAATCCAGAAAGTACGGGCTTCTTTATATTTAACCAGTCATTCTTAAACTCATCTCTCTCCTCTTGCATTTTATCACAAACAAGAATACATAAGGTGGACCTTTCAATATTCTACCTGGATATCTCTTTAACTGTATGAGGGCAGACTGTGTCCTGCGATATGATGTCTATTTCTGTAAACAAAGTTTTACTATAACACAGATGTGCACATTCATTTATGTATTTTCTATGCTTGTTTTCACACAACAATGGCATAGTTCAGTAGTTCTGACAGAGATTGTACAACCAGATAGCCTCAAATATTTACTTTCTGGCCCTTTAAGAAAAAGTTTGCTGACCCCTGATAAACTTATCATGGAGTTCGTTTGATAAATTTGGCAAATTTCCTATTTTCCATGTAACCTCAGATGCCAGTATCACCACATATCTCACCAATAAATTACGAGGGTCCCCTTTCCTCCTGCTTCCAGTATTTTCTTCACATAACTTTAAACCTTCACTGCAGCCTTCTCTTAAGCTTCTGCTTGATGTCTTTAGGATTTTACTAATATCCTTTGGTTTTCTCTCACCATTTAATCACAAAGCCATTGTCACATGTTTTAGTTGCTGTTATAAAGCAACCGAAGTATATTCTAACGTTGTATAGCAAACCATTCTATAGCTAAGTCTCAAAACAAAAACAATCATTTGTTTTGCTCATCAATCTGCAATCTGAGTAAATCTCAGTGGAGACAGTTTGACTCTGTTCCACTTGGTATCAGCTAAGGCAATTCAAATGGGGCTAGAGGACCCACTTGCAAGATGGTGCACTCACATGATACAAGTTGGTGCTGGCTGTCTCTTCTTATCCACGGGGATCTCTCCACAAGGCAGCATGGGTTTTCAAACTGTGTGATGGCTGGGTTTCAAGAGAGAGCATCCCCAGAAAACCAGGTAAGGTAGGCACTGTCTCACTTGTTTTTAAGATGAAGTGACATACACCCCTAGTGGCAGGAATGTCAAGAAAGCATTGTATGAGAAACATACGTTATGGGCGATATTATTGTGGCTCTTTTTATTATCATTATTTTGGAAAATGTATCTGCAACAGATTTCAACAGATCCTTCACAAAAGAAGATAGATAGCTGAGGGGTGAGCACACACAAAAAGAAGTGCTCAACGTCACTTGTCAACAGGGAAATGCATTTCCAGGGTTTCCAGGGAAACCCCAACAAGGCACCATTTCACAGCTACAACCATTTCATGTGACTAAAATTGAAAAGACTGGTAACACCACACTAAACACTTGCAAAGATGTGGAGCGACTGGAACTTTCATATGTTGCTGGTGAGGACATAATATGGTACAACCACTTTGGAAAACTGGCAGTTCCTTAGAAAGTTAATAGCAATTCCACACCTACGTATTCACTCAATAGAAAGAAAACATTGTCCGCAAAAGCCTTGTATAAGCATTTTTATAGCTGCTTTATTTATAAAAGCCAGAATACAAGATACAACCCAACTGTCCATCAGTAGGAGAATGGATGAGTGAGTGTGGTATGTTTGTACAGGGATGAATAAATAAAAAGTAGTTAAGTATTCATATGTGCAACAAAGTGAGGTGACTCTCAAAAGCATTATGTTGAGGCAAAGTGTCTAGATACAAAAAAGTACATAATAATACTTAATATATACTATGTAATTAAGAACAAGTAAATCTATCTATGGTGATAGAAATTAGAGCAGTAGTTGCCTTTGGGGATGAAAATTAATTTGGTATGATGAATATGATATATATCCTGGTTAGAGTGGTAATTGCCTGGGTGTATACATTTGTCAAAAGTTATCATGGATTTTTTTGCATGTAAATACCTCATTAAAATAGTTTTAAAACTCATTGAGTTGTACACATGATTTGTGCATTTTTTCTTTTATGTTCTATTATAGTAAAAAAAACATTTGAAGAAAAATTGAGATAAATCTGTGTGAGTTTTTAGGAAAAATGTGTGAAAGGTACCTGTCCTGCCTGTGACCCTCATCACCTCTGCCCCCTCTTTAAGAGCTATATGGATGTCCCTGAGTTATTCTTGGCAGTTTTATATAATTTGAATTTGCTTTTGAATTCCCAGTCTCTGTGTGATTCCGAACTCTGGACTCTCACACTTTCAACATCAACTACATCTCTTGACATTGAAATCCCAGCTCTCACTAGTGTAGCACTTTTCGAACTTTACTGTGCCCAGGAATCTTGTCAAACTGCAGATTCTGACTCAGGAGGTCTGGAGTGGGATTTGAGAGTCTGTACTTCTAACAAGCTCCCAGGTGATGTTGCAGCTGCTGGTTCAGAGGCTGTCCTTAGAGTGACAAAGCTCTAGTGCACACTGGTGTGGCTTTCCTCTCTGACTCTCACTGCCCTGAGTGGGCTCAGGCAGGAATCCTCCCCAGTTTCTGGCACCATAAATACAAATTATGACACTACCCGCCAGACCACTTCCTAAGCCAGGCTAGCCCCAGGTCCAATACAAGGGAATTATTTAACCACTAACCACATGGAAAGTATGTTAAGTATCTCATTTATCTGGGGATAAATTTTTCCACTTGTTAATTTTCCAAATAACTGAAATTTACTCTAATCTACATTCATATTATTTTTGTGCATCTAACTCTTTGTAAGACTCATTACACTTCCCAGAAGTCATATTTGGAGAATACTAAAAATGATTGAATCTTTCATTAGTAACTCAGGGACATTACCAGTCTGAAATTCAGTGATACCGTCTGGAGCTATTGAGATCTGTTTATCCCTACTTGAAAAGGTCCTAGACTGCCATTCTTTCTGGGCTTTTATTTCCAAAAAACTTTTGGAAATAGTTTTTGTTTTCCTCATTCCCCAACCGACTCTCAGCTGTTAGTTCTTAGTATTAGACTTCAGCTTGCCTGTCTCTAGCAGGCATCTTTCTCTCTTCTAATTGCTGTTTTGATTCAATTATAAAAATTAAAATAAATGATCAAGCATTATTCATTTGTTTAAAATAAAATTTTAAAAAGCTCTTAATGAGGCCATAGAATTTCCTCCTGTTGGAAGACGCTGGAGCTTTAGTGTCTAACTTTCACCAATTTGGTAACTTAGAAGCTAATTTTGCCTTCTTTTTATTATGGACTATGTTCTACAACAGTGTTTGTTTATATTTGGTTTATAGACAATGTACAATAGGATCAGCTGTGGCACTGACATAAAATTAAGACTCTAGGGCCCAGCGTTAGAGGTGCTCACACTTAGATCCTGAGTTGGACCCAGGAGTCTGCGTTGAGCAAACACTTTGGAGGCTTCCTGTCTCAAGCAAATTTGAAACCCACCGTTCCTGTGCAAGTGTCACTACTCATCTGAGGATCATTGTGCCTTCTTTAAATTCTCTTTACAGTATCTCTTTTATCTCCCATCTTCTCGATTATAGCTGAGACACTCTTCATGCTGCATTAGAAGACTCGTTTGTCACAATTAGGAAGCTTCTTATCACTTAATGACTCAATCCTTTCCATTTCTTGGGGGTAGAACATCAGAAGGGAATGTACTAACTTACATATCAGTCCTCCACACCTGATCTGTGACCCTTCAAACTTAAACACTGACTGGGTAGAGCATCTAAGCTGCAAATTCACAGATCTGCCAACAAATACACGTTTTTCCTAGATGAAAAAAACGGATGTAGAACTTAAGGTTTAAACTGAAGCTCCTCTTGTGGATGTGGAAACAATTTCCTCTATTTTAAATACGTATCATGTATCCAACAATTAATAACTCTTGTCTGAATTTTAAGAAGTCCTCCAAAAGTGACTCATCTTTCATTCTTTTCTGTCTAAAGTTGCATGAGACATAAAAGGAAATCCAAGATTTTGTCTAAGGTAGAAAACCAGAGAGAAAGGACATCTCTGAGACCAATTCTCGTGGAAGAAAAGCCCTCTCCTTCTCTGTCTCCCTGTGCCTGTCTCCCAGCAATTGACAGGTGTGGAAGGAAATCACATACTCATGGTCACCACTCTCAACTTTGTTCCTGTGTTACCTTAGCACGTTTTAATAAGCACCTGACTCTCCACTCTCTATAACAATTCATGTATTCCACAAATATTTATTGAGCATCTATGAGGCAGGAACTGTGCTAGTTGCTAGGGATACAGGAGCAAAAAAGGAGATTAAAAAGCTCTGCTTTCCTTGCTTTTACATCCTAGTGGGAAAGGTAGACAATAAACAAGACAAAAAATTAAGTGTGTAGTATGATAGGTAATTATAAGTGCTAAGGAGAAAATAATAAAAAAGGGATGGAGATAAGAAATGTTGGTAGGACAGTTGACATCTTAGTGTGGCCAGGAAAGTCTTCTCTGAGAGGCAAGTTTGGGGTAAATCCTGAAAGATGTGAAGAAACTAGCCACTTGGACATCCGGAGAAAGGGAATCCCAGGCTGAGGAAGTAGTGAGTGCAAAGGTCTTGCACTGAGATCATGGCTGGTGTTTTCATGGAAGGCTGAAGCTGAGTGAACAAGGGAGAGAGGAGTAGGGGAAGATCTCAGACAGGAGACTAGGAGGAACAGAGGCAAATGATATGATGCACAACAGGTCTTAATTCTTGGCCCGGTTCTTCATCTGAACCAGACAAGTCATTGGTGGGCTTGAACAGAATGATATGATGTGAACTGAGTTTTAACAGGATCATGCTGCTGCTACGTTGAGAACAGATTGGAGAGAGATGAAGATAGAAGCAGTATGAATGGACTAGAGGTTATTGCAATAACCTAGGCTAGAGATGAAATGATTTCTACTTTTCTATACTGTTATCAAGTTCCCAACATACCCTTTTCCTGCTCACTCTTAGATGATGGTGCCATCCACCGGGAAATGTGGAGCAATCCCACGAGAAGTCCCTCACCTTCCCACCGTGAACTTATTCATATCTGCAACTGTGGCGAACCTCTCTTCCTTTCTTCTAACCACAATGGAGGAAATTATCTTCTTCTAATAAAAGGTACGTAGTAAAATACACTGAGTGAATACTGGCTCTGGAAATAGATGCTTGAAATATAATTTTGTCTCCTCCACTTAAATTCTCTGTGACTTGGGAAAATTCCCTGTAGTTCTACGCCTCAGTTTCTTCATCTGCAATATGAGGACAATCGTGAAAATCACTTCAACACATTGCGTGAGAACTAGAAAACCAATAATAGTATATTCCTATCATTGAGAAGGGAGCCTGGCACATAATTAGAGCTCAGTAAAACTTGGTTTCACTTTCCATGCATGCTCTGGAGCCCCTCTTGCCTCTGTCCTTGAAAACGACACCCCAGTGATGAGTCTCCCTTTCTCCTGCATTTTCAACATTTTCTTCCCAACAAGATCCTTTTCTTCAGTGATTAAATATGCTCAGGTCTCCCCTATCTTTAAAAAAAAAAAAAAGGCTCCCTGGACTCTTTTATTAGCTCAGGTTTACTATTAACTAGGAAGCCTGTTACAAAAACTGAAGCACGAATGCCATATTTGAAAGGAAAAGAAAAGTGAGGCAGGGAAGGCGTAAAGCAACATAAAATGAGGTGTTATCAAACAGCTACCCCTTCATTATTAGCTCTCAAGTATGCAGAGGGTTATTCAACAGATAGGACTGCTTGACTCTTGCACTTTCTCTGGAAAGGCTGCAAGAAGAAAATGTGCCCCTAGTAGTAGCGGGAGGAAGAAAGGTGAGGGAATCGATTTGCCTAACTCTTGTGTAGCTCTCGTTTTCCAGAGGGCAATGCATGGCCTTTGAGGAGTGAATTTCTCTGCCCTTTGGAGTTTGTGGTCTGAGTCTCTGGGATGCCAGAATCCACACTGGAATATGTCAGTCTGGCTGTGGTTGCGATTCATCCAAGCTTAGAAGTGACAGGAGAAGCCAGAAGATCCTGTGGTGCAACTGGTCAGCTTGGCCACCTAAAGGAGCCAAGAGAGAGCCTATTGCGCTTAGGGGCAAGTGACTGGTCAGGCCCAGACAAGGAACCTGTGTTGGTCAGAGCTGTTTAGCTGCCATTGAGGCTGAGCATCTGAGAGGCGGGTGGTGCCAAAGGAATATGAGTCACAAAGTACGTATGGCTGATGCAGCCTCATAGCAACTCACATTTACTCCTGTTTCTTCAACTCTTTACCAATTTCTTGAAATAGCAGTCTATACACTCTGTCTCTTCTTTACATCCTATTAGCTCTGAAGTTGCTTTTCACACTAACCCTAACCATGTATTCAAATGGCTCCCAGTATAGTCATCAGCGACCTCTATGAGCCTAAATCCAAATAACGTTTTTCAATCCTTATCTTATTTGACTTGTCAGCATCATTTCCTGCAAATTGATAATCTTCTTCTCTAGTCATTCTCTGCCCTTGCCTTCCAAGACAAGGACTTCTAGATTTCCTCCTATCTTTCGGCTTGCTGCTTTCCTTCTCCTCTACCGCGATTCCTTTAGGTGGTAGAGTTCCTCAGGGTTGCATTCCAGATTGTCTTCTCTCCTTTCTCTACTTGCTCTCCCTTGATATCGCATCCATTGCATGGCTTTAATTACCACATATAATCCAGAGCTGCCTCCTATGAAACTATACCTTTGACCAAATCTCTTCTGAGGCCCAACCCAACTTCTGTTTATTTTTATTTGGTGTTTTTATAGACACCTCAAACTTAATCCATACTCAAAATTTAATGCTCAACGTGGGAATCATCCTTGACTCCTCTGTCTGTCTGTCTCTCTCTCTGTGTACATATAATCACCATGTCTTGCATATTTTACTTTCAAAATCTTTCTTGAATTCATCTAGCTCAACCCATTTCTTTCCTAGGTCAAGCCGTCTTTTGCCTGTATGAAAACAATGACCTTATCTTTAGTTTCCTCTCATGGGCCACTCCAATCTATTTGCCACACTGCAGTATAAGTGATCTTTCAAAACTATTTCTTAGGCCCTGCACCCACCTCCCAGTAGTAACTTCCCTCTCCTCTCTTCTCAGCTGAGCAGAAAAATCTCTAATATGTACTTGCAATCTACATTTCCTGTTTCCCATCTCCTAATCATAATTGGCCCACTCCAAATGAGTTTCCACCTCCCAGTAATTCCCTCTCTTCTCCAATTCTTCCCAGTTAAACTAAAAAAAATTAAAATTGCTCATATAATTGCAGTCAACATTTTCTCAGGATAGTTCCCAATCTTCTAATCATGCATTAAACCATTCCAAGATGGCTTCCATCCACATTGCCTGCTGAGATGTTGCTAAATCCACAGGGGCATTTTAAAGTCCTCATCTTATTTAACCTCATAGCAGCATTCCAGAGTGCGGGTCTCTCCACTTTTCTTGAGATACTCTTCTTTTTTCTCTGTCAAGAGGTTTTAATCTTATATTTTAGAAGTTCCTTTTGTCTTCATAGACTCCTCATCTTTCATCCAACAATCACGTGTTAGAATTACCATAGACCCTTTCTTCCTTTTCAGTTTTATCCATTGCATTTATTTTAAATGACAGTGTATGTATAACATACACTAAATTCACATTTCTAGCTCATGCTTTTTCTCTTATCTTCAGATAGATATATGCATGTGGCTACTTATATCTCATCTTGAATAGCTCAAGAGAACCTAAAACTCAACATCTTCAAAACCAAACTTATGAGCTCACTCCCGAAACCTTGTGTATTTTTATTGTTCTTTGTCAGTGAACGGCACCACTAGTCTTTGAAGTTTGCAAGTCAGAATCTTAGCAACATTTTACTGTCCTCAATTGTTAATTCAGTCCTGCATCAGGTCAGCTCAATATAACCTTCTGCATATCTCCTTAAATAATATTTTCTTTCGCAAGGCATCAGCAACTCACTCCCCTGCCTAGAATAATTCCCTGAAAACTTTTGACCCTTATGATAAATTTCAATATCCTTATCACGGCAGGCTTTTGCATGACCTGGGTCCTGATGATCTTTCTGATCTCATATTGTATTACCCCCTTCTTGCTCATTTCTCTCTAACCACAATGACCTCTTTTCCTCTGCCTTGAATGCAATAAGGTTTTTCAGTTTCTGGGCTTTCACAATTTCCCAACGAGGTATCTCTTTGCATATCTAAGACTCACTCATCTTCTAGGTCTTGAGTTAATGTCTAGTCCTCAGAGAATTCTAAACGACTAGAATAGAGTTTCTTTGTTATATATTTTCACTGCATAATTTACATTTCTTTTGTAACTCTCATTACATCTTTAATTAAATGATGATTTTAATAGTTAAATATTTATAATTATGTTTTTATATATTTTATTAAGTGCTATGGACTGAATCCCATTCCCCCCCCCCCCCCCGCCCCGCTCTAATTCATTTGTTGAAGTCTTAAGCCCCAGTGTGATGGTATTTGGAGATAGGGCCTTTGGGAAATAATTAGGTTTAGATAAGGTCATGAGGTTGGGCCCTCATGATGAGATTCATGCCCTTAGAAAAGAGACACCAGAGAGCTGGCTCTTTCTCTCCCACCATGTGAGGACATAGTGAGAAGGAGACCCTCTGCAAGCCAGGAAGAGGGTTCTCACCAGAAACTGAATCAGCAGCATCTTGATTCAATCTCAAGAACTTCCAGCCCCCACAACTGTGAGAAATAAATTTCTATTGTTTAAGCCACCAGTCTGTGGTACTTTATTATGGCCGTTTGAGCAAACTAATACAATAAATCATTAAATATTATTAATTAAAAAATTTTAAAATAAGATTTGCATTCACATCTTAGATATCATGAGAGCAGGGACTATATCTGTCTTATTGTTTTATACCTGTTCCCTACACCAGTGATGAGCTCATAATAGGTACTCAATAGATATTTGCTGAACAAATGATGATTTAATCTTTATAAACTGCTGTATCTTATTTGCTTGATTCCAGTTATTCTGAGAATTCCAAAATTGTCCACAAGTCTTGAACTCTAACTAGTTTTTAAGCCCTGGGTTTATTTTTTATTTTTTATTTTTTTTTGTGGTACGCGGGCCTCTCACTGTTGTGGCCTCTCCCATTGCGGAGCACAGGCTCCGGACGCGCAGGCCCAGCGGCCACGGCTCATGTGCCCAGCCGCTCCGCGGCATGTGGGATCCTCCCGGACCAGGGCACGAACCCGCGTCCCCTGCATCGGCAGGCGGACTCTCAACCACTGCGCCACCAGGGAAGCCCCCTGGGTTTATTTTGTGATGCTGAACCTTAATCCATTGCTATTTTAGACCTACCGTCTCTTGCTGGAGTTCTGGACAGAGAATAGGAGTATAACCAGAAAAGCACTGGACCAAGAGCAGGGATGCTGGTTCAGAGCCTAACACTGACCTAGTTAGCTTCTGAGACTTTAGTATGAGTGTTATACCAAATGAGGACCTCGCAAGTTTATTAGCATAAACTCATCCAGCTAAATGTTTTTCCTTTACTTCAAAGACTTTGTACAAAAAAATAAAAATAAATCCAGTCAGTAGTTTTGTAGATTTAGTTATATATGATCTATTCATCTGATCAAGGAATATCTTCCTTCTGGTTTTCTCAGAGAGAACAGAGCCTTTCTTCCACACGATTTTGAGTTGCGTTCTTAGTTAGCATGTGCAGCATAAGTAATCAAGGACAACTGCTCAGAAACATAAGAGGAGTTTAAAGATTTTCTCTCAGGAGCCCAGAGCAGGTAAACATTGTTTAGAGACATAAAGGCTTGAGAAGAGTGATCTTTCCAAGTAGATTTGGAGTCAATAGAGGGGAAGTATTATTTGGTCTTTTGGGGAAACAAGAAAACAAAGTTACTGTAGAATTCCCTCACTGAGGCTTAGTGATTATCTATGCAAATTACAATGTTGAATGTAGAGAATGTCTGTTCTGTTCTCTAAAGTATGAAAAGCCAAGACAGCCTCTGTGTGTGTGTGTGTGTGTGTGTGCGTGCGTGTGTGTGTGTGTTAGAGAGAAAGAGAGAGAGAGAGAATGAAAATGAAAAACAGAGAACTGGTACAGTTTCATGCTACCTGTACAGATTTAGAGACATTTTTCCAGAACCATATTATTTTTTAGTTGAATATTTTAGACATTTTAACGTCCTCCATTTAGCTCCTCCAGGAAGGACAAGAAAAAGATTTTGTGGGAACTGAAGCTTCTAAAAAGTGATAGTTATTTTTAAGGAAAGGATATAAGGTATGAAGGCAATTATTCATTTAGAATGAGAGGGAAAAAGCACAACTGATGATGTATTTTAAAAGCCAACAAGTATCACAAAAGTCACAAAAAACACAGTTCTGTAATACTTATTTTCTACATATTTTGGCTTTGTAATATTTGATCACTTCCTCATATGACAAAAATTTTGTAAAATCATTTTCTACAGGGAGAAGAGAAAGATAATCATTCTTTCTCTAGCTGGGTTGAACAAAATTTGTTCTAGGTTACTTATAGTTTAGACGTCTAAACCTGTGACTGCACACATATATACTTGCTACTTCTGCTACTAATCTAAGAGATACTGGCAACGTGATAAATTCTACTTCTCATGATTCTTATCAAAAAAGAAAAAAATTACATTGCATTTTTATGTGAATATGTGGCATTTGTTGTTTTCCTGACAGAAGGGAACAAAAGGAACCACATGTTCAGCATGTAATTTGGTGCATCTCACGATTAGAATTATTCACAAACTACCATTTGACTCCATACATTTCAAATATTATTTTGCTTCCACAGTCCACAAAATTCCAGTTCCAAGAGCTATCAAATGCATTCATATCACAATCAGACACATGCCTATCCATGTACAGCGCAAGGCCTGTCAATGCAGTGACCAGTGAAGACATTCCTGAAAGGCAGTAGTGCGTTGAAGCAACTAGCAACTTAATAATACATAGAAGTGACTGTAAACCACAAAAAATACCTGTCACCAAATCCTAACTAAATTCCCAACTCAATTTCCCCTAAGCCATAGCCTCATAATATCCATTCCAATGCTACCCAGCAGAAGAGGAAGGGAGACAAGGGAGAGAGAGACAATAATCCTAACTAATTTCAGCTAAAGCATCTTCCTTTTATAAAGTTTATAGCAAAAACATATAACTACATGAAAACTTTGCTAAGTCCCCCCTAGATAACCTTGATATTAGTATATGCATGTGAAAGTCTCTGAAACATAAGTTTCATTAGCTTTGTGATAAATCTGCTTTTGCCCCCAGATCTGTCTCTGGTGGAAGTTTCATTCATCAATGTATGGTGTTTCATGCAGAATGAAGCCTGTGGAAAGGACAGTAGGTGGAGAGGAAGCCTGGCCTCCTGCAGAGTAGAGGTTCCACATGGCCTCTTAAAGGGCCATTAGTCCTGAGCCTCATATTTTGTCTTCTACATCTTTGTCTCTTGGAACATCAAAGGGGAAAATATGTTTAGTATAGCAGGAGCTTCCATTTTTCATTATTTTCATCATGAAGAAAATCAATCAAAGGAATAGACACTGCTTTTCCAGTGATGCCCAGGCAGGGCTGTCATAGAGGGAATACGTGGTCGGGCCACAATGGATCAGTATCTAGCGTTCAGTTTTGTAGCCCCAGAAACTCAAACTTGTTGAATCTGGAGAATTAAACCAAGCTAGTTACACTCAAAGAAGCTGGTTGGAGAAAAACACAAATGCTTATTTAGTAATTTAATAGAACATAATTACTGCTAAGGAGCTGAGACATTTGCCCTATGGGTCAATATGTTTTTTGGTTGTTTTTGGTTTTTGTTTTTTTCCCAAGAAAACTTGGGTTGCAACTTGGGTTGCAAAGGTGTTATTAGAAGATTATTTGGGCAGCACAAAACAAAACATGGTATTATAAACTGATTAGATAGAATGCCCTTCTAATAGAATCACACCTTGGTCACCATGTCTCAAATTTGAGTGTTCACAAAAACACCTCGGCCAAATAGAAAGGAAAAAATCTAAAACCACTTTGAATATAACCATTACTTCACGAGTTGGCAGTATTTTATTCTTGTTCTATGAATCAGGATGCAAATATAATGAGATTTAAAAGGGGTTCATGAACAATTATTCAAGGCAGTTTGGAATGTTTGGGATTTAAGAGCTCAGAATCATAAAAACTAAATATGTCTTTCCACATGGCCACTTGAAAAGATCATGACAGGCTTAATTAGCTGTGAGGCTGACAATATAAATGGAATTAATGGAATTTATATTTTAATGTAAAGCAGTAAAAATTCTGTAAAAGTGAGTTTCTGAGATATTGTTGCTGCTTTTTTATTTTTTATTTTTGCAGTATGCGGGCCTCTCACTGTTGTGGCTTCTCCCGTTACAGAGCACAGGCTCCCGACGCACAGGCTCAGCAACCATGGCTCACGGGCCCAGCCGCTCCGCGGCATGTGGGATCTTCCTGGACCGGGGCACGAACCCGTGTCCCCTGCATCGGCAGGCGGACTCTCAACCACTGCGCCACCAGGGAAGCCCGTCAGCCAGTTTTGACAAGAGTCAGGGTGGGGTGTATGGAACATCATAATCTGGGAAATCTCTCCACAGGTTAGTAAAATGTTGATCTGGGATACAGCATCCAAGGGGAAACCAAACTGAAACATCAGTAGGTAGAGGCCATTATGAAGGGCATCGACTGGATCCTGGGAGGGAATGACCAAAGAGGATTGGGAACAAAATAGACAAAGAGAGCAAACAGCAGTTTCTTGAATCCCCGGGGGAGTAGCCCAGGAGGCATTAGTAAGGTAACTCTTTCACTGAGTTATGTGTAAAGAGTGGTTTATTAAGAGGAATGAACCAGTACAGACACTCCATTTCTAACTTTAAGTTTATATGTTTCTATGAATACCAGAAAGCTGTGCCTGCAGTTGGCTTTCTTTATTTGGAAAAACAGAGAAAAAACAACCCAGTTTCTAGAGAATTAACTTCAACTTCCATTTGTCTGGAAGTTTGGAAGGGAAAAGTAAATAAATCACCTCATCATGCTTTTAAATTGTTTCAGATCTAGTCCTGTGAAAGATTCCTTTGAGTATTACGAAATGGCCACAGAGATGGACAATGCAAAAAGGGATGTGGGAAACAGAATAAGAACTAAAATGGGTAGAAAAAAGGAGTAAAATCTGAATAGGTAAATTAGTTAAGCTGGATGGAGTATATATGAAGTGAAAGCACTTAGATGCCATTCGGTTATGTCACACTTTTGTATGAACATATCTGTAAAAAATCCCTGGCATATACTACTCATTCAATTTTTATTAGGTATCATTTGACATAAGAAAAGAATATTTCCCTAAGATACTATTTCTAGCACACCAAAAATAAGACATCGGAGCAGAAATCTTGGACATAGGGTATGTGGTAACAGCTGAGCTAAATGGAAAGTTGAGTAAATAATGAAGCACTTTATATTTGCTTATTTATCAATATTTCTGAGTTCATTTACATATTACAGAACTCCAAGGAAGTAATCATACCTGTGCTTCATTAGATATAATTAAATGAATTATATTCTATCTTATTCCCCAAAAGTGCTTATAAAAATCTCATATCCTTATTAATATGATTAATGGAAAAAACCCTTAAGCTCAGTTTTGTACACAAAAAAAACAATTTATGACAATGATTTCCAAAGCTTCTTAAGACAGATAAGGATGAGAAATGGTGATTGAACTTTTTAACAAGAAGCGTGGCCCAACAGGAGAACTGCCTTACAGAGTAATGAGCCCCAGTCATTTCTACTTTTGACATGCAAGCTCATTCACCATTTGTCAAGGGGATTCCTGACAAATGATAATGTTACTAAGAATTGTACTAAAGTAACTTTTTTGAATATCTTATCCATGAGCGACTGTGCTTTTACAATTTTCCCATATTTATGCCCTTATATATCGAGACTTAGAGACTGAACCCTATAAGGTTAGGGAGTTAGTGTGAGGTGAGAGAATTGTCTTTGTATATTGAGGTGTAAAATTATAATGGACCACTGCAGAATGTAAAAGACAAGCTCTTTGGAAACTTCAAAAATCAGCTTACCGTGTCTTCTTTTAACTTGAGCAATAATGAAATAGCACTGGCCCTTGGCCACTGGGAGTTGATTATTAGAAATACAGTAAGTGAGGAAGATATTTTACTGACATAAGTTTGGCCAAATGACTGGGCCCGCCCACTATTGATCCTCATATCCATTTTGGCTTTGCTGGAGGGGGACTTAATATCTCTAGGACCATGAGCCTGTTTGTCTTCAGCTCTGTTCCCAATACCTTCAGGAGATTCCCCAGTTGCCGTTTCAGATAGACAAGTAACAAAAGGAATCTGTTAGGTTCTCTCTCCACTGAAGAAAGGACCTGATATTTAAAGAAACTTAAAAGTGGAACATGGAATAAATTCCTAAAAATAAGATTTGGGAGTCTGTTTAATCTGCTGTCAACAATATTTTGGGACTCTCATCATTGGAATACTTCTTAGGAAACTGGTCAATCACTTTGGAATAATATGGTTTATTTAAAATCTGAACAACCTGAAAGCATACCATGGAACGAAGACAATCTATTTTAGCCTAAACTACAAGGTTAAGGTTTGTCTGTTTTAATATACAATTTTAGAAGACTTTCTGGAATCTCACTTAATTCTCTAAACACATTTGAAGTTTCCATGGTGATTATCCCCTTTTTTTCATGGGGAGACCAAGGCATAAAGAGGCCAAGTAATTCAGTTGAGCCATGAAGGACCAAAAGAAGGAGCCAGGATTGAACACAGAGCTCATGCTCTTTGCTAGTTCATGATCCCTTTTTTTTTTTTTTTTTTTTTTGCGGTACGCGGGCCTCTCACTGTTGTGGCCTCTCCCGTTGCGGAGCACACGCGCGCAGGCCCAGCGGCCCGCGCGCAGCATGTGGAATCGTCCCGGACCGGGGCACGAACCCGTGTCCCTCTCATCGGCAGGCGGACTCTCAACCACTGCGCCACCAGGGAAGCCCCATGATCACCTTTTGGCCTTCCTACCATTTTAGGTGATTTTATTCAGTGACGCGCTAGGAGAGAGGAAGGAGGCAAGGATGGAGAGGAAGTTTAATTTGGGGCTGAGTAATGGTGCCGGCTGAATAATCTTCTCAGCACCACACAAGTTAAAGTATGCCCATCAGTGTTGGAGTCTTCACTATACAATTTCTTCAGTGTCAAAGATGTCAATTGCAAACCTTGAGATGTGCTGGTAAAGAATTCTGAGATTGCTCTTGCACGACCTCACAACAGCTTATCTCTCAGATTCAACAAGAATGCAGAGGACGAATTGTGAAAAAAACAAAAGCAAAAACATCTTTTCATTTCTCAGATTAGTTTGTAGTGGTTTAGTTCTCTTCACAGGTTTTCTGTTAATAAAGTGCTCTTAAATCACACACTTCCAAATAATGAAAACATTCAAGTAGGTTAGAATACAAAATGTTTGTATAAATATTCCCTCAAAATATTAAATTAAACAAAAAGTATCAGGTCAAACAAAAGCTTTGTTTTGTTTTGTTTTATGATAGAGATAATACGTTTTACTCTGAAAATGTTTTTAAGAAAAATAAAAAAATACAAGATAGAAACCATCCACAATTCGCTGCCAGAATATAAGCACTGTTAACATTTTCTATTTTAAATACATGTATGTATTCACACATATGTATATATGTATATGTACATACAAATGCATAGATACATGCAACAAAATATCATGAAGGTGTTTCCACATCCATAAAAAAATTTTTAATACTATTTTGTGGCAGAATATTCCATCTTATTCCCCAATAATTAATGTCCCTGACAAGTGTTTATAATAACATAAACTTTAATGAGCATCTTCCTTTTTAGAATAAGTTCCTAAACATATCATTGCAAGTTCAAAGAGTATGGTTCTTTAACATAGATGTGTATTGTTTTGGTGTATCAATAACCTTGATGTATATTGTCAGGTCACACCCCCCTGAAAGGTCATACCCCAAGAATAAGACAGTAACTTTCCTTGAACATTAATTAAAACTGGGTATTGTCAGAAAATATACCTAATTATATTGGAAAGGCAAAAAAAAAAATCTGTTATCTCAGTTCTTGAATATCCATGTGTTTAATTTCTACTGAGATAAATATACTTTTCCATTTTGTTGGCCTTCTCTTTCTTCTATGATGTTGTTATTTTCAGGTGCAAAGTCATTGTTTTATTATTGATTAGCAAAAGGTCTTTTCATATGAAGGATATCAAATCTGTATTATGTACTATTTTTTCATGAACTTTTACATTTGCCTTTTCATCTTGTGTGTTGGGCCAAAAATCTTTTAATTCCTATGAAAGAAAAAAGATCAAGTCTTTCTTTTATGTATTCTGCTTTTGGAGTTATGCATAAAATGTCCTCTCTACCCCAGTTATATGCAAATAGTCACCCATGTTCTCTTTTAGAATGTTATAATTTTGTTTTTTATGTTTAAATCTTTAACATATAAGAAATTTATTTTGGTATTTGAAGTAGATAGCTAACTTTAATTTTTTTAAGATGGTTAAAAACCTGTCAAAAATCACCTATTAAATAATACATTCTACTCATCACATTTGCTGTATATTAAATTCATCTATATCTAATCTCTCCACACACACATATGGGCAAATATACCTATGTATACATGTAGATAGCTATATATATTTCTGTGTCTGTACTTTCTATTTTATACCATTGATCTGTCTCTTCTTGCAGTCGCCACTGTTTCAGTGAATTCTTTTACCTTAAAGATACCCCTGATCTATTAAGATAAAGCTGACCAAATGTATTACTCCTATTTTTCCTTTTTTTCTTTTGCCTAACCATTTAAAAATGCATTTCTCAGATTTTGTTTTTATTTTCTTCATCTACAGGTCTTATCTTTTAAATGGACATAATATTCTATTATCAAGCATTCTTGGAATAGGCATCTAATGTTTTTCACGGAAATGCCTAGCAGTCAGGCATCAGAATCAAAGAAATCAAAATGCTATTGAATTCCTGCAACAATGATTGTGACCAACATCAGGACTGACCATGTGTGCTGAAAACTCCCTAGTTAAAGCAGAGCAAGGAGCAGGAAGTGAGGTAATGTGAGTGGCTCCACTGTGAGTTCATGGCCACACCCCAATTTATTTCTGGAAAGTACATGTGACATCTATTCACATACATTGCTATCTTTATACTCTCCAGGATATGACAAATAAAGTAACAGCTCCAAAGGCAGTCTGTTTTAGAAAATTACTTAGAAGAGAGGGTAAAATTAGGTTTTTACACAAAATAGACACTTAGAGGCTCTTCTGAGACTTGGTATAACTTAGGATAAAACAACCTAGTTTTTGGGGTGTTTTGATCAATCAACTTGCTCTATCCACTCTCGGAATAAGTCCTTCCTTGCACCGTGCAGCAGTGAAATGTATGTCCTCCTTATAAACAGATAAAGGTGTACTTTTGGAATAGTTTTCTTGGCGGAACAGATGAATTAATATTGACCCACTGACACTCTTTTGTCCAGGGACTTCATGCCTAAAGGTATATAAAGGACGATTGGCTGAGTTTAGACGTGTAGCCCGTGGCTGGGGAGAAGTGTAGAATTACTTGGCACACACACACAGGGATTTTAGTCAGGGCTGAGGCTGCATTAGCACCATGTTTTAATCAATTGCTATTAACATCAAAGAGATCCTTAATACACAGTGTATCTTGCCTGATTGGCATTCTGGTCCAAAGACTCCATCTCTCCCTACTTCATTGACTTGTTACAAGGGCATTCCATCCCAGTGCCATTCCCATCACATTTCCTAGAGAAGAGTATCCACAGGGTATTATAAGTATTTTTTCCTTTTCCTTCATTGAATTCCAACAATAAGACCAGGAATGAGCCATGAGCACTCACGTGTCTTTACTTAATTCTATTAGAAATATCCTGAAAAACCTCCCTGGCCATCAGATAAGAAGTCTTTTCACTTACTCAAGTCAGAGCATGATCTACTTAATAAAGTTTTGCACTTATCTCCAGAAGGTGGTCTTTACTAATCTGGCTTTCAAGTTGGAAAGAGAGAAGAAAAGTTGATTCTTTGTGGATTCTGCTCTCAAATTTAACCCTCAGGCAATTAAAGCCTCTTTATCCAAACCAAGTCGTTGTTTAATAAGGCCCCTTTATAAACACTCCAAAACATACTTTCAAAACAAAAGTTAGAAAGCCTGTAAGATCCATTCCCAAGAAAGATCTCTTTCTGTTCAAAACCCGTCCTGACCTTTTTGTTGAAGAAGAACAAAATAATGTAGTAACAAAAACACAAGTGGCTGCCAAAGGAAGAGAAAAAAAAAAGTTCCTGTAAGGGACTGAAACAATAAATCTCCTCTCTGCTGAACTCCCAAAGGGAGTGTGTGCATTTCCTCCTGTTCTTTATCAGAGCCCCCGAAATAAGTAGGCATGGGCAGTGGCTGTTCAAATCCAGCACACCTTTTCCATTTGCTAAGAAGGCCCTGCCAGGCTGGGAGGGAGTTGTCCCTGCCTGACTCTGGAGAGAAGAGCCACTGTGACGATCCACAGGCACCATGAAACTGCTTCAAGGGACCATACTTTGTCTTCTTCTGTCCAGTCTTTGTAGCGGTTTGGACGACGCAGGTACCCTTTTCTCTTATTGTTCTGACGGTGTGGATCAGAAATCACTAGTGGGCGGCTCTGAGCCTCAGTTTACCTTCAGGGAGCCTCCCCTGAGAAGTAGACGCAGCAGTGCATTTGCTGAGTTGAGTGTGTGTGCGTGGACGGGGGGATGCGTGGAGAAGGCTCCGCAGAGAGGATGTTTGTTTTCACGGAAGGAAAGTGCTGCTGCAGCGGCCTTGAAGTGTGTTCCATGGCATCGTAAAGGTACCGGGAATATACAATAGCCTTTTCAGAGAGTAACAATCTGGGGATCAAATGCTGGCTAAAAATGGACTATTTCTCAAAAACGTGCTCTTTTCAGACGTAAGTCTAGAAATAACAAGATTGTCAGGTACCGGTGAAAGGCTGTAATCAGAAACACTGCTCGGCAGACGCTGGCCTATATTTGTCCCAACTATCTTTTGGCTCTGATAAATTGAGAGGTTGGATAAAACTGCCTGGGCAAGTGAATCTTAATATCTTGAGCGGTGAGGGTGAGAATGGAGGAGAGTCACTTGATTAAAGTTTATGGATGCTTGCTCTAGAAATTAACACAGATCTACACACATACGTACAATACTTTGCATAACGTTTCAGGGAATTTATAGACATAAAAACCTTACCCATTGACTGCAGGTTCTGAAACTTAGATAAAGGATATATATGCACCTACATAAGCCCTGACTATATTAATGACCAGTTGCAAGAAATTATTACATTTGACTTTTAACCCTTCCGGAGGGATTTACTGTAAGCAATTAGATTTAATCAATATTTATTAGGCTCTCACCATGTATTCAGCAGTGCAAGGAATACAAAAATGAGTTAAGACATTGTCCTTGCCCACAGTGGCAAATGCACTATCGGGAGAAATAAGCATGTAAATCTAACATAAGACAGATTTAATAGGTGCGAAAACTAAAGTACAAACTATCATAAAAGAACACGGTTGGGACACATTGATTCTGGCTCTGAGGAGCCCTGGAAAAAACTCAATTCTAATTTTATTGTGCATGTGTTCTTTTCAAACTTCACTGCTTACAAAATTCCATTTGCAGTGATTAGGTAGGAAAAAATAAACACAGTCCTTCTTGAACAATATTTATCATTAATTTCTCAAAATATGTATATAAATTTAGTACAAATGCCCAAACACTGCAAAATCACATACGATTGATTACAATCCATCTGGGACTTTCCAGGGTTAAGCTGAAGTGGGTATAAGACCAGAAAATTTAACTTAGATGAGTTACAAAGTTCTGATTTTTTAAAAATAAAGAATGTTTATGAGATGACACAGAAATCAATGCACTAGCTTATAAGTAACTCTTCAGTTTGCATGGGAGAGATAGATAGGAATGGATTACATGTACTTCAGAAAGCAAAGTGGAATAGAATCAATAGAAGTAGCCTACAAAACCTGACCGTAAGGAAGCTGGAAAGGTGAAGGATAACCCAGAGATGACCTGGCAGATTTTTCTATTATGATCATTGTAGGAATAAAACCAGCGTCCTTTAGCTCATTGGTAATGAGCGCAACCTCTCTATTAATAGTGTCTTCTTTCTAATGAACTATTAACCAAAGTAAGATAATTTCTTTTCTTTTAATTTATTTTTTTATACAGCAGGTTCTTATTAGTTACCCATTTTATACATATTAGTGTATATATGTCAATAGTAAGATAATTTCTTATTTGAGCAGAGACAGCGGTTACATAATGACTATCTCCTTCAACCTCTGCCAGGGAGCCTTTGTTAATTTAAGGCGAGTGTCTGTAAAATCTACCCCATTTATCCTAGAAAAAGAAGTGCTGGCTCAGGAGCATAAATTGACCATCGGAGTGAGGCCTACAAGGAACTGGAAGAGATTTTCCCATCCACGTGTATGATTTTTTTTGCACCTGGTTCTGCCTGTTTTATGTTTTCCTTCCCAGATACGGTTCAGGAAATGAAGCATTTCCTAAGCTGATTTATTATGTTCTTTTCCTAACCCCCTGTACCGGAAACACATTGATTTCAAAGCTTTATATGTTCCCCAAGCTTAGAATGCTTATCATATCTCATCAGCAGAGTTGATTATAGGAGTACAGAAGGAGGCATTTCATCTGCCTTAACTTCACAAGTTGTCAAGAAGATCCATGCTTTTTTGCATAGTAATTTATTCCTAAATAATGATCTTTTAGAGAAATTGACTACTTTTCTTTCTCTTTCTGTCTTTTTTGTCAGTTTCAGATTTAAATAAATACAATATAGTTTTTTGTGCTCTTCGTGAAAACCAAGGAAATCTTTCTGCATGGCAGTGAGTGACTTTATTACTTGGTGAGCGGTACAATATTTTACAGTTTCCAATTTGGAAAGCTGTTCTATTGAAATACGTATGGGAGGTTCTTGAAAAGGAACTGTCATTCTTTCCCAAGGTTTTCTAAATTGTATTTAAAACTGAACAGACCCCTGCGTGGCTTTTAAGCTCCTTTGGCTTTTAAGTCTAGACTGATGAGCTTTAGACTGTCAGGACTGAGAAAAGTTAAACGAAGAAGGATTCCAAGAAAAAGGAGGCCCTGGAAGCAATTTACTTTTCAAGTGCCATTTGCTTTTTGAACTTTACATTAATTTAGGAAAGATTAAAATGTTTTAGCCATCTGCAAGCAGGAACACACGTCACTTTATTGGTGTCTGAAGAAGAATTTAATTGCTTGTTGAAATTCATTTGTTAGGGATTGAACATTCAGTGTCATGGAAAAAAAAATGGATTGAACACCCTCTAAGACAAACACTATGCTAGATGCTGTAGGTTTATAGTGATCACTGTGACTCAGCCCTTGTCCTAGAAGTGGTGGGGAGAGAGGAGCGCCAAATAATTACAAGTTTGATTCTATCGTAAGTCTTAAGTGGTAAATAAAGAATGCTGTGGAGAATTCACAACTAGCTTAGTTTGGGGTGTAGGAACATCAGAAAAGCCTTCATATAAAAGTGGAAATTATGATAAACTTTGAAACTTGAGAAACAGGTTGGATGGATGGAATTTCTTGAATAGGAACTTTAAAACATCAGTATGTTCCAGTCTAGAAATGTAAGGTCGTCACAGATTGGACAGAGGTTAAGTGTTGGAAATATAGCCTCAGGATATGTTGAATACCAGGATGAGTAATATTGACTCAGGTAGTTAATTATATTGGATTCTCTAAATGTGTTTGAGCATGGGAATTATCTGATTGGGACCATAAACTGAGAAGATTAATCTGTCAACAGGGTATACATTAGACTATTGCAGTCAGGAGAGAGAAAAGCTAAAGAAAATGGTTCAAATGTTATTCCAAGTCTGAAAGTCTGTCAATAAAATGAAAAGAAGGGTCTAGGGAAGAGCTTTAAAGAAATAGAAAGTTTGTGACGCCATATTATTGACTGGCTATGAGAGAGATAGTGACTGAGATGTAGAGTGTTATTTGAATAATAGAAGTAGGGAAATGGATTGGGACCAGACGTATGGAAAGATAGGAGGAGATGGTTTCGGGAGAAAGTGATGAACTTGATTTTGGACATGGTGAGTTCGAAGTCTTAATAAGATATTCAAATAGAGATGTCCAATGGTAGGTTAAAATTGTCTGGTTGGTAGATGGAATGCCCCTGGAGGTGATGGTGGGGGATGAGTGTTCTTTACACTTGTCTGCCAAGAGATTTTAGTCCTGTCCTACTCACTGGAAGATTAATAACATAGCGAAGCAATTTATTTCTCTGCTGGACGCCCATATTTGTAACTCTCTTATGGCACTTATTTTCCAACTTTATCTTAGTTATTTGTGTGCATATCTTATCTCCTGTACCAGACTATAAGCACCATGAAAGTAAGGGTCATATTTATTATAGTCTGTATAGTAACAGTTCTAAACACATAATAAGGATATAATAAGCTGAATGAATGCATAAATGAATGATATAGTTGCCTATCCATTTTTAATTTCTTCCTCTGATAATCACTTTTTGTTTACTACCTTATCCTTGTGAAAGAGTTGTGGACAGGTATGAATCACAGAACATAACATGAAAACAAGTGGAGTTTTTTGATTCCTGGCTATGAAAGCGCGAGCCAAATATATGGAAAGGGGCTTCTTATCAAAGTAAGTCAATTCCCAAACTCCAGCAGAAGAGAAGATGTTAGGGGTAGGTGGACAACCTAGTACCAGGTGACAGTAATTTACAGCAAACCTGGACGAATAAACTACTCTGACTATAATCATTGGGAGGAAGAATATCTAAATACAATTGATTCTACTTCTCCTTTTTTGGGTATCAAATACTTTATGTAATATCTTCTATGGTTATAAATATTCAAGGAGAAACCTTATTACCAACCAATTTCTCAAAAATACAAAATGGCTTTTTTTCTAAAAGCAAAGTTCACATAAGAGAAGTTGGAAAAAAATTAAATAAATATCGTACATCATTAATTCATGTGTTATTTTAGGTAACATATGTGTTGCTTCAGAGCAGATTAACTTACTTGTTACTTCCTCTTAGCTTAGTCAGTATCAATAGATCTTACCTGAAGTGGGTGATCTACTATAGAAAGAGTGAATCAGTGTGGAAACAAATTCAGTGGGAAAAGTTTCCAAGCCTTTTATTTAGCATACTTTCCTTACTACTCTTTTTTTCTTCAATGATCTTTAAAAGTAGAAGTGATCATTCTAGAATTCTTATTTTTAAGAGATTCATAACAGTTGTCACTGGCAAATTGGCAATTTTGTCTTGCTGATTGTAATTATTCAGATATTGAGAAAAAAAGATGAACGTCTGAACGTTTCAAAAAGCTTCTAATTTACTGGATAGTTGCCCATCCTTTCCTTTTCATTGATGACATTATATTTCAAGCTTCAGGTAAATATTTTAACTTGTGAATAATTATCTAGTCCAAGTTCCTTATATTCTCTTTTTCTTAGTCATCACTTTCCAACTTCCTCTTTACCTCTGAGAACAATTTGAGATGTGTTTTTCTCAACCTTGAATGTCAAAGCAGGAATTTACTCTAAACGACATTCCATTCAATTCCTGTGTGGTAAATGTCTCCATTCCTGTTACTGAATTCCTGTGAGTCGTTATAGCTCTGTCAGGTTAGGATAATAATGCCTGTTGAGTGTTAAAAGAAGCTCTTTTAGTTAACAGGTAAGATCCTTTTTCCTTTTCTACTGTTGCACACAATATCAACAGTAGCATGGGAAACATTAGTGGTGTCAATCACATCTAGAAGGGCCACTATATGATTCCCAAATTTCGGCAACCATAAAAAAAAAAGTTTTCTAAACTTGAATAGAGGTTTTGTGTCTTGTAGAATGACATATCAGTAGAGATAATCATAACTAGTCTCTAAATAGAAGCAGCCACCTACATCCTCTCTGGATGCCTTTAATCTAACCATTGCTATGGCAACCTCTCAGGTGTAGCTTGACAGTATCTTGTCTCACGTGAATGAGTATCTCTTGCTTTCCTGTCTCCTGTTGTTCTCATACTAAGGCATGCTTCACCTACAGAAACCCACCTGGCACTGTTGTGTATCTGAGCTGGAAGTGCAGGAGCCTTAGCCCTCTATGAGACAGGCTTTGCCCAAAAGAAGAATGGGGCCAGTGAATAAATGCTGCTCCATTTTCACTATTTTAGTTGTCTACTCCTTTTCTTGAGATCACTTTCCTTTACAAACTGCATACAAACCCTTGTCTCAGGCTCTGCTTTTTGGAGAAATTCAGGATTGATTATTTTCTGATGGGAACATCTTCGTTTGGATGATAATATATACATTATACCAGAGTTTCTCTGATATTCTAATTGATATTCACTACCTTTCTTCCTCTTCATTTCAAGAAAAAATTCGATAAAGCTTTTGTTGAATAAGTTAAACAATATTCTAAGCAGGTCCTTTCCTAAGGCAATCATTTGTCTGTATAGAGTCAATAAGGAACTATATTGTGAGGTTGGCAGTCAAAAATGTCAATGTCATTGATTTTTTTCTTAGTGTGCTGCTCATCTGAAATGTAAACTGATTTTTATTCTGTTTAATCAGTCATATTCTGGCCTAAACCTAAATTAGTTGTGTCAAAAAACAGAGAATGGAGACTTCCCTGGTGGTCCAGTGGTTAGGACTCCACACTTCCACTGCAGGGAGTGTGTGTTCCATCCCCAGCTGGGGAACTAAGATCCTGCAAGCTGCAGGGTGTGGCCAAAAAAAAAAAAAGAAAAGAAAAGAAAAATGGAGATCACAACTAGGTCTGGTCCAAGTTAACCAAGATATATATTGTTACAACATCTACTGACATCTACCATGTGTTGTACCTGGCACTTTACACACATTACTTCCATCACAACATTTCAAGGCCAGCTTTGTCATTCCCATTTTACTGATTGATTAGGACACCGAGGCTTGGAGATAGTGTAAAGTTATCCTAGAGTGATAGTGCTTAAAATCAAATCAGAGAATATTCTTCTTCAAAATCTTCCCTTCTAGCTTGCTATCTTCCAATGCAGTACAACTTCAATAAGTTGAGTTTTTCTGATCAAAAGAATAAGGGTAGAGACGTTCCACTTGAGTCGTTTGGAAGCACTGCTGCCTCTCATAGCCCCTTCAGCACCTCTAAACTGCAAACTAAGACCACAGTGCTATGAATGAATTTCTACTTAGTGCTAATTAGCCACTTAATATCCTGGATTCAATTAATTATTAGGGGATGGGTTAAAGGAGTTGTAGTCATTTCCCTACCTACTCACTGTTATGTTGGTTGGAAAAAAATAATGTTCTTGGCTCTGATACAAATGTCAGTGTAGCTAATATGGGACTTAGAAGAGAAGGAAAGAAGCAAAGAGGAAATAACTATTAGTGAAATAATTACTTAGTGTCACATCTATAATTCTCCTGGAGCCAGACTGTCTGGGTTCAGATTCTAGCTCTGCCACTTACTATCTGTGTGAACTCGGGCAAGTTACTTAACCTTCAGCTTTCTCAGCTATAAAATAGGGATGAGTACAGTCTTACCTCATAGGGATATTGGGAGGATCGTGTGAGGTAACACACAAAAACACTGAGAACAGTGTCCAGCATATAATGACTCTATTATGTTTTGCTGAGTTTGGGAACTCAGAATCCTACAGATTATAATACCCCATTCCTTAGACAAACTACTTTACTGCCAAGTTGATTCCAATCTAGAATCAGCAAATATTTAAATAATTACAATGTTCATTCTCACAAAGAGAAAAACCAGCACATAATTTTTCACAATAGAATTGAAGTAGGAATGAAATACGATTGCCAGTTATGTTCTTAATCATAATATATACATTCACAATTTGACATATACAGGCTGGTATATTATCTAAGATGCTTTTCAGATTTGTAAGTTATTTAACTCACCGTATAAACTAATCACTCAAATTAATAAGCAAAATTGTACTTGTGTTTAATGAAAATTCTAACTTTTTAGTCTGAGAATGGTCAACATCCTCAAATATTATTTCTCATCTTAAAGTATTGAGCATTGCTTACTCTTAGAGGTGGGATAGGTTAGTGGAAGGAACTTTGTTCTTAATGTGAGAACCAACCAACTTTGGATCCAGCTTCTTAGTATGCTGAAGCCGGCCAAGACACTAAATGCTTGTTACCCTCAGTTTCTTTATCTAAAAATGAGAAAAATGATAATTGTTGACACAATATTGGTGTTAAATGATCATTGGAAAACCTATTTTAGATGCTCTGTAAGTCATAAATCACTATTAAAATTTAGTTATTAATATGCAACCTAACATTTAACTCACGGAATCAATAGATGAAGAGGAATGTACTTCATAATTTGAGAATTTTTCTTTACTGTCTGGGCCTTTAACTGCCAATCCATCATTGCTCTTTTAGCCATATACCTTTACATATTTTTTTATGGCTGCTACACACTCAAATTGCCATGTGTTGAAATTATGCCCAAGTTAAAAAAAACACACACACAAAACACAGAAAATCATTTGTATCACACATTGAACTCATTTTTTTCCCCCACATCTTTATTGGAGTATAAGTGCTTTACAATGTTGTATTAGTTTCTGCTGTACAACAAAGTGAATCAGCTGTATATATATATATATATATCCCCATATCCCCTCCCTCTTGAGCCTCCCTCCCACCCTCCCTATCCCACCCCCCTAGGTCTTCACAAAGCATCGAGTTGATCTCCTTGTGTTACGCAGCTGCTTCCCACTAGCTATCTATTTTACGTTTGGTAGTGTATATATGTCCATGCCACTCTCTCACTTCATCCCAGCTTCCCCTTCCCCCCCAAACTTATTTTTAACTGAAGTGGGAAAAGGAACGATTTGTGTGTGTGTGTGTGTGTGTGTGTGTGTGTATGTGTGGTATGAACTGTGAAATCGTCCTCCTAGGGCATTCAGCAAGTATGAGGACATAAATTCTGAACTCTCACACACTTTCCCTAGGGAAGAGAGGCCACTCCTGCATTTGTCAGCTCAAGGCTATTCTGACAACTCCTCTGTCCAACAGTGAGACATCCCCCAGTTATCTCTCCCCTGCAAATCCAATTTTAAAAAGTGAGAATCACCTTTTTAAATGCACATAATTAACTAATTTAAAGGTTTATTAATGGTAATTGCATTATTGGGATTAAGATAATTAAATTATGTGAATCTATAAACTTTCTTTTTTTTCATTTTCTGAAGGCCTCATTTGTTGGGTGCAAGTTTTATATCAATTAATGTTTAAAACTCTATAGATTTGCAAAGCAGAAGAAAAATGACAATGTTGTCAATCATTTAAAAAACCCTTATTAGAGTCCATTACAACCTAACTAAACATAAATCTCTTGGAAGCAAGGACAATGTCTAATTGATCATTGTTTTCCCCATGACCTATCTTTGAACACATAGGTGATGCTTACCAACTGGCTCTTGCTTTAATTTGGAGAACTGTATTTCTTCAAAAGTCAGCAGAGTTGAAAATACCCCAAGGCATTCCTGGCTTTGTTTTCAGTGACTTGAGGACAATATTTATTTATTTATTTATTTTGCGGTACACGGGCCTTTCACTGTTGTGGCCTCTCCCATTGCAGAGCACAGGCTCCAGACGCGCAGGCTCAGCGGCCATGGCTCACGGGCACAGCTGCTCTGCGGCATGTGGGATCTTCCCGGACCGGGGCACGAACCCGTGTCCCCTGCATCGGCAGGCGGACTCTCAACCACTGCGCCACCAGGGAAGCCCACAATATTTATTTTTATCCTTGGCCTGGGTTGTGGAGAAGCTGTGAGTGTCATTTTAGGATACTCTCTTCATTGGTTGAACTTATTTGATTTGCTTTATGAAGTTGAGCTGTCTTATATTTGTATGAATAGCAGAAACATTGTTTACATCAACTGTCCAAATCACACAAGAATGGCGTGATTATCTGAAGGCAAGTGTTGAATCATTCCTGTGTCTCGCTCACAAGAAAAAATTGGTATCCTTTTATTCTAGGCACCGAACGTTCATCAGGTAATCCTGAATCATTTAGCTCAGAATAATCCTTACCCCCACTAGAACAAAATGTAAAATGATGGAAATTCAAGACACGCTGATTACAGAAGTCACCTCTCTGTTTCTGAAGTCTTGGTTCAGAAGGTCGAATAAATAACTTTACCCTATCTAATCCTGTTCAGAAGTAAAGGTATCCAATAATTCAATTATTCCCAGGTTTTAAAATTGTCACTGATCAACAAATAATCAAAATGCCATCTGGGCAGTTGACATGGGACTAACAGCTTTTTCCTTTGTCAAATAAAAACACAAAAGTCCTACAACGCATGTACCATTTTACGATCGTATTACATAAAAGAAAACCTGCTGTAGCTCCTTCCATATATTTGGAATATAAGATGCTCTCTTCCCTTCTTTTCTCATTGAGCTCTGGCTGGTGTCACAGACCAACGCTGTGCACCTGTGCGGGGTGCGCCGTCCTCTGAGCCAAGACCCTTTGGCTTTCGTCACCAGCAGCCGCAAGCTTGCTGTGTGACTGAGCTAAGCAATTTTTTTTTTTAACCTCTCAAGACTTTCATTTCTCCATCTATAACATGATGTGGTTTGACTAATCGATACTGAAGTTTTCTCCTGGATCTACAATTGTATGATCTTCCTGTAGCGAGCAATTTCTGTACATTTCGCCTCAAGTTATCTTGCTTCATTTTCATTCTGTGATTCCTAAATATGTTCATTCTGGAGCAAGATGTTCAATTCTGTTCCCTAAGGTTTACCTCCTTTGGGAATTTTCAGATAGGGCTGTTAGAACGGATCTTCTTTGCATGTGAAAAAGCCAATTCTCTGCCGTGAGCAACATTTCTCAGAGTACGTACCAATGAAAGATATTTTTTCCATTTTTCTACATGGCATTATTTGTATTTGGCTTGGCTGAGGGAGGGGTAGAAAAAAGGACTGAGAGAGAGAGAAGGAAATTTTCTGACATCAGAAAAAGATTGAGAGGAAAAATGAGGTTAAAAGAGATGGAGAAAGTGATGGAGGCTGATAGAGAGACAGAGGCTCTCTGAAGGGGCTGGGATGGAGAAAGGTCAAGAATGAGAAGTGGAGGAAGGCTGATAGAGAGATGGGGAGACATTCTTTTTTTTTTTTTTAACATCTTTATTGGAGTATAACTGCTTTACAATGGTGTGTTATTTTCTGCTGTATAACAAAGTGAATGAGCTATACATATACATATGTTCCCATATCTCCTCCCTCTTGCGTCTCCCTCCCACCCTGCCTATCCCACCCCTCTAGGTGGTCTCAAAGCACCAAGCTGATCTCCCTGTGCTATGTGGCTGCTTCCCACTAGCTATCTATTTTACATTTGGTAGTGTATATATGTCCATGCCACTCTCTCACTTCATCCCAGCTTACCCTTCTCCCTCCTGTGTCCTCAAGTCCATTCTCTACTTCTGGGTCTTTATTACTGTCCTGCCCCTAGGTTCTTCAGAGCCATTTTTTTTTTTTTTTTTAGATTCCATATATATGTGTTAGCATATGATATTTGTCTTTCTCTTTCTGACTTACTGCAGTCTGTATGACAGACTCTAGGTCCATCCACCTCACTACAAATAGATGGGGAGACATTCTAAATGCTCTAATGATTTGGGAGGAGCTTTCCCCATCGGCCCTCTAGCCACTTTTACAGATCCAATACCTTGTAGATTTCTTTCTTATCATTAAATCTCTTGCCAGTTCATTCCTCCATCCATTGCTTTGGCTGAATGCTGAATTTTTCAAAGCACTTTCACTGATCAAATATCTCATTTAATCCTTGACATTAGCCAGGGGATTGGCCAAACTGGTGTTATCTGTGCTCATTATCAGAGGAGAAAAGCCCAAGGACTCACACTTAGTGACTCAAAGCAGTAGCCCTCAGTGTTAAAATATCTATTAAAATATTTTTTCCCAGTGATCTCCAGGCCACTCCCTTTCAGTAAAACCCAGAAAACTATTTTTCCAGCAGTTACTGCAGATAATTTTTATACACTTGTACATTGAAATACCCTCTGAGAAATCCTAGACTAGACTCAAGTTTGTGACTAGTCATCTGAGCTCTTTTCAGTGTCCCATACCTGCAAGATAACCAGAGGTGTCTGGAGGTGTTTATCTTTCAGAAAAGTGCTAGGGTGTAGTGCCTTCAGGGAAAATTTTGGTATTAATTCAGTATAACCTAATTTCTTCTTTTCTTTTTTACTTATACTAGTTTAGGATAATAGGAAACTTGATTTGGCCAAGACAAATATTAGTGGAAACGCTGAAATCTTCCTAGTCACATAGGCTTAAATTCCAGCTTTTTTTGACCATCTCTTTATAAGGAGAGAGTCTTTACTCCCTATTCATTGTAAGATCTTATTGATTGCTTTCCATTCTGCTATTAATCTCCCTTCTGTTTTCATTAATACCAAAAGACCATGAGCCTCTGCTGTATAGGCTGCTCAAGAAAATTAGCCACCTTGAATAATGGATTGATTAGGGAAACAGCTATAGTAGTCCTGTCAAAGTTTCAAGTGGGGTCAGGATGTGTTTGATAATCCAAACACAAGTATTTCTGGTTCCCAGAGAACTGTTAAGAGCCAGAGGAATTTGAGAAGGTAGGGAGGATTAAATGATTAGCATTTGAGCATGAAGAGAAATGGAGAAGCGGTGAGGTTATGAATCTGGGCAATATATACAGGAAAACCTCCAGTATTAGAAAATGACAAACAAATCTGTAAACTGGTCATTACCCTGCTATTTCTTAATAAACCAGGATAAGATAAGTTTTAGAAAGAAGTCAACAGCCTCTCTTCCAGAGTTTTACAAACTAGAAACCTCTGATATCTAACTGGCAGAAGTGTGTTGTTTGGCCACACAATGTTTTATGACTACAAGCTACTATTTAAAAATCAGCAAGTTTCACAAAACAACAACAGCGACAGAGAAAGAAAGAGAAAATCTTATTTTCAGCTCTTTTGGCAACTCTGGGTTTCATATTTCCTCACAGCAGCACTCGCTTAAACCTGAGTAATAAGTGCCCCCTTTAAATTGGGGAATGCTCTCATTCCTACAAAAGTATGTGCACTTCCACCCAATCTGACTCTCTCATTTGCTGCTTTGCACATGTGGGCATAGGGTTAATCCCTTCACCTGTAGGATTTCATCTAAGCATTACGTGTGCAATTTGCAAAGCTATCACCATGTGCATGGTGGTTCAATAGATTTTTGAAAGGACGGGGCTCTGGGACAATTTTCTACAACTAACTAGGCTTGCCAGCTCAATCTCAGAATTTTACAGACATTCCAGTCACCATTTTCTTTTTTCTTTTTCTTAAAAATTAATGTTTTTATTACAATATGCTATAAATAATTAACTTAGCCCTGATTAGTACTCTTGTTCCACAGTCTTGAGAAAGCATAAAATTTAGAAAATAATTTAAAGAATTTAGAAACAACAAATCATAGCATACAATTAAAATGTTACTTTATTTTTCTTTCCCATCACCTCTTTAGAATTTATTTGGTGAACATAAACTTCCTGCCCTTAATAAAAATATTGAAGCTCCATGACTTTTTTGCTTGCTCTTAAGAAATGGACAGTTCTGTGGACAAAATTTGCAGAGGCTATCAATTTAAAATTAGAATATATGATACAAAATCATAACTGAAAATTCTCTCCTGTAGCTCATGCCTGTGTCAGATGGAATTCTACAAGTGGCTTCTTTACAAGCTCTCTATTTTCTGGTTCCCTATTCCCTCTCCAGCCCCTTTCTGACCACTCCACATTGGGAGCAGGGTAAGAGAAGAATGAGACAGTTGAATGAAACTTATTACTTGACCTGGCACCATACGTAGTGCCCAGAGCCTGGAAGATGGTTAAAACCAATAACCAAATGGTGCATTTTCATGGGTTCCACAAAGGTGTGCTTTTGGACCTGTCTCCCCATGCAGCAACTTGGTTCATGAGGATGGATCCTAGTCTGGGAGTTCAGTGGTTACTCCTTCCAAAGCACTGGTAATCCTGTGTTACCTCAGAGCTTCTTGATGCTAAAGTGTCCGACTCTCCACACAGTCCCAAGGAACAGGACTCAAAACAGCCCACTCTTTCATTCTCGCTCTTCATTTGGTCCACAGGAAACAGTCTTATATCTCTTTCTCTAACACTCCTTGCTCAGGTAGTCTTATTCTCAACATAGTAATAACCTTCCTGGTCCTACACCAAAGCAGCTAGGCAGCAATCCTTCATTCTCTTGATTTTCCTGGGGTAAATCAGATCCAAGGCCACTATGCCTTTCAGCTGTAGGGACCACATAGTAAGGTAGGTTTGAATTGCAGGGGCACAGACGAGCCTGGCTCCTTAGGGGTGAAGGAAGTTGGAATGGGATTCAAAAGAAGTATTTGGCAAAGATGACCTCTACTCAAATAATATCTATATATCTCTCCACACTTTTATTCTTTTTATGTTATACAGTGGGTAAAGAGATTCAAGGGTCCACAGACAGGTTTCAGATATTTTATTTGAACTTCTGCATACAATGATTTATCCCACCCCTTTGTAATTTTACCTATTTTGGTACCTGATTAAAACTTTAATGTTCACATATTGTGCCAGATGTCTTACACCAACATTTCCTTTGAAACAGCTAAAGACCTGGATGTGTATTTTCTCTTGAGTTTATTGTAATCATGCTATAAACCAATATTATAATTAGAACAGTGAAATTTCTGTATGCTTAGAAATGAAGATATTCATTTATAAAAAACCTATGGATATAGAGAAAAGAATCATGATAGAAATTAGAACGATATTTTGAATATGAAGGGAAATAAAATATTTTATAAGGGTATATGTATGATACAGCTAAACCAGTAATTAGAAGAAACTTTATAGTCTTAAATGCACACATTAGAAAGAAAATAATTTTTAAAAGGCTAAAGTAAACCCACATAAAGTATAAGGGAGAAAATAATAATAAAATCAAAGTTAATGAAATAGAAAAGAAATATATAATGCAAAGAATTCATGTGTATATTAATAAGATTGCTAAACCTCTGCCAATACTAATCAAGCAAAAGGAGAAAAGAAGCAAATCAATAAAAATGAAAAATACAGGATCATCTGAACACATGCAGGGAACACACTTTTAAGAATTCAACATTTCTTCTTGATAAAAACATTTAGGAAACAAGACTATAGGGGATTTTCTTAATCTGATAGGGTACCTTCAAAAACTACAGCAATCATTATACATAATGGAGAAATGTTAGCTTTCGCTTGAGAATGAGAATGAAACAATCTTGCCCAGCAATGCTACTTTTATAAAACACTATACTAAATATGCTAGCTAGTTCAGTAAAACAAGAAAAATAGATAAAAAGTAATTAGAAAGGAAAAATAAAAGCTGCTTATATCTGAATCACTTTGCTGTATACCTGAAACTAATATAATATTGTAAATCAACTGTATTTCAATAAATAAATAACTATCTTTTGTAAATCATCCTTTCAAGTAAAAATGGTATTCTGCAGAAAAAAACAGGAAGTTCACTTTGTAACTCAAGCTGCATAGGTGCTTTTCCTCGAGACACCATTGTACTTGTTATGCTGCAGAAGTGTTTTATGAATACTTCTTGTTTTGTCACAGATAACAATTAAAAAGTGCATTCAAATAATATTTAATAACTTTTACTGTCATTAAAGAGATCCTAAGAGAAAAAAGAGAAAACCTTAAGAAATACCACGAAAAGTTATGGAGAGAAATGTCAGCAGCCTTCAGAAGCATTTTGTGACAAGAACAATCTTGTTTTAGCAAATCAATCTCTATTGTCATTAATCATACACTATTTGCAAGTTCCCCATTTCCCTCACATCTCTGGAACAAATCCCTTATGAATAGGGAAGATACTGTGTACTTTTTAAAGTTTTAATTTAGCTATTATTGATTTCCTCCCAGTCTCATTCTGTTATTCTCTTACTGCAGGTTGCCATTCACCTTTACTTACTTAGGGTCAGAAGCCTTTCACCTAGACTTGCCTTTGCTCAGGTTTGTCCTCTTGCATTGAGGTAGCCTTTTGTAAGACGTTTCTACCTGGGATTATCTAGTAGTCAGAGGCATTCATCATATTTAATTTGCGTAGTTGATTTGTAAATCTGCCCCACTAGACTGAAGCCTGACCCTTATGTTAGTGTACCTCAAGATCTCTGGTCTCCACCAGGTCCTTACTGTGAGGCTAGGACCTGTCTTCTGAAGTCTAGATTGAAGCTTGCTTTGTATGCTTCTTGGTGTTTCAGATAGGCTGTCATGAGAAGGAGCAGTGTTTAATCCTCCTTAGGACTTTAATTTCATTCAGATTCGCCTTTCTCCTATCTCCATCTAACTCAGGGTAAGAGAAGTACTTTAAAAATTTTTTACCATTTTTAAAAACTGTTAAAACATTTATTAAAAGTACTTATAAGCAAAGCCATGTGCTTTGTTTTCTGTAAAATCGTTTCAACAAAGTGGCACATCTGACTTTATAATTTAACAATAATGCCATATTTGCTTATTAATTGAGATTTTACAAAGTACTTTTACATACATTATCTCTACAAAACCCTAAAATGCAGGCAAACTGGTATATGTTAACTATTTTCAATTTATAAATAGAGTTTTAAATACTTAAGGGAGTTTAATTAACCAAATATATAAATGGGATTAAATGTTAAAGAGACCCTAAGTGATTGCTAAACTTTCTATATTAATAAGTAGAATAATAATATTTGTAAATTGAACTTAAAAACTTGAGAGAAATAGACTTTTTATTACATGAATTAGAAAAAACCCTGAATATTAACTTCAAAACTAAATTAATCTCTACAAAACCTTTTCTGCACACAAAATATATACTTGGGGACATTAAAAAAAAAAAGTAAAAACACACATTTAACAACTTGAAGAATATACTTGAAAAACATATATTAAATATCAGTATCATAAATATAAGATATATAAGTGAATTATTTGGACTCGTAAGGGAAATAAATAATTAATTGTATGCCATCACCTAGCACAGTCCTAGAACATAGTAGGCATTCAGTTATCATCTGTGTTAGATGAATGAAAAGGGACTCATTAAATGTTCAATTGTGTGATTTAAGAATTGCATATTTAGAAATTCTGAGGAGAGGATAGTCACTGTAGATGCAACTAATAAATAAGGATTCATGCAGATACTACAGCTTCAGTTGAACTTTAAAGAAAAAAATTATCCATGTTCTATAAAAGTTTTATTAAATAAAGAAGAGGGAGGAACAACACGAACAAAGCTACAGAGTAGGAAATAAAAACGCGATGCTTAAGGGATAGAAAACCAGATTATCTATTGGGGAGCAATGGGAAATTTGAGTGGGTAGATTCAGATTTTAAACAAAACTTTGAAGTTTCTTCCAGAATACAAAAATTTATTTTTTAAAATTGAATAATCTTTGTACTTGAAAGTAACCTAACAAATTGTAAGTAATGTGGTAGCCAGTCTCCAAGATGGCCTCCAATGATCCTTTCCTCTTGGTATTTAAGCACTTGGGTGGGCCATTCTCACACTTACTTAGGACTGAATTGTGTGAGTCCTGGAAGTCAGTGGAAGTGATGTGTGATTTCCAAAGCTAGGTAGTAAAAGACACATGGCTTCTACCGAGGTCTCTCAGATTACTCTCTCTGAGGGAAGCCAGCCATCGTGTTATGTTGTGAGAACAGTCAGGCAGAGAGACCCAGTGGAAAATAACTGAGACCTTCCACTGACAGCCAGCACCAACTTGCCAGCAAGGGGAGTGAGCCACCTTGTAAATGGATTTTCCAGACCCATCAAGCCCTGAGCTGACTGCAGAAACTGTGAGAGACAATAAATGATTATTGTTTTAAGACACATGCTTAGGAATAATTTGTTGTGCAGCAATAGATAGCTAATGCAAGTGTCATCACATAAAATTTGAAATACATTTGAGTTTTTGACACTCAGATGAACAGAACGAACATCCTGTATCAAGAGAATTTTTCTAGATTGCAAGGTAAATTCTTTTCTCTTAAACTATATCCACAGTAAATATTCGATTAATATTGGCAACATCCTTGCCTATTAAATTCATAAAGTTGAGAGCCTTAATTTACCATTGAAGAACTGGTGTAGATAGAACTAGAATGATGCTTTATTACCTTTTTTGTGATACTATATTACTACTACCAACAGTAATAAATTTTATAAGCATATAGTTTTTTCTGTTCTTCCAACATAGATAATTAAAAAGTTACACATTCTAATTATGGAAGTTATCATGTTATTTTCATGGCAGATATATTTTACTAATTAATTTGGTTTATAGTTATTATTTGCATTTCATGATATGCTTACATGAGAATTAATTTGTTAGTGAACTGTATTTGTCCATTTATTTTCTCTGCACATTAGTAAAATAATTACCAAATTTTTTCATCTAATGAAACAAAAAGGTGAAATTTTAGGGTGAAATTTTTAACTTTCATTCACGTATTGGGAAATTAAGTTAAGGAGACAAATAATATTAAAGAAACAAATTTAGAAAGGATTAAATTAGTTTCAGATATTATTCCCTCAGATTAAAGAGTAAGTCATTCCAACTCCTTTTTCTTCTCCTCCTGGAATTCAGTTTACCTCTTTACTCACATAAGTTTCTGTTCTTTGACAATTTTGCTCCTATTTGTTTAAACTGCAGAGATGTAAATTGAATTCATGTTATAATAAAAATCTAACCACTACTGAGCAAAATAGCAATAGTTACTTCTTAGTTGTATAGCACGATCTCGTCACACAGTTCCATTTGCAAGTATAATTTTATAAAATATATTTTATAATATGGTAAGTATCATATTAATTATTCATTTCTTGCTTAGAGTTTCCTTTGCCTTTACACCTTTTTCTGATGTACTTATTTTTACCCTGTTTTACTAAATTTGCACATTTTTTGCATTTGCTCTTTTGTTGTTTACTTTATATTTATTCCTACTAAACTTCGTCCTGTAAATGAATAATAATTTAATTATTTTTATATTGCAAATTTCCTTACTATTATCCAAGATATTAAAAATGCAGCTCAACACACTCTCCTTTAAAAACCTGATTTAGATTCTAACTGGATTATTGTAGGTCATATGGCCCCTTTTTTTTATACAGTTGATCCTTGAACAACATGGGTTTGAACTGTGTGGGTCCACTTATATGTGGATTTTTTTAAATAGTAAATACTACAGTACTATGCAATTGGAGGTTGGTTGAATCCATGGATGCAAAACCTCAAATACAGAGGATAAGGAAGAATTGTGGAGAAGGAGGGCAGACTATAAATTATGTGTAGACTGCACAGAGGGTCAGCACTCCTAGCCCCCATGTTGTTCAAGGATCAACTGTATAACATTTTCTCCACATAGGTATTTGAGACATTAGATAATTATTGATCACCTATTCAGCCCTTAGTTTCTACCTGTATTATCAGTCCCTTAAACAATACTAAGCTTTGGGCTGCTTTGACCCTGATTGTTAAAGAAAGATGGGAATAACGCATAGTGGTATGAGATAAAAAGGGAAGGATAAAAACAGAGTTTGGGCTGACGTTCTGTCATATGGAGAAGCTAAAATTTAGGACATTACAAGGTACTTTAAAACTTACTGAGTGGGGACTTCCCTGGTGGTGTAGTGGTTAAGAATCCGCCGGCCAATGCAGGGGACACGGGTTCAAGCCCTGGTCCAGGAAGATCCCACATGCCACGGAGTAACTAAACCCATGTGCCACAACTACCTAGCCTGTGCCCTAGAGCCTGTGAGCCACAACTACTGAGCCCACAAGCCACAACAACTGAAGTCCACGCACCTAGAGCTCCATGAGAAGAGAAGCCACTGCAACAAGAAAAGCTACTGCAATGAGAAGCCCGCAGACTGCAATGAAGAGTAGCCCCTGCTCGCCACAACTAGAGAAAGCCCATGCGCAGCAACGAAGACCCAACACAGCCAAAAATAAATAAATAAAAAAAAAAAAAAAAAAAAAAAGACTTACTGAGTGGCCTTAAAAGGCTCTCACCTAAAGCAGTATTTCCAGGGTGTGTAATGGGTACAACTGGTTGTACTTGAGATAATTTTAGGCATAAATGGAATTAAACAACATTGACTCAAATCTCTATGATACTTACAGTTATACAAGTGTATGTTTGGTGTTATGTCTTACTCTGCTGTAACACTCATTAATTTCACTTTTCAACATAGGGAGAGCAGGACTCAAGCATGGAACCATCATAGTCAATGATATCTTTATAGAATATGAATTTTGTCATAGTATTTATTTATTTGCGGTACGCGGGCCTCTCACTGTTGTGGCCTCTCTCGTTGCGGAGCACAGGCTCTCGACGGGCAGGCTCAGCAGCCATGGCTCACGGGCCCAGCCGCTCCGCGGCATGTGGGATCCTCCCGGACCGGGGCACGAACCCGTGTCCCCTGCATCGGCAGGTGGACTCAACCACTGCACCACCAGGGAAGCCCCCATAGTATTTATTTTTATAGTTAATTTTTTAAGTGAGTTGATTTTAAGAAAAAGAGTAAGGAACCAATAGCAGATAGAGTAGAGAATATGAATAAGCTCATAAAACTTGTACAGGAGTGAATGAAATTTTGGACACACTTTCCTAGAGATTAAACCTTAGGAGGCTGCTATAACCAAATATGGCGTTTCCTTTTGCCAGCTTTTCTTTTCTCACTAGGAAGTTGCTAAAATGCACAAGAGTTTTAAAGACACTTTTATAGTTGGTAAGTGACTCTTCTGAATTTTAACAAACATATTTCACTTCAACCTTTATCACCCAGGAGAATAGGAAGTGTAATGCTTTCAAATGTTACAGAAGTCTCACTAGAAATAAGAAAAATGCCCAAAACATAGAAAATTCCCCATAAATTCTTCCCAGATTTTAAAGTGACCCATATATCAGAAAAAAATCATAAATCCAAGTTTATGCAGCATTCAACACTGTTGAGTTCACAAAAAAAGCAGAGAAATGTTTACAAATAGTAATAAAGCATAAAGGAATAATGATTCAGCAACAAATTTAAACTCAGAAATTTTATTTCAGTATGAAGTTTCAATAGTAGATCATACGTTCAATATAAATTCAACCCAAGTTTGTATTTTCTATTTTTAGTTTAAAGTGATAGATTAATTAAAATAGTTTGAAGATTCTGGCTATTCCGGTAAAACTTATATTTAGCATATAATAAACAGTTAATAAACACCTATTGTCAAGCACTAGTAATGGGAGATACACAGATAAATGTTAATGCTATTAGAATTGCTTGAAAATTGATTATTCTGGTATATTTTACATAATGATTCTAAACTAATAAAAATGTTTAGTTATCACTAATCAGTAGAGAAATGCAAACCAAAACTGCAATGAGTTATCACCTCACACCGGTCAGAATGGCCATCGTAAAAAATCTACAAACAATAAATGCTGGAGAGGGTGTGGAGAAAAGGGAACCCTCCTGCACTGTTGGTAGGAATGTAAATTGATACAGCCACTATGGAGAACAGTATGGAGGTTCCTTAAAAAACTAAAAATAGGGGCTTCCCTGGTGGCGCAGTGGTTGAGAGTCCGCCTGCCGATGCAAGGGACACGGGTTTGTGCCCCGGTCTGGGAAGATCCCACATGCCGCGGAGCGGCTGGACCCCTGAGCCATGGCCGCTGAGCCTGCGCGTCCGGACCCTGTGTTCCGCAATGGGAGAGGCCACAACAGTGAGAGGCCCGCGTACCGCAAAAAACAACAACAACAAAAAAAAACTAAAAATAGAACTGCCATACGACCCAGCAATCCCACTATTGGGCATATACCCTGAGAAAACCATAATTCAAAAAGAGTCATGTACCACAATGATCATTGAAGCACTATTTACAATAGCCAGGACATGGAAGCAGCCTAAGTGTCCATCGACAGATGAATGGATAAAGAAGATGTGGCACATACATACAATGGAATATTACTCATCCATAAAAAGACGAAATTGAGTTATTTGTAGTGAGGTGGATGGACCTAGAGTCTGTCCTACAGAGTGAAGTAAGTCAGAAATAGAAAAACAAATACCCTATGCTAACACATATATATGGAATCTAAAAAAAAAAAAAAAAAAAACGGTCCTCATGAACCTAGGGGCAGGAAAGGAATAAAGACCCAGACATAGTGGACTTGAGGCCATGGAAAGGGGGAAGGGTAAGCTGGAATGAAATGAGAGAGTGGCATGGACATATATACACTACCAAATGTAAGGTAGATAGCTAGTGGGAAGCAGCCGCATAGCACAGGGAGGTCAGCTCAGTGCTTTGTGACCACCTAGAGGGGTGGGATAGGGAGAGTGGGAGGGAGGGAGACGCAAGAGGGAGGAGATATGGGGATATATGTATATGTATAGCTCATTCACTTTGTTATAAAGCAGAAACTAACACACCATTGTAAAGCAATTATACTATAATAAAGACGTTAAAAAAAATGTTTAGTTATACAGAGCACCATGCTTCTTAGGCATACTGGATAAAAGAAACTAAGTATGTATCAATAATAATGCGAGATTACATCTATTGGTTTTCTCTCATTAATATTGCTGTTAGGAAAGTAAATTTAATTGTTCTGGCATGAATTCATCTTCAAAACCAGAAAAATCAGTTTACAGATAAATGTCAACTGCGATCTAATGGTAACCTTCACACTTAGAAAACACTTTATTACTTAATAATGGTGGTATCTCAGATTTAAGTAATTATCGCTGCTGCATTGAAGTGCTTGTCCTATAGCTCCGTAGTCTATTTGTTCTGATTACCCATCCTGCCATATTTGTGAAGCAAACAATTTATAGCCAACTCTGGAATAATTTGCTATAGAGCAAATTTACAATTATCTTCTGCAGCAAGCACGTAACTGTGACTCAGCCAATTTGATTCTGAGTCTGGTAAACAGCGTTTAATAAAATAAAAATAATTTTATATAATTCAGATAGCTCCTGGATATCTCCACCTTTAATGTAAAAACATGTTCAGATTATAGACTTACTTGCTGCTCTGGGAAAAAGCCCAATGCAGCCCATTTCTTCAAATCTTTCGTGGTGGAGGGAGGATTGAGTTCTCATGTTCACCTTTCTTTCCACCTTCTTGCATCCTTCAAATTTTGTACTCCACTTGGCTTCTTGTGACATTTTCTTTAACTTTGCACTGGCAACAACAAAAATGTAGTTCTCCTTTCTTTCCTGCATGCCCAGAAAGATCCACTTAACTAAAGTCTTGCTGGGTATTTGCGGACTGCATGTGGAATAGGTGACTTTACCGAAGGAAGGGAGGTTTTACAACAGAGTGGTGCAAAGTTAAGAATGTGTTTTAGGTATCTCCGTTCTTGAAAGTCTTTTGGATGCTTTACCTTCTTTCTTGGTCTATTCTCTCTCCTCCTCCCCCATATCTTCTGCTCTCTTACCCTCAAGGGTAAAAAATAACAGATCATTTCCATTTTCTTGGGCAGAACAATTCAGTTCTCTCGAGCTCTTTATCTTACATTTCTTATAGTTTTGGACATCCTTTTGAATTTCCAAAATCACTCTGACAAGTGTACACCTGACTGTTTGCTCTTAGATAAGAACAAATTTTCCATCCTAGTCGTCATCTTGGCATTTGGGAAGGGATTTTGGAATGGTTCTTTCTTCTAGTTAAATTTGAATGATATTATGCGAGAGGGCACTACTTTTAAATGATGAGGCAAATTTGAGTTGATTGAGAAATAAAAGTATACAGTCATCTTTCTCTTTAAATATGGATTTCCTGATTTCTTCCATTGTCAGCAGAGCTGAATGTATCAGAAAGATACTTTCCAACCAGGCTTTGAAAACATATTCTGTAAACATGTCTGTTGCCTACTATTAAATAACAAAAATCTGTTGCAATGTTCAGTGTAAGCTCTTTCTTTTTCCAAAGGCTGCATCTGTCCCACAACACGCAGAGTTATTTTTAAATGTGTTAGATTTAATTAACCCATCACAAGTGACTCTTTGATGGCATCCTAAAGGTATGTTCAAAATATTTTTAATTTGGAAAATATACCATATAAAAGCTAGTCTCCAAAATCAGAAAGTAGACACCATGACTTCTTCTTTGTTCTTATATAAATACATGATAGGCTTCTACTGGGCATGTGGTTCCATCTGAGCAAAACTGAGCAGTTTTTCCATCTCCAGTGTGGAGAAACCGATTCACAGAAAGAAAAAGTATGCTTTTATTCTAGCACTTAGAGCCGGCACATATTGGAAACAAAGAGCTATAAATCCCCTTCTCTGTAAGTCGCTGCTTGTTTGTTTCTAATTAAAAAGTATGAGTCATGGGTGTTTAAAGACTGACCCTAATTATTTGCAGGGAATGGATAAGACAAGATATCAAATTCCGGCTCAGTCTGTGATGCTATATAAAGTCATCAGTCAAATAAACAAAATTGTACTGTTATTGACATACTAAGATCCACAAAGGAGTGGTCCCCCAATGTTTTGAAGATAAGTACCTCATTTACATGGAAATTGTGAACCCCTTCCCAGTAAGATAATAATTGCACCCACTAATTGAGAAGACAATGCTGCTAAATATTTAGCAATTTTTAAACATTTGTATTTCATTAATCACAATAGAAACTATATAAATTTTAAAATGGTAGCATATATGTGTGAATCATTTTTTTTCAATATGCAGACAATATTTACTTTGAATATAGATTCAGCGATCCCTGGTTGAAACTCTGTAGATCCCAATAGTACTGTGCCCACCACATGGTAGCAACCATGGACCTATGGAACAGCAACATGGAAAGCCTCTTTCTTCTACTACATGAAACTGACTTTCATGTTTTCTTTATTCTATCCTGGAATCTTTCTGTTCCATTATTATAATCACAGTTTCTTAAAAGAAATGGTATAAGGATATCAGAAAAAGATAATACTAAAAATAACTTATAAAATCTGGCAAAGTTGTTGTCCAAGTTAGGATGTAATTGGGAGAATCAGGTTATGATTTAGGGAGGAGCTTACGTTTTATTTAGAAAGACTTTACTAGCTTGAACTTACTGACTGTGTTGGACATGGCACTGTAAATAGTTAATCAAGTATTTAGGGACAGTATAAGCAAGAAACATCAATTTGTCTGACCTATTGGTAGAGCTCTAAAATGTATCTCATGTCATTGACTTTTTTTTTTTTTTTTTTTGGTACGCGGGACTCTCACTGTTGTGGCCTCTCCCGTTGCGGAGCACAGGCTCCGGACGCGCAGGCTCAGCGGCCATGGCTCACGGGCCCAGCCGCTCTGCGGCATGTGGGATCTTCCCGGACTGGGGCCCAAACCCATGTCCCCTGCATCGGCAGGCGGACTCTCAACCACTGTGCCACCAGGGAAGCCCGTCATCGACTTTTTAATCAGGATAAATTCAAGTGTAACCTAGATGTTAGCTGCATCTCTCAAGCTTTTATATATATTAATGTTTTGCTCTGCACAGAAACCCTACGTTTCTATAATTTTAAAAACAGAGGCTAAAGAGATTAAGTAATTTGCATAAGGTCACATAGCTGGCAAATTGTGGAGACCTGCGGTCACCTACTTCCTACACTACACTGCCCCTTGTTTTATTCTGTGCTAAGATATTTTTTTCATTTATTTAGTGTCTTTTCTTGCATTCACAGAAGACCCTGAATATATATGCTAAAAATAATTTGATGCAAATGAAATAAAGAAGGCAAAATAGTTATTTGATGTGATCAATGTAAATTAATTGGTGATTTTGCTGTAAAAGTGAGACTGAACAATAATATATTCACTATATCACTGTTGCTTTACCCCAAAACAAGAAAGGAAAAAAAATTTTTTTATCATTTCCCTAAATCCAGAACTAACAAATAAAGGACACTGACAAAAATCATGTCTTAGAAAGCCCTTCATAAATTTTCTGAGTCATATGATATTACAATAAAAGTTACTTTCTTACTTTAAAATTTTTTAATAAAGTTGTTTCACACTAATATTCTATTGATGAACAAGATAAGATATAACTCTGAGTGAAAAGATTTTCCTCTGTTTTATTTAATAATCCCTGATGGATGATGTGACTGGTCCACAAAAACAAAAAAGGTGGAGGTACTACTGATGACAAATGCTTTCTACTTTCAGTAATTTACCTTAATTAGTTTCATTTGTTTTCATAATTATTAGCAACAATATGAGAAAAACAGTTGTGCTCTAAAGTACTCTAAATAACACCGAATAGTAGCACAGAAATACTGCAACCACAAACGTGACATTGCAGTTCTAAGACTAGCCAATGTGGAGGAAAAGCACATGAAAGATGGGATTAGAACATCTGAGTGTAAACAAGGCTCTAACATCTTCCGCTGCTGCAGAAGGTAATTGTAACTGTGACTCTTGGCAAGTCACAATCAGACCTCAGTTTCTTCATCTATGAAATGAAGATAACAGTATTGTCTGTTCTACTGTTCTATGAAATTGTTAAAATCAAATGATGTCAGTGAAAGCAATTATTGTTACACATGTTTGCATTCTTGGAATGTCTGTCATTTATAAAGTTTTTTGTCACTTCAAAGAATTCTTTTTAGGGCAAGAAAAGATTGTCTTTGACTTTTCAGAAGATAGAAATAACATTTTGTCCTTTTATTTTACCCCTTAATAACTGAAATTACCATCTTTCAACAGATACAAATTAAAAAGCATTTAAAATCAGAGAGTTCTTCTTTACACTTAGAGAAGACAAAAATAGAGTAGATGAGGTGATAAATATGACATCTCAAAGTCAGCCAAATATCATTTTCTAGCTTCAAATGCAATACTGTAGATTTTTTACAAACTCAGCTGTCACTCATTAAGTGTAGACATGAACACACACACACACACAGACCTACACATACACATTGCTGAGAAGGAGCTGTCTAGCTTATTGTATATGAGCTCTATTCATTCACGTAGATGCTAGTTTACCTATATAAAATATTTCATCATTTGTTCTGCTATGTAAAAGAAAAGTTTCAGGCCTCCCTGGTGGCGCAGTGGTTGAGAGTCCACCTGCCGATGCAAGGAACACGGGTTCGTGCCCCGGTCCAGGAGGATCCCACATGCCGCGGAGCGGCTGGGTCCGTGAGCCATGGCCGCTGAGCCTGCGCATCCGGAGCCTGTGCTCCGCAGCGGGAGAGGTCACAGCAGTGAGAGGCCCGCATACCACACACACACACAAAAAAGTTTCAACACAAAGTATTCCAAATACCTATTCCAAACTTTGTCTTTCACATTTTCTCTATTTCTGGGTAGACTAACACCCTAAAGGGAAATACATTTTGTCCAGGTAACATTATCAGATTGCAAATAAACATAATCATTTTCTCCCTTGTAATACAGAATGCCTTTTGGGGCTTAGATTTCTCCCAGGTGATGAGTTGATAACTCTATAAAGTCTTTGTATATAACTGCTAAAGTACAAGCCTCCTTCTTGGTATGTAGAAATGCAACTTATGCTCAATTATTTGCCATAATGGATATTTACATTGTAATTTAATCTTACAGGTAATATAATTTTACAGTTGAAGAGATTTTGTTCAACAGACACTTTTCATAGAGAGGAAACTGAGGCCCCAAGTGGTGAAGTGGCTCACACAGCTACATAATTAGTTGATGTCACAATTGCCAAGGCTGTGTGTCCTTCCACCTCCCGTGGTGTCATTTCGTGTGTGTCAATCACTCTTCTAATGCCACTGCTAGTGGAAAGTGTCTAGTGAGACCTTCCCTGTTCCTGAAGAAATGCCAGGAGAGCCTGTAGTGAAGACCCAGGATTTCAAGTGGCGACATTCTAAGCTCAGAGGAAAGCTGGGGGCGCCATTAGAGAGAGAAGAGGACCACCTTCTCCTCCGTTATCACTGCCCCTGTGTGGAGCCCAGACAAGGGACAGAGCAGTGCTGTTCCTCCCAGGACTGAGAGGGCCCTTGATTGATCCCCTTCCTGAGACAAGCCCAAGAGACTTGCTTGTAAGGTTTGCTGATGCCGACAAGAACCTGCAAAGCCTAAGCATCTTGTTTCCTGGGAAGATGCTTTTTGAGCCACAGAATCACAGCTCCTCTCTGGGGTCAGAGCAGAGCATGGTAGGAGGGATCTGGGGATGGTTGATCTAAGAGCCCAGGAGTATGGCCAGGTCACTCCTTTCCCCTAATACTCCCACTCCTATAAATATTAAATATAACCTTTGCTTTTTTATACCTCAAAGAGCTGAAACTTTCCAAACCTGATACAGTATACAAAAAGTCCCCTTATAATAGAGTCCACAATCTCAAATATCTTGTTATTATGCAACCTGAGTTTTAAAGAATCACAATTATTTTGTGAAGGAAAAATACCTGCATTGCCCCATAATTCCAAACCTGACACGTGGGTGAGTGGAGGAAACTTGCCTTGGGAGGCTCCACCTGTGTGCCAGCCAGAACACCCTGGATTCTCAGGTCCATTTTGCAGATATTGCTTTCTGTTTAAGAAACTCGCCAATGTACTGCTGCCTTCCCGTTCTCCCCAGAGGGGCCAGGTGGCTGAGACACCTGTCCATGCTCGAGCCTGCCAGGCCTGGCACTCCTTCCCCACCTCACAGATGGCTGGCAACCCGAGGAGATTCGTCTTTAAGGCATAGCTCTCTCCCACTTACCTGCATATTTTCCTCTCTGTGAGAGATGAGATCTTCTTTTTCTTTTTATTTTTTTAACATCTTTATTGGAGTATAATTGCTTTACAATGTTGCATTAGTTTCTGCTGTATAACAAAGTGAATCAGCTATACGTATACATATATCCCCATATCCCCTCCCTCTTGCGTCTCCCTCCCACCCTCCCTATCACACCCCTCTAGGTGGTCACAAAACACCAAGCTGATCTCCCTGTGCTATGCGGCTGCTTCCCACTAGCTATCTATTTTACATTTGGTAGTGTATATATATGTACATGCCACTCTCTCACTTCGTCCCAGCTTACCCTTCCCCCTCCCCGTGTCCTCAAGTCCATTCTCTACATCTTCGTCTTTATTCTAACTTATCCCCCAAATTCATTCCACCTAGGAAAGGTAAGCATTCTAAAACCTTTTGTGCTCACTACAGTATTTTGTCAGCCTTAATCAAAAAAGTAAACTTCAAATCCTTTTTTTTTTGAGTTGCCACTAGCTCTGATGTTTTCATTGAAAATTAAATTTTTCTGTTTTCCTCTCCCCAAAGATTCTATTTTTAAGTGTCTAATATCCCCAAGGCCCCATTTCAGGCCTTATGTTATATAGCCTCTGTTTTATTTGGCACTATTGTCTTTGCCCTTCTCTTTGAATATCCTTTCTTCTTTTTCTACCATGAAGCATGATTTTTCTTTCCTTCTTGTGCTCATTTATCTGATTCCTTTTGAAATCTGTTCCACGGAGAAAATGATTCTCATTATCCTAGACACATAGACATCACCTTACTTTGATTTCATTTGTATAGAATGAGCTATGCATAGCATTAATTATACAGCACCATTTTTATATGGCACCTTAGCATAACCTTATAGGTGTTTCATGCATGTATAGCTTGAGTATCAAAATAAAGTCTAAGATCCTCTAGGAAAAACATATTTTTAATTTTTGCTTAGGTCTTATTGAAATAGATGCTTAGTAAACGTTTATTGAGGTATGTTACTCATTGGCTAGTAGTTTACGTTTACATTTCATATAAGATATCATGAAATTTTTAGATCAATGCAAGTAGAAGTCATCAGGAATACATCATCACGTAATAATTGTTGTTTTATTTTAATTGAGGAAAAAAATTAACTACATTTAATGTGGTTGGCAATGAACCAAAGTGACCTGTGCTGTATAAAAGAGCAAGGATCACCATTAATGGAAAAACGTGTTGCTATGACACTGATAATCAAGAGGAGTTGGTGCCTTGTCTTTCACAAAGGCTCTCTTTTGATGGGAATATAGAAAGTGGTATCATATTTCATTTATTTATTTTTATATTACTATAGAAATATATTTTACTTATATATAAATTTTGTATATTATACTATGTAATTAACATTTTAATATATTTTTAATGGGTGAGGAAAAATTGAAATTTTCCACTTAAACTCTGCTAATTCTTTGCTACTTCTTTTCTGACAAAGAAGATATAGGGTATATGTTGAACAAAAATTATAATTCTAGCAACTACTGACAAAGTACTACGAAAAAGGACCTTCTCACTATTTATAATACCCCAATTTGTGCATTGCCATCACATACAAACGTTAAGAAGTGGATCTCTATTCACTATAAGCCATGATACATAGGGGAGAAGCAACCACAAATGACAACTGAAAATTGACAATTACTTTATTTCAAGATAAAATCTGTATAAAGTTCCTAAAAGCCTAAGGGGTGGCATATATGGGAGATGGCATTGCATGAAGACAATATGAAATAGTAGAAATAGTATGTTGTAAGCTATTGAAACATAAAATTAGCTACTTTACCATCAATTCCATAGAGCAGCTGATCTAGGTGATGAGATTATTACCTAATAATGGTACTTTGAAGGTTTATAAGACCATTTAGTAGTTAGCATTTTGAATTTACTGTAATTATATATTTCTAAAGAAACCGTTCTTCTGTTTCCTTAAAGAACTTAAAACCTTCTTCTGAAATTGTGTTTATGGTTAAAACTAGCAAAGTAAATATTTTCAAAGGGAAACTTCAGCACTGTCTCTGCCACACTTGCATTCCAGGTACCCAAATGGTAGAATTAGAAAAAAAATCAACTTTTTACTAATTGGTGCTATGATCTTTTGAAACTACCTTAAACTCATACATTTTCTAAGCTATAAAATGTAGGACTTCTATTACATTAAGATCTTTTTGAAAAGTTCTTTCCAGATCTCAAGTTCTAGAATTCTAAGTTACTGTCACGCAGTGTTTGTGTTGATCTAGAAGAAGCAAGATCAATCTTCTTTAGTAGTGGATTTTCAGTGGACTTTAGAAACAGAATTGGTAGGGAAAAAGAAAGCTGGAGAAGCAATTGCTCCTTATGAGGATGGATGAAATTCTAACTCTTAGAGACTATTCATGAGTTACCTCTAAATGTAATTACAAAGCATGTCTGAGAAGACTGGAGTCGATGACTTGATCATTTGAAAACAGGAGAAAGTATGAATCTTGGTTTCTAGCCATAAACTGAATTCTCAAAGTTCTTATGATTTTTATAATTAAAATACTTATTTTATTAAAATCCCAATAATGCTTCATCCTTTCATAGCGTAGGAAACTGGTGCTATGGCATCCCTTGTGCTCTCTCAGTTGGAGTGTATGGATATAGGGTAGAGTCAGGATGAAATGCCATCTGTTTCTCCCAAAAGCAGCACTATCTGGTTTGGCACAAGCAAAGCTGTGAAGCACAGGTCTCCTTGTTAAATTATTATTTAATCACTTTGGAGATAAAGAGAGGGGAAATGCTACCTCACAGTGTCCTATGAAAACACTTCAGAATTAACCATTTTCCTCAATGGTTTATTATGAGATCAAATCAGACCTAGAAGAGATTTACAGATAATACAGTAAAAGCATAATTGATGGTTACTTGAATCCTGGTCAATAAAACGTTCAACAGTGGTAGTTACAGGGAATAATTCTTTTCCACCGTATGAGGAGAGAAAGTTTCTATTTGCAGAATTTTTTTAAACTCACTAAATCTCTATTTTTATTTTTCAATTATAAATAGTTTTAAAAGATTGGAAATATTTTAAAGCTTTCAGTCTACTATGGAAACATTTTATATGTGTGTTTATGTATAGGTACACGACAGTATGAATGCTTGTTATTAAAAAAGAAAAAAAACAGTGAGGTGTTTTGTCTGTTTCCTCATCCTAGGCACATAGAGGTAAAACATCGGTGCATCTAGTCACTTCCACATTTTTAATATCACACTCCGTCAAAGGCAGAAAGCAGGTGGGGCGGGGGTATGTGGCTTGGCATGGAGCCACCTTCCCATGGCCAGATGTGTGATGCTTCAGGGTATCTTCTCCGGAGTCAAAGGTGTCTGGATTCAAATTCCAACTGTATTACTTCCTATAATATGGACAAGTTGCTTACCATTTTTGATCCTCTTCTGTAAAATGGTGATCTAAGCGTATAAACATTGTAGGGTCTTAGAATTAAATGATATAATCCATGGAAACTATTCACATACTACCTGGCGCATAGTGACACTCAGTATTCTTAGGGGTTGTTTGTCAGTCCTTGCCAAAAGAGGGAATACTCTCTGTTGAACAATCTGAAGAACTAGTAATGGAGACATTGATGAGTGCTAATGGATTAAGGTTTTCCTCAGGGAAATCCGTGGCCAAATGTGTAGAAGGGCGGTAAGGAGGAGAAGCCTTACAGCACATTTCAACCTTACCACATAAGTAGCTAGAAATGTGTCTTGTTGTAGTTTGCCTCAAGTCATTGTACGGATGAGAACTCACTGATCTCACATGATGACTTCAAGAGGGCCGACCACATTGGTAAACATAAAAATGGTGGCTTTCAATTCTGTTCCACTGGTATCTTCTCATTCTCTGCCCCACTTATTTCCCCATTGTGTTTCCTACGGTTGAATTTCCATTTGGTCACTTCATATGTCTCCCCACAGACTCGTAGATAAAGTCCCAAGTCTCTGGCTTGGTGTTCAAAGTCCTTTACAATCTGGTCTCCAGAATTTTACCAGACACATCCACCATGTCCTGTCGTAGTACACAGCAATACAGCCAAACAGAGCTCTTTGCAGTGCCCTCAAATATGTCTCACTCTCCCACTTCAGACCTTTACTCATGCTCTTTCCTCTTCCTGTGTCACCATATTACTCACTCTTCAAGCTCCAGCTCCTATGTCAACTCTCTCATGAAGTATTCCTTGCTCATGCCAGCAGGGTGGTCATTTTTTTTTTTTTTTTTTTAAATTTTGCGGTACGTGGGCCTCTCACTGTTGTGGCCTCTCCCACTGCGGAGCACAGGCTCCGGACGCGCAGGCTCAGCGGCCATGGCTCACGGGCCCAGCTGCTCCGCGACATGTGGGATCTTTCTGGACCGGGGCATGAACCCGTGTCCCCTGCATCGGCAGGCGGACTCTCAACCACTGCGCCACCAGGGAAGCCCAGGGTGATCATTTTTTATCTTATAAATTCTTGCCCCAACTTTTTCTTGTCCCACAGTTTTCACATTTTTAGCTGGAATCACAGTAAGAGATACATTTTGCATTAACACACATTTCATTCTCAAACACACACACACACAATGCTAAACAAAAGCTTCATGAAACAATACTTACCCTCATTATTTGCAGTATTAATCTAATATTGCCTCTTTTCTCTTTCATTTGGAAAAAAAAAGCTCTGGCTGCAATGTATTAAATAGACTTAAATTACTCTTTAATTGTATCATAATCTGAAGTTTGAAAAACACTGGTCTACACAACTCATACAGAATATTCTTTATTATTTATTGTGTATAGGCATTATGTTCCCTACCAGATTAAAAGCTACTCAAGGGTGATACTATGTGGTGCAACATAGAGTCTTTTGCAGTATCTAATCATGCTTTTCATATTAGTTCCCCAATAAGTATGTGTGGAAGCAAAAAAGGAAAGAAAAAAGTAAGGGAGGGAGGAAAGAAATATGAAAAATATCTCTGGAGTTGTTGATTATACTCAGAAATTAAGGTTGTTGCTATTTAGCAAGTCAACAGAGAGAGATCATTCAAGTTATTTACTGATGAAATTTCCAGTCCATGGGGGTATATGCCTCTTCAAATAACTTCTTCTTCAATCTCAGTTTAAACTTAGAAATTAATGTTACCTCATGGACTCTAGGACAGAAAGAAAAATAGTGAGAACAAAATGACTAATAGAGAAAAGGTAACCTCATACACGCTGTGTTCCTTTTCTCTGCTGAGTATTGAGGGGAAGGAGAGGATGGGAGTAAGACCAAGGGTGTGAAGTGTTTCTCCAGAGGTGAAAAAAGCTTTTGACTTGATTTCGGTAAAGCCCTTGAAAAAGCAGTTCTGTCATTCCTGTATGTGCGGAACACATCGGTATGTGCTGCATACATCAAGCAATTTCTGTGAGCTGTCTGTAAACAAAGTCAGCGCTAAGCACAAACACTCCCAAGGCCCTCAAGTCTATAAAATAAAACAGGAAGTACACTCTATCTCATGACATCTCAAATATTGCTTTTCAATGACTTGAAAGATTTTTGGTTTTTTTTTCTCAGATTCAAAGAGGAAAATTTTGGATGAAATTTAAATTTGAGAAGTCATACAAATGACATACAATTACTGTAATGACATACTCAGTTTGACTGGGATTTGAACATGAGTCTTTGTTATTCAAAGTCCATCCTCTCAACTACCTGCTGTACTGACTCTGTATACAACTGACCCTTAAATAGCATGAGTTTGTACTGCGTGGGTCCACTTATACACAGATTTTTTTCAATAGTAAATACTACAGTGCTAAAATCTGAAGTTGTTTGAATCTTTGGATGCAGAGAAACCTCGGATAGGAAGGGCCACATATAAGTTATACTTGGATTTTCTATCGCATGGAAGGTAGACGCCCCTAACCCCCAAGTTGTTAAAGGGTCAACTGTTCTGTATACAAAGTAACAACATAAAAATAGTGCTTTCCATGAACAGGAATATTTTTTCCACATCCTTTGTAAACATCTGTTTGCTGTTTTTTGATCTGCAACATAACAGTAAGTATACAGAGACAAGTCCAACAAATGCAGGATTAAAAAAGTATATAAATGCCAATAAGTTACAATAATATTATATGAAACAAATCTTTCCATAGATCACTGAGAATTAAATCCTACATACTTTACTTTTAAAAAATAACATTGCAATGGAAGTTTTAAGAATTATTGTAAGATATTGGCTTTCTATTGCCAAAAAATAATTATTAAAAATAAATATAGGGCTTCCCTGGTGGCGCAGTGGTTGAGAACCCGCCCGCCTGCCGATGCAGGGGACACGGGTTTGTACCCCGGTCCGGGAAGATCCCACATGCCGCAGAGCGGCTGGGCCCGTGAGCCATGGCCGCTGAGCCTGCGCGTCCGGAGCCTGTGCTCCGCAACGGGAGACGCCACAACAGTGAGAGGTCCGCGTACTGAAAAAAAAAAAAAAAAAAAAAAAAAAAATATATATATATACATATATATATATATACACATATATATATATGTATATAAAATATACATAACAACGTACTGTCTTCACTTCTGTGCCTTTGAGAGAAATAAGTCATTTGAAAAGGCAGATTTATGGTGGCTCTATTCCCAAGAATGTAGGCTTGTTGCAATTGTTGAATTTCTTTAAAATTTATTGTCTCTTTAGAATATATATGTAGTATATGGAGAGAGAGAGAGAAATGCTATGTACCAAAAAAGAGATGCACTAATACTGAGATTTTAGTATTTAGTAACTTTAACATGCTCTAAAACATTCAGTAAAATATCACTGCCCAGAGAGTGCCTATTTAATGATTTCATCGGACAATGTTAGTTTAGTTGGATTAAAAATATTGTTCAGCTTCAAACTCATACATTTATTCCTCACTAGTTTTGTCAGATATTATTTTGTTTCAGAACCACAGACTGATTCTGCCAACCATCTTAAAAATTCACGCCATTGGTGAGAAGCAGATGGAGTTAGTGAATGAATACAGAAATCAAGGCTGAATTCATTACAATTAGAAAATTAATTCCAAAGCCATACCCGATGCAGTAGTATACATACAGTTTACTTTGTTTAAATATACTAGGCTGTTGATTGGCAAAATAAATGTAAATTTTAATGCAACTGTTTTAACACAATTTACTTTTTTCAGAAGTCAAAGATACAGCCACTCCTGTATTATCATCAACTTCTGCAACAAAAACGTCTGTACCAACATCAAACACAACGTCATCACCAAATGTTGCAGAGAAATCAACAGTTGAAATATCTGCTAAAGGTAGGATTAACTCTTCATGACACTTACTTTAACAAATTAAATTAGTAGCACCCATATAAATTAATCATAGGAAAATAATTTGGGAATCTCATATCTGTGTTATGAAGGTCTAGGTTATTTCACTATTTTGAAACTCATGTGTTATTTTGGGTTGAATACAGAACCATGAGATCACAGTGGGGTTCTTCGATGATATCGCTTTGGGTCACTTCCTGTTTGGGAATGATCCTATTGTGATGGTTACATATACAAAGTTTATTTTTAGAGAAGAAAAACTGTCATTTCTCAGTCATAAAAATATCTTTCTAAATATTCCGGTTCCCTACTTAAGCAGCACAGCTCACAAGGTGAAACTGTATTAATAACAGAGCTGCTTGTATATTTTGGAGATTAATCCTTTGTCAGTTGCTTCCTTTGTCAGTTGCTTTGCTTGCATAGCACAGGGAGATCAGCTGGATGCTTTGTGACAATTTAGAGGGGTGGGATAGCGAGGGTGGGAGGGAGGCTCACGAGGGAGAGGATATGGGGATGTATGTATACATATAGCTGATTCACTTTGTTGTACAGCAGAAACTAAACACAACATTGTAAATCAATTATACTCCAATAAAGATATAAAAAAATAAAGTACTAGGTAAACTGTGCAGAGCCAAATATCTCCTCCCTCAAACACAGCATGTGTATATATAAGAACCAAGATGTTATGAATGTCACATAGTAAAAATAGAACCCTTGCCCTAATCACAAAAGGACATTCTAACATGTTTTAAGAGAAAAGGGAATGCTACCATGAGTAGCAAATCAGTAAGTTGTGTTCACTGCTTAAAGCAGATCTTTATCCTTTTGTTGGTCCCCCTGTCCTGTATGAGTGCCATCTTATCTGAAACAACATTTACTACATGCTCACTCTATGCCAGGAATTATTCTTCATACGACGAAGATTAAAAAGATGACTAAGGGCCAGTCGGAGCATGCGGCAACTGCGGGGAGCGGGGGGAGGGGCATGGGAAAAAAGAGGTGACTAAGGGTTAGGTACCTCAGACGCCTAGGAGAGGGCTTTGTACAGAGTGGGAAATCAATGAATTGTTTCATAAATGAAAAAAATTAATTAATTACAGGAGTTTGCAAGTTCCTTTATTATTTATGTTTATTGGAAGTTTCAAAGCCACAACTAAATCAACAAAATGAAATCTTATTTTGGGAAAAAAAGGCACATTACTCCTAGGTCCTATTGACCAGGTAATTTTTCCCACTGGGAAAAATAAAATGATTTTAAATAATTCACTTTTAAAGAGACCTAAGTAACAATCTGCAGTAGAAATTTGCTTTTGGGACCTCTCATACAAAAGTGTATGTGTGTGTGTGTGTGTGTGTGTGTGTGTGTGTGTGTGTGTGTTTATCGGGCCACCCAAGCATTCAGTACTTACATTCCTCACCTTGGACAAAAGAAGCTGGAAAATGGAAAAATAAAGATAGACAAAGGTTTACCCAGTACCTATAGAAGGATTTTAATTCACCTTCAGATTTGACTTACTTTTCTTTACTCCATGACAGGTGAGATGAAATTGTAATTAATAATAATGTCATCTATCTAGGAGCTACCAGCAAGGAACCCTTAGAAACATCTCTGCTGTCAACACTGTCTTCAGTAACCACAGCAGTTAATGGTGAAGGTGAGTAATGTATCTGCTTTGTCACCATTTTTCTTTTATGTATATCATCACATACCATACCGTAATAGTCACCCTTTTAAAGTATTCAATTAAGTGGGTTTTAGCATATTCACAAGCTTCTGCACACATCTGGGACATCTTCATCACCCCCAAAAGAAACCCTACATCTATTACCAATCACTCTCCCACCCTTCCTCTAACCCCTGGCAACCACTACTTTCTGTTTCTATAAATTTACCTATTCTAGAAATTTCATATAAATGGAATCATATGATATATGATCTTTTGTGTCTGGCTTCTTTCACTTAGCATAATGTTCTTAGATTCATCCATGCTATAACATGTATCTGTAGTTTATTTTTTTCTATTACTGAATGATATTTCATTGTGTAGATAGACCACATTTTGTTTATCTGTTTATTAATTGATGGACATTTGGGTTGTTTCTACTTTTTGCCTATTGTAAATAATGATGCTAAGAACAATTATGTACATGTGTTTGTGTGGCCATGTGTTTTCATTTCTCTTGGGTATTCTCAAAAATTAATGAACAGAAACCTCAGTATTTTAAATAGAGTTGATGGGCCAGAAGAGGGAGCTCTCACACCCTGAGACAATAGCAGAGCCCAACAGGAAGCAGAGACTCTCTTCTTTCCTGGCAAGGACTCAATCAATGAAAAGTCAGGGACTCTTTGTTTACTATCGCCCTCCCCTATCGCCCTCCCCACTTCCTTTTCCCCTCTATAAAAATTTCTTCTTCCCTTGCCATGTGGGAACTTACACATGACTTGCCATGGTTGCAGACCCTGAATTGCAATTCTCTTCTGATCTCAAGTAAGTGCATCTTGGCTGGAGAAATATCTGTCAGTCCATTGGCTTCAGGTCAACAGTGAATAGGAATTGTGGAGTCACATGGTAACTCTATGTTTAACTTTTTGAGGAACTGATTTCCAAAGCAGCTTCACTATATTACATTCCCACCAGAAAGGTATAAGGGTACCTTCTCTGCACTGATGAGTCTGTCTCCAGTAAAAGGAAAATTTATATCCTGCCTTTAGGCAGAAAAGGGAGGTATTTTTATGCATTTGCTACTTCTTAATTGCATTCAGTTTAAAATAATTTTATATCAAAGATGCATATTTTGGGGTGACATATTCTGGTTTCCTTTAGTAGTTTATGCAGTGGATCAAATCAGAGAAATACTTGTTCAACTCAAGATCACAAAGATTTAGACCAACGTTTTCTTCTAAGAAGTTGATACTTTCAGCTTTTAAAGTCTTTGATATAGTGTGAGTTAGATGTCCAGCTTCATTCTTTTGCATGTAGTCATCCAGTTGTCCTAACACCATTTGTTGAAAAGACTATTCTTTTCCCACTTGAATTATGGTAGAACCCTTGATAAAAGTCAGTTGGCCATAAAGGTATGTTTTTACTCCTGGACTTTCAATTCTAATCCATTTATCTATATATCTATTCTTATGCCAGAATCATACAGTCTTGGTTATCATAGTTTTGCATTAAGTTTTGAAATTGGGAAATGTGAATCCTCCAACTTTTTCTTCTTTTTCTAGATTGTTTTGACTATTCTGGGTCACTTGAATTTCCATATGAATTTTAGGATAAACTTGTCCTAACTTTCTGCAAAAAGTCAGCTGGGATTGTGATAGGGATTGCATTGAATCTATAGATCAATTTGGGAAGTACTGCCATCTTCACAGCTGTAAGTCTTCCAAATCATGAATACAGGATGCCTTTATTTAGGTCTTCTTTAATATCCTTTGATAATGTTTATAGTTTTCAGTGCAGAAGACATTCACTTCTTTTGTTCAATTTATTCCTAATATTTTATTCACTTTATTGCTACTGTAAATTGAATCATTTTCCTCAATTTTGTTTTTGGATTGTTCATTGCTACTGTATAGAAATACAATTTATTTTCATATACTGATATTATATCCTTCCACCTTGCTGAACTCATTTCTTGGTTCAAGTTGTGTGTGTGTGTGGTGTGTGTATTCCTTAGTATTTTCTATATATAAGATTTATCTGCAAGTGGAGATAGTTTTACTTTCTCCTTTCCAATATGGATGTCTTTTATTTTCTTGCCTATTTGCCCTGACTAGAACTTCCAGTTCAATACTGAATAGAAGTGGTGAGAGAGGGCTCCTTTTCTTGTTCCCAATCTTAGGGGAATGCTTTCAGTATGTCACCATTAAGTATGATATTATTGTAGGTTTTTCAGAGATGCCCTTAATCAGGTTGAGGAAGTCATCTTACATTACTAGTTTGCTGAGTGTTTTCATCATGCAAAAGTGTTAGATTTTGTTAAATGCCGTTCTTAGTGTATTAAGATTATTATGTGGTTTTTAATCCCTTATTTTATTAATATGGAATATGACATTGATTTTCATATGTGGGACCAATCTTGCATTCCTGTGGTAAATCCCACCTGGTGATGGTATATCATGCCTTTTATATGTTGCTAGATTTGTTATCAATTATTTTGTTAAGAATTTTCATGTCTGTATTCATAAGAGATATAAGTTTGTAGTTTTCTTCTGTTGTCTTTGTCTGATTTTGGTATCGGGTTAATAATAGCCCCATAGGATACACTGTGAAGTGTTTTCGTCTCTACTAATTTTTGGAAAAATTTGTAAACAGTTGATGGTAAATATTCTTTAAATGTTTGGTAGAAGGTACCAGTGAAAATCTGGGATTTTCTTTGTGGAAAGCTTTTGATTACTAATTCAATCTCTTTACTTGGTATAGGCCTTTTCAGATTTTCTATTTCTTCTTGACTCAGTTTTGGTAGTTGATGCAACTGGGGTGTTAAAGTCTTCTATTATTATTGTGTTATTGTCAATTCTCCCTTTATTTTTGTTAATATTTGCCTTATATATGTAGGTGCTGCTATGTTGGATGCATGTATATTTACAATTATTTGATCTTGTGGGTTGATCCCTTGATCATTATATAATGTCTTTCTTCATCTCTTGTTGCGGTCTTATTTTAAAGTCTATTTTGAGTAACTCAAAGTGGAGTAAATACTGCCAGAAGTTTACATTCAAGAGTTCAGAATGCTACTCCCACTGGAAGGGCTGTGTCCTGGCAAGCAGCCCTCTGCCTGACTTCCTAGAATGCCCTGGACGGTGCATTTTTCTGACCAACAGTCAGAATTAATTACTTTTTCAATTGCTAAAATGTGGGGGCCAGAGCTGTGTAGACTTAGATGAAAGGGAGGAAAATATTTCGATTTTGCAACTCCAGCCTGAATGGGCAATATTGCACATTGCTCAGCTTGATTTGTTTGTTAATTCAATTAAGCTCAACAGCCCACCTACAGGGGTTTGGTTAAATAAATTATAATACATGGATTTAAAAAGAAGTAAGTAGCTCTAAAATATACCATCATAAAAATGTGTCTAAGGTATGAAGCGTTTAATGCACTTTGAGCAATCATACCCCAATAAAGTGGTTTTTTAAAAATAAATTAAAAAAAAAAGTCTAAATTGTCTGTTATGAGTACTGCTACCCCAGCTTTCTTTTCATTTTCATTTGCATGGAATACCTTTTTCCATCCTCTCACATTCAGTCTATGTGTGTCTTTATATCTGAAGTGAGTCTTCTGTAGGCAGTGTATATATGGGTCTTGTTTTTCGTTTTGTTTTGTTTTTTTAATCCGTTCAGCCACTCTATGTCTTTTGACTGGAACAGTTAATTCACTTACATTTAAGGTAATTATTGATAGGTATGTATTTACTTTCATTTTGTTAATTGTTTTCTGGTTGTTTTGTACTTCTTTTCTGTTCCTTTCTTCTTTTGCTCTATTCCCTTATGATTTGATGACAATCTTTAGTGTTATGTTTGGACTTCTTTCTCTTTTTTGTGTGTCTCTATTATAGATTTTTGGTTTGTGATTATCATGAGATTTATATATAATTCTCTCTCTCTTTCTCTCTCTCTATATATATGTTTAATGTTTTTGACATCAACTTTTACATCTTTTTGTTTTAGGTATCCCTTAAATACTTATTGTTGATCTAGATGATTTTACTGCCTTGTCTTTTAACCTTCCTACTAGCTTTATGTGGTTGATCTACTACATTTACTGTATGTTTGCTTTTACCAATGAGATTTCTACTTCCATAATTTTCATATTTCTAGTTGTGGTCTTTTCTACTTCACTTAGGGAAATCCCTTTAACATTTCTTGTAGAGCTGGTTTAGTGGTGCTGAACTCTTTTAGCCTTTGCTTGCCTGTAAAACTCTTTATCTCTTCTTCAAATCTGAATGATATGTTTTCCAGTTAGATTATTCTTGGTTGTAGGTTTTTTCCTTTCATTACCTTGAATAAAGCATGCCACTCCCTTCCGGCTTACAAAGATTCTGCTGAAAAGTCAGCTCATGGTCTTATGGGAGTTCTCTTGTACGTCACTAGTTGCTTTTCTCTTGGTGCTTTTAAGATTCTCTTCTTATCTTTAATATTTGTCATCTTAATTATGTTTCTTGCTGTAAACCACTTTAGGTTCATCTTGTCTGGAACTCTCTGGACTTTCCAGAAATAGATGCATGTTTCCTTTCCCAGCTTAGGGGAGTTTTCAGCTATTATTTCTTCAAATATGTTCTCTGCTTCTTTCTCTCTTTCTTCTCCTTCTAGGACCCCTCATAATGTGAATGTTAGTATGCTTGATCTTATCCCAGAGTTCTCTTACACTGTCCCCATCTTTTAAAATTCTTTTTTTCTTTTTTGTTCAGCTTGGGTGATTTTTCACTACTCAGTCTCCAGTTCACTGATCGTTCCTCTGTATCATCTAATCTCCTGTTGATTCCTTCTACTGTATTTTTTATTTCAGTTATTGTATTCTTCAGCTCCGTTTTATTCTTTTTTATATTTTCTAACTCTTTATTAACTTCTCAACGTGATCGTTCTTTCTTCTCCCAAGTTCACTGAGCATTTTCATGATCATTACCTTGACCTCTTTATCATGTAGATTACTTATCTCCACTTCACTTAGTTCTTCTTCTTGGGTTTTGTCTTGTTCATTCATCTGGAACATATTACTTTGTCTCTTCATTTTGCCTATCTCTATACATTTATTTCTATGTATTATGTAGGTTGGTTATGTTTTCCAATCTTTGAGAAGTGGACTTATGTAGGAGACATCCTATGGGGCTCAGCAGCCCACATCCTTCTGGTCACCAGAGCTGTATGCTCTAGGGGTGCCCCCTGTGTTGACTGTGTGGGCCCTTCTGTTGTGGTGGAACCAACTACTGTGGGCACACTGGTAGGCAGAGCTGGCCCCAGGCCAGTTGGCTGCCAAGCTGTAACTCATATGGTGACTGCCAGCCCACTGGTAGGTAGGGCCAGGATCTGGTATGGCTGGCTGTGTGACCCAGCAGGTCCCGGAGCTGGTGCCTTCCTGCTGGTAGATAGGACCAGGTCCCAGTGTGGCTGCTGTGCAACCTGGGGAGTCCTAGGGCTGGTGACAGCGTGTTGGCAGGTGGGGCTGGGACCCAGAGCAGCTGGTGGCAGAGCCCCAGATCTCTAGGGACTGGTGCCTGCCTGCTGGTGGGTGGGTAAGCCCCTGGCACTTCAAGGCTGGAGGGAGGTTTCCAAAATTGTGCTTGTCATCGCCAGCATCCTCATGGTAGAACAAGCTCCCCAGAATGTTTGCTGCCAGCATCTATGTTCCCAAGGGGAATCCACGTTGCTTCCTCTCTCTCTGTGAGGCTCTCCAAGATCAGCAAATGAATCTGACGCAGGCTCCTTTCAAATTACTGCCTCTGTACTGGAACTCGGAGCATGTGAAACTTTGCGTGAGCCCTTTAAGAGTGGGGTCTCTGTTTCCTATAGCCCTCTGGCTCTCCCATTACACAAGCCCTGCAGGCCTTCAAAGCCAGGTGTTCTGGGCACTCATTTTCCTGGGAGTGTAGGACATGCAGGTAGCGGGTCCCAATGTAGAATTCAGACCCCTCGCTCCTTGGGGAGAACCTCTGGAATTGTGATAATCCTCCCGTTTGTGTGTCACCTATCTGTGGGTGTGGGTCTTGACTATACTACATCTCTACCCCTCCTACCTGTCCTGTTGTGGTTCCTTCTTTGTATCTTTAGTTGTGGAAAATCTTTTCTGCTAGTCTTCAGGTGACTTTCATAGACAGTTTTCCTGTAAATAGTTGTAATTTTGCTGTACCTGTGGGCAGAGTTAGCTCAGCGTCTTCCTACCCCATCATCTTGCCCACACCTCAGGATATATTATCATTTTTTAAAGATTATTTTAAAATTGTTTAAAAACCGAAAAACTGAGTTTCAGAGAGCTTAAATGACTTAACAAAAAAGCACAAAATTCATAATAACAATTTGGAATTTGAAAGTTGGCTCTTTAATTTAAAATTTTTCTCTCTATTGAACTAATTCATAATCAACTATTACTTAATGAGTATTACTATTTTAATCTCAACTATTTAGACTTCACCATTTAATAGTGAGCCCCTCAGGTTTTAACAGTGCTTATATAGCACTTTTCCTTCCTACACAAAATAGTCACAGAATTCTATAACTTTTTGCCTTTCTTTTCCCTTTTTGGTGCATGTTCTGGTTCTTTCCCTGCTTTTAGGCTATATTTTGGGTGAGATTGCCAGACTGCTATGAATGGTTATTTCTTTCAGGTTGCTCCTTTAAGTGGAAAACACATACACACATACATAAACACACACAACCAACTTGTTAGCATTGTGTTTTAAAAAGAGTAAATAAGTCCAAGTGAAAGGTGATATTCTTGAGCATAGTATAGAAACATTATTAGCACATGAATTTCACAATAACACAAGATCTTGTTATTTCTGCCTACTCTGTTGTTCATCTTACTTTCAGTGTGGTCAGACAATGTCTGATTTTAGGACCCTCATAATTAATGCCATTAGTTGTTGTCTAAAATTGTTTGTAATTAGCAGAAACGTTTCTCATAAAATCTTTTGCGAAAGTCCAAAATGTGAATATATCAGATAAATAGAAGTTGAACCTCCCAGTTTGAAGCAGTGTGGTGGTATGTGCAGGGTGGACTGCTAGCCATTTCTCTCTCTTACCACCAAGCCTGTGAGGCTTCCCTACTGAACCCTCAGGACTTTAGCAGTACAGTTAAAATTTACTGAAATAAGTCATTATTCTGTTTAGTTAAATTCTATTCATAGTAAAATAAGTAATGAATGTGTTCTACAACTGGAAAACAAACAAAGTAATTCTTTTGCACCCTCCATCTAAGCTGGGAATAACCTCATCTGTAATTGTTAATTACAGTTTTTCCAAAGGGGCAGCTCAAATGTTTGAGAAGCTTTTAATGTCCCCATAAGCACTGTTGCTGATTTTTCCTATGTAAGAATTTATAGGGTAAATAGGATCAATTGATATGAGAAAATAAAGAAGAAGCTCCTACCAATATTTGCTCTGGCTCCAAGAAACACTGTTAAAATAGATTTTAAGGAAATAGAAAGTCAACATCTATTTGTTAGTGACGTCTCTAAGAAAGAACGAAGGGATTAAAAAATTACTACATTGCTCCGAGGGCACCAAATACCTCAACCCACTTGATTTGGGGGATATATAACGCAAAAAGCCACTCTAAGTACAGATATAAGTTTATTCATGACCTAGGATCAGTCCCAAGTTCCTATATGAGCTTACCTTGGTAAATTGGGTTAGAGAATTGATAAATCTGGAGACACCTAAACACCTTATTAGGCCAGGCCTAAACAGCAGGGAGCTCTCAGCAGTCTGCTGGGGCCTACTTTCCTGGGGTCATACTACACGGTACTTGATGGTTTTGCAAGAGGTAGGACATTGCTAAACACCCAATTCCAAGGGACCCTTAATGCCTACCTTAATCTACCCTCTAAATAATATGGAAAAGAAAAAGGAAATTTAAATCTATATAGAAATAAAACTTTCCCCTCTTCTTGTCTCCCACTGAAAGCTATAGTCCTACTTTACGTACATTCCTTCACCAGCACCATTTTGTGCTTCTCCAGAGTCTCTGGGGACACCGGGATAGTCTGGTTGCATGATCTGAGCTCCTCTTCCTCAGGAGTGAGTACTGGAGAGAACGACGTCTTACGTTCTCTTTGAATTGTTCAGGTATTTGGCCGACATTCCTTCACATCTTTTTCCCTTGGGTTTAGCATTTTAACTTATTTACATTCTGAGGTATTGCTTTTCACTCCAATGGAGGCGTTCAGAAGAATCTGAGCAAAACCTCAAGCAGCTTCTTTTCCATTCTTTGCCACTGCTTTGACACATCTTCCTAGGATCATTGGTATAAACATTTAGGCCCTTCACAGTCTTTCTATGGGCTCTTTAATATTACCTCAGAAGTCACTTAAATGAATCAGGATATTAAATAATTTTACCCCAGACTACCCTCATTGCTATGGGTACATAATTTCTATGAAGCACTAGCCCATAAAATGATGCCTGAAAATGGAGCTACTTGGGCAATTGTTTTAGAAAATACTACCCTCAGAGGGTTTTACAATGCACAATAACATCTGTAAAAATTCTCAGTAATCCTAACACAAAGACATTCATTTGATGTTTTTTCAGAAACTATGCAGCTACAAATAATTTGACTATAAAAGTGTTTTTTAACATAAACAAAGTAACATACCAAAGTACTGGTATTCTATAGCATATGTTTTAGTAAATGTTGATTTCGTCAAAAAGTCACTTATCCCATATTCTATTTCTGAAGACAAAGTGACCACACAAGAAGCTTTTGTTACGCATATCGGACAAAACAAATACTGTAAGTCAAATTATGTAATTTCAAAGGAATAAAGCTGCTTAATCCCCTTTGCTTCACAATTTAACTCCATAAATCCTCCCTTTCAAGTCAGTCCGTTGTAAACACACCTTAAATTCCTAATATAATTAAAGTTCACATTTGTTGCTTACTCCCAAAAATTTAACCTCCCAAAACATACAACATGAATCTCACATTGATAATACCAAGACAAATGATAAAACAGCCCATATTCCTCATTCTGCTTAGTTCTAGCCAATGGTTCTAATTTAGGGCTCTGGTTGGAGTCAAAGTCTCTTCTCTGCATTTACACTCTGGTATCGATGAGACTTTCTCAAGCATCTCTTGTGTTTGATTCTTTATTTCAAGTTCAATATGGTTTAAAAATTCCTCATGTTTTGTCTTTCATACATTCCACCTTCTTCTAAGACTTAAAAGAACATAAATTTCAAAAACACAAGTCCTAAAGGTAAAGCCACTATTATCTTGATGCTGTGATTTAAATTAGTATTGCTCAAGCAAAATAATGTTTGTCAAATCTAATACATATATTATTACCGAGACTTAACAGTGTGAGTCACACCTGTAGACCACTGCTGGTATATAGTGTTTTCTGGGGGAAAATGGCCAGACAGAAAAACTGAAAGAGAGCAAACCGTATAAGTTTAAAGAACAGCTTTGAGATTGGTTTCCTTTGGCTCTGAGGTGTCAATCACTTCTTGGCAGAAGTCCAGAATCTACTACCTGTGAACCTGCAGTGCAATTGGGAACATTTTCCCAAGAAGATGTTAATATAAGACTATGATTCTCATATTTTAATAAATGTAGGTTTTACTCATTTTCTTTTCTTCTGAGATTAGGATTTGAAATATTTAGTACACCAGTAAAGTTTGAAAGTTTATGCCTGTGGCAGCATTAGTCTCCACATTTTTCATCCTTTTCACTTTTCATTCAATACATCTTTCATTCTATTCTATTTTCATTGTCCACCATGAATATTTCTAAATATTCGGATCACTTTCAAAACATTCCTGTCTCCTTCCATGGCCTAATTGACATGTGTAATTGACAACCTGTCCTGAATTGAGTGTGGGCTCTAATTCTATTCTCATTTGTGAAGTATATTCCACATTAATAATAAGCAATTCTCTAAATAAAATTTTGGGGGTTGTGCCCCCAGCTACTCCATTATTCTCCTTTTCTCTTTGTATTTTCGTAAACTGGCAGCTCCTCGCATCTTCCTTAGCTATACATTCTATTTTTTCCCATCACCGAGACTGTTGAGTCTGCTTTATACAAGGGAATTCTTTAGCCCATCAGGATAGCTTTTTCATGCTTTCCAATTTTAGCTCAGCAGAAGAATTCTTCTCTGAAGATTTCTGAAGAAGAACTCCTGTTCTGATGTTTTCAAAGCATATGTTCTTGGAGTTCCAGTGAGAAGCAAGATCTTTATCCCCACGTTCCTTCATCCTCAAGTGTTGAGTTTCTGTAACTTTCCCACTTCCATACTATTACAAAGATCAATTTCTGCTTTCCTTACATAATAAGACATTTCTTTTCTTCCTCAAGTATTTCCCTCTCAATTTAATCAAGATTCCTCTGAAGTTGGTGACCATTTTCACTCATTCTTTCTCATATGCAGTGTCAATCCTGTAGCCTCTATTCAAATTTATTCACTTTCTTTAGCATATCAATTTCTAAAGGCTTTTTGCCTGAAGACATATTTACCCACTGTCTATGAGGTCTTCCTGCAAACTATAAACTTCTCCAGCATGAATCTCTCAAGTGCACTAAGAATTTGCATTGCACTATAGATGCTTATTGCCATAGAATGAAAGCTCATTGGCACTTCTGGAAGGCACCAGCAGTTCAGGCTTCCAGACCTCTTTGTGGTAGGAGTCTATTAAACTGTCTTCCCCCCATCTCCAGCCAACATCGTATCTAGCTAACACTAAGCGTGCACTAACCAGCATGCCTATCTTTTCTTTACTAACTCAATGTTCCCCATGCTAGACTTTGAAAAGACTGAAGGTCATCAATCATTTTGTTTTATAATATTTGTGCAAATATAGATTATTTAAAGTAATCTTATTCCAATGCTATTTTTGAAAACTCAGCTTATTTTTTCTTTGTTGCTGAATTTCCTTTTTGCCCCCCCAAAATGAACTAAATACAATTAAAAGTTTATTCTGTTTACTTCTTGTTATCTCTCTCCTCCCTGCTATTCCACCTACCTGAAAATTCTCTCCTAGACAGCATGGGAATCATACTACCACTTTCAACTACTACCACTGCCTTACCACCCCCTTTCTAGGGTAGCTGCTATGTTTTACATCAGAAAGGTTTGGCTCTCTGTGACTGTGGGAAAATTATATAACTTTTCAGAATCATACGTAAAATTATGATAATTACTACTTAATTCATAGAATTACTGTTATGATCAAGTGAAATAACCTATATCAGACATGTAGGAGAGTCTAATGTCCCTCCACTTTTAAAAATGTAGTTAAATGACTCACCAAAAGACAGACATCAAAACACTGGATTTCTGTATCTTGATCAGAGGACTTTAAGTAACTAACCTTCAAGTTGTAACTGGATGTTTATATTAATATTAATGATATGATCTAGTGATTGTTTACACCCCTGATGGCTACTCATTCTTTTTTACATAATTAGGATCTACAGCCAAAGGTGTCACGAAGACTGAGTTCATCACTACAAGAACAACAGTGATAAATCTTCCACTTCCAAATGCTATTTCAACATTACAAAGTCCCCAATCCAAGAGTAAGTACAAGAATTTGTGCTGAAATGTTAAACTAGTATATTGGATAGAACTAAACTCAGAATGTTTTCCAGCCCACAGCTACCAAAGAACAATGCCTTACTTATATTCTCTCCTAGTCTCTACCAAATGGGACAACCATTTAGCGACATTGCTTTGTACAGTGATACTCTATCCCTCCATAGCCACAAATGAGTGGATGCCAAGGAGGATCAGTCCAAGCCTGAGCAATAATCCATGATATCACCTGGCACAAAAAGGTGAGCTTGGCCAAAAGATTAGACAACTTTGATGAAACGGAAAAATTCTTAGAAACAAATTGCTAAAACTGCCTCAAGAAGATAGGAACACTGAAAAGACCTAAAGCAATTTAAGATTCTGCATTAGAAATTTAAAATGGGCCCATGGAGAAAACTCCAAGCAGGATGGCATCAAGTGTGGATTCTATCAAAATATTCACAAAAGAAGTAATACTAATTCTTCTCAAACTCTTTCATGATGTAGAGGAAACATCGCACAGATAATTATGTGAGACCAGTATTACCCTAACACCAAAGATAGAAAAGAATGAAAAGAAAACACAAATAAAGAAAGCTACAGACCAATATCCATCATGAACACAGATACAAATATCCTTAATAAAATATTACAAAAAAATCTGTAACATATGAAAAGTGATATAAAGAATGAACAAATGGAATTTATCCAGGAATGCAAGGTTGGTTTAACATATGAAAATCAAGTAATGTAATACACCATATTAGTAGACTCAGTAAATGCAGAAAAGGTATTTGACAAAATATAACACCCACTCATAATTAAAACTCAATTAAATATAAATAAAATGGAACTTCCTCAAACTGGTAAAGGATATCTATGAAAAATATACAGCAAACATCATACTTAACAGTGAAAGACTTAATACTTTACTCTTAAGATCTGGAACAAAACAAAGATTCCACTCTCCCCAATTCTATTCAAAATTATAACTAGAGGTTCTAGATAGTACAATAAGCTGATAGATAGATAGGTAGATAGATAGAAAGGGACAGATAGAATCATTCATCCAGATTGGAAAGGAGGAAATAAATGTGTTTCTCTCAGTAGACTGCATCATTATCTATGTAGAAAACCCAAAGATCTCACAGTAAAGCTACTAGAACTAATAAAGAGTATTCTATACCAGAGGATACAAGATATGCACAAATAAATCATATTTCTTTATGTTAGCAATGGCAATCCAAAAAATAAGGAAACAATTCCATTCATAATAGCATCAGAAAGAATAAAGTATTTAAGAGTAAATTTAACAATAGAAATGCAAGATTTGTACACTGAACTATAAAACACTTCTGTGAGAAATTAAATATATAAATGGAAATTTCTGAGTTGGTGAACATGTGAAGATTTGAGGAGAGTGGTGCACTAGGAGAGGACATGGAAGCTCCACGTCCTTTCTCCATACCTTGTCCTGTGCATCTCTTCCATCTGGCTGCCCCTGAGTTATATCCTTTTATCATAAGCCAGTGATCTAATGAGGCAACGGAGTGAATTATCAAGAAAGATTTGTCCCCATCAGTAGGGCTAGTGAGTACCAGAATTAACACCTGGGCATATCTGATTCCTTGCCCTGTGTTCTCTTCTTTATTGCATGCTGCCACCTCCCTGAGTTTTTTGTCTTAAGGCAGACAGTCATATGAGTATAACTGAACTAAGTAAGACTAGTCAGTGATACCTGGCACATCACCTGGAGGGGCTCTAGTGGGTGTCTGGGACCCTAAAAAGGACACATCATGGGGTCAGTTTCCAGGCAAGAGGAGCAAAAGAACTAAGGGACCCCCAAAGCCAAAGCAGAGCTGAGCCTATTCTGATCACATGCTCTGGACATTCACAATGTGGAGCCTGGTATCAGAGCACATCTGGGAGATGTGGCAGGTGTGAGCCAACAGGCCAGACACAGCAGAGCAGGGAGCGAAAGGCAATATATGCATTTTTAATGTAATGCACACACAATTTAAATAATACATTTATTTTAGTATTATGTGAAAAGACCACTTGTTAGTTTTAGTGATTCAGACAAGCCCACTAAGGATCAAAAATGAAAATTTTTCATTAGTACAATTACATCTGGTACTTGAGCAAAGAAATCAGACTTTAAAACATTACTGCCGGTGGGAAAGTGCTAGTGAGATGCAAAAATGACATCATTTTGATTCTGACTTTAGCCACATGAAGCCATTTCAAGGGTTCACAAGAAATATGGAATCACGGGGGAAAGAAAAGTAGAATATGAGTGTGTTGCTTCTGTATGTTTAAAAAATTTTAAAAGCCAATGATGAATGTTTTGAACATTTGCTTCCTTAGGTTTTATACTGTAATAATCTACCACCAGTTTTCATAACAAATATATTTGTTTCTAAGTATATAACCATCAACAAAGACAGAAATAGAAAAAGTTAAATGCAAACAGAAACACTTTACCTAACCATATATAAAATTGTTAAAAAAGCACACAAAAAGAATCCAAGTACTTTAAACAACATAGTCTTAACTGCATACCCTCCTCAGTAGAACAGATAAAAAGGGGGAGAGAAAAGGAAAACACTGCAGAGAAATCCTGAAATTCACTTGATGAGTTTGTTTTATTGAAATGAATATAGCGAATCTAAATACTTGGTACTACAAGATTGAAAAAACATATAGATGTGTTCTCAATGTGAAAAGGGGAGATACAAATACAGAATGGGGGAAGGAAAAAAACACTGCATTATCATATTGAAACCAAAGGCATCAGCATAACCTCACGATTAAAATTCAAATACGTATTTAACATTGCAAAGAATAAATAAATAAATAGACAAACATTACATGTTTATGGATTGGAAGACTTGATATTTTAAGACGGCGGTTGCTTCCAAGTTGATCAATAATTGATAAAATAGTCAGTGCAATCCCTATTAGAATACCAGCAGGTTTTTTGCATAGAAATTGATAAACCAATCCTAAAATATATATGGAAATGAAAAGGACCTTGAATAGTCAAAACACTTTTGAAAAAGAACAACAAGATTGGAAGACTCGAACACAGCCAATTTCAAAACTTACTCTAAAGCTATAGTAATCAAAACAGGGTGTGGTTAATGTGTTAAGAATAGAATGATTCATAATAGTCAAACACTGAAAATAATCCAAATGTCCATTAACTGGCGAAATAGAATATCTCATTTGATTTTCCATTTGGAATTCATCTGTAATATTCCAAAACATGGGATATCTGTATAATAGAATACTATTCAGCAATTTAAAGGAACAAAATACTGATACATTCTGTAATAGCATGAATCTGAAAAACATCATACAGTGAAAGAAGTCTTTCTCAAAATACAACGTATATGATTCCGTTTCTGTGAAATATCCAGAAAGGATATTTTTATAGGGACAGAAAGCAGATAAGTGGCTGCCTACACCTGGAGATGGGCCTGGGGATTGACTGCAGAAAGACCCAAGGAAGTTTTTTGTGTTGAAGAAAAGGTTCTAAAATTGTAGTATAGTGATGGCCACACAACCCTATATACATTTACTAAATATTATTGGGTTGTGTACTTAAAATGAGTGCATTAAGTGGTGAGTTTCCAAATAAAGATTTGTTTAAAAACAAAAAGAAAGAGAATGTTGATCTAGGCCAATAAATTCCCTTCTGGGTAATCTGAACTAGAAAACCCAAAGAAACCAAGGTAGCAAGGTTTTAGTAGAGTGAGTCTGAGACAGCCACGGTGATTGGTGTGTATGCCTGCAGCATAAGGAAGCAGGTATTATGAGTAAGCAGAGTTGGTAGAAGAAGAATGGAGAGAGACTATGTGCGGAAATAGAGAGACCCGGCGAGCAAGATGAAGTTGTTCAGGCGAGACAGAGAGAGTAGCAGTTCTGAGAGGTCCCCTGATTCCTGACAGATTTCCAGTTCCAGTCCACATGTATCTTCACAACAAGGACTTTCCTTACTCTGGCCTCTGTGACTGGAAGTAATCAGTACTTTTAGTCAAACTATCCTGAGTAGAAAAGCTAGCAATCTTCTGTAAGAGCCTTATCAGATCCCGTTCATTATAAATACAGGATGTACTGTTGGCATACCCATAGTCCTTAAGAAAAAGCAGCTACAGGTGACTCACAGTCTCCAAGTCTCTTCTTGGGAGACCTCTAGGGTAGAATGACACAGCAAGTGGGGACTGTGGACGCCAAAGGCCCACTGTTGTCTAGAAACACATCGAGAACCTCCATTTCCCCCCTTTTTTATTGTAATCATCTTAGGCACGACATAAAAAAGGTTATCTAGAAAAAGTTGAATTTCACACCATAATTGTAAACTAATCATTTTATTTAATTAGTCACCACATAAAGGAACTTAAAGAAGAGGGTAATTTTTCCTTCATAAGAAGAACATTTTTTTGTGGTAGTGTTTTGGGCTCTGATGAGTAGAACCTATTTTGTAGGCAATATATGTCTGAAAAGTACCTTTGGCAAACCAAAACCTCATCCATCTCATAATATGACTGCACCCAAGACAAACAAGAATAAAAGTGAGTACGCATCTGCAAAATGTGTAGTAGTTGAGGATTAAAGTCAAATAATTTGTACTTTGCCCTGACACCCACCCAGGCAGTGCCTGATGTGGAAAATGTCATTCAAGAACCATGGTTTATTAAAATTAGCACTTAGAAGTCTGTGGTCAATCCCATGGGTCACTTGAGGTTCCTAATTCTGCCTTGATTCATGCAATAAAATGCCCTCTGCATCTCAGTTCTGGAGACTCCTGTATTTATTTAGCTTCTAAACACAGTCTGAAGTGGCTTTCTTCCAAGTAGTTTAAAAAATACACCCACAAAATCATTTCTTGAAAAATGAAACACCCTGGAAAGCAAGGTAATGAAAGAAGGGTACTTACTGCTTCCCTTTGCATTTGCCATTTGATTAACCAGTTCTACGCTAAGTCCTTTAGAAATTTTATTATAAAACTCATTCTTTGGGCAGCCATCCTCCCTAGATCTCTCTCATTCCTCAAGGTGCTTCCTGCTAAGCATGGACTCCACTTGATATAATGAGTTTGCACACATTTCCATCGGTGCCTGATGAGGCCAGGAGTCTGCCCAGATTCCTGGTTAGCAGGGCAATGCTCCCTTTCCATCTCCACCCCTCACACACACAAGCATTCAAAATTAGTGGAACCAAGACAGAGAAACAGAAGGAGAACAAAACAATCTATAGGCAGGGGAAGGTTGAACACCTCTTAAACATATGGGCAATGGGTCCTCGCAGAGTGACTCTCAGATAAAGGCACTGTGGGTACATTATCTCAAATGCAGGCTTGTTTTAGAGTAGAGCTATTGAGGTCTGTTGCTTTACCCCCTAGAAAGGTGGAATGTAGATCAAAAAAGCATGTTCTCCAAACATTTCTAATTGTTTCCCATTCTCTTAAAGTTGTGTGTATTTCTCCTGTTTTATTCTTTTATTCTGCCTGTAGAAGACAAATTTCTACAATACTAGGATTTTTAAGATAGAAATCCTCATTAATTCAGTGATCTGACTTTATAAAGAAACGTGGGCCCTTTGGATTAATTAGTAAATTAATTTATTCACTAAAAATCTTTTGGAGAGCATCGGTGACCTGACATGCCCCCTAGCTTCTGGAAATTGCCAGTAATTCTCTGCATTCCTTGGCTTAGAGATACATCACTCTAATCTCTGCCTCTGTCTTCACATTGTCTCTTTCCCTGTGTGTCTACATACGGCCTTCCCTTCTGTGTCTCCTCTTCTGTCTGTGTCTTCTTTTTTTATAGAGACAATTTCTTGGGATTTGGGGCCCACCCCAATCCGGAATGATTTCATCTCAAGATCCATAATTACACTGGCAAAGATCCTTTTTCTAATAAGTCTGTATTCACCAGTTCTAGGTACACATATCTTTCCAAGGAAGTCAGGGGGAGGGGGATGTCACCACTTAACCCACCCCAGACCGTGTCCTGAATTTACCCTTGTTATGCCTAGATTTCAACATCCATGCATTTGTCACTGTCCATTGGTAGGGCTACCTCACTGGGCACTGAGGAGTGATTCAAAGAAATGTCAATCACAGGAGTCCCCATCCTCCAGTATCTAAACTGTGGGAAAATTGGACGTAAAACTCTGTTGTAAAATTACAAATCTTCTCTTTCTGAGTTCCCTGTTTCTGCCAGTGGCTTAAAAATGTGGCATCCTCTCTGACTCTTTTCATTTCCTTTGCATACCTGATGGTTTCTGAAGAGAGAATAGAGAAGTAAAAGGAAGATGGAGGGGAGAAAGCAAAATAGATGCTTTTCTTGCTGGAAACTTAGTCATTCAGATATCTATAACCAGATTTGAAAGCAGGTATAGTTCACACTGTAAGAGATTGACAGGGAAGGAGAGACCATTGCTCTTTCTCCCTTTGGTGGATTTTATCTTAGCTGAGGAGAGAATGTGGAATAAGGTTATAGGTAGAACACAAATTGAGATGGGCAAATGCCAGGACATAACTCTACTAAGGCAAGTGCGTGGATAAAAATACTTCTCAGGTTTTTGCCACTTAGAGCTTCTGCTACCACAGCATATACAATATTACAGACTGGAAATCTGAAGGGAAAACTCTGACTTTTGTTAAGTAAAAACGAGTAACATTTATAAGTAATCAGTAAGTTATTTAGTCAGAGTTCATAACATTTATATGTAACAAATAGTTTATCGTATATGTTTCCTTTTTGCATAATTTATCCTAGTTTAGTATGGAGTTTGTTTAACACAAAAATCATATATAATTGTAGTAATCAAGTAGCCACTTCAGATATACTACTGGTTGAACATGAGGATGGCCTCTGCCCAAGCCTGTGCTTTTCAAGACACCACAACCTTCTTAAAATAAAAAAAAAAAGGGATCTACAATCATGCCAAGAGGAAGTTAGCTTATTGGTTACAAACAATGATTCTGAAATCAGATAGCTTAGGTTCAAATAATAGCACAACCATTTATTTGGACTGGGGCCTTTGGTAAGCTCCTTAACTTCTCAGTTTCCTCATCTGTAACGTGGTTGTAATAAGACTACACCCTTACAGGATTCATGTGACGATTAAAAGAGGTAAAAATATATAAAGCTTAAAACAGTGTCTGGAAAGTAAATAACACATTTTAGCTATTCTTTTATTAATGACAGTCCTTATAAAAGCCAGGCAAAGTTGGTATTTATGATACCAGTTTCACAAATAAGGAAACAGGTTCAGAAAGACTAAGTGACTTGGCCAAGGTTAAATTAAAAGATGAAATTCAGACCCTGTTTTTCTCGCCTCAAATCCCATAAAAGTCACTATACCACACTTGTTCTCATTACAACTGTTTTACATAAGGTATCTGAAGGAATTAGACAACAACTAGCTTTTAATTGGGTGCGTCATATGCTTGACGAGTAGGAGTTCAATCAATATGAGAGACTGACGGACTGACAGGCTGGTTGAATATAAACCTGTGATTCTCACCAGGGTGGTTCTCTTGCTGTTACCAGATTTATTCCTGACTGCAGTATTTGTTCATGCTGCCCTCCTCATCTGTATGGTCCTTCTTTCAACCCGTTGTCCTTCCTCCACTTACTTATTCAAATTCTACACAACTATCAAGAGCCTCTGCAAGATGCTACCTCAGTATTTCCCACAACTTAATGAGTGTTGCCAGATACGCGCACCATCTGCACTATTATTTATTTAGTACTTTCTTTCAAGTGATGCACTTTTTATTCTTAAATTTGTTTGAAAAGTAAACCATCATAAATGAAAAACCAGTTTGACTTGGCATAAACAGAAGCTAGAAAGTCACTATGATGTAAGCAAAATAAAACAAAATTCTAGTTAGATTTTGTTGCTTGCCAAAGGCTCTGAGTTTGAGGCTTGCTTGTCCTTGTTTAAGAAAATAAATCAAATACTTACCTGGAAGGGGAGATACCAGGATCATGAAGGTGGTTTTCCCCCGTTGAGGCTTATCCATAGCACTCTGGATGTGCTGTGCTGACCCCTGTGATTTTCCCAAATGTGGAAAACTCCACTGAATAATTTGTGATTGTTGGGGACTGCATTCTTCCCGCTGTGGGGTGAAAAAAAAATGATAAGCACATGCTACGTATTAATGACATATTTGCATCAAATTGAAATTTTGAAACTTCGTCATTGAAACAAACAAAAAAGCTGAAAAGAAAATAACTTTCTCATTTAGTGTTTCAATCTTATTTAATGCCACTTTCCAGTACTGCCTCATAGAATCTCTCTTACAATGCTATGCATCTTATACTTTGGGAAACACTAATTTATCTGATCACCTATCCTCATTAGTTCTCTTGTGAATGTCACCATTTATCTATGACATTTATTTGGGAACTTAATTACAATGTTTCTTACATGATATTTAATTAGTTTGTATCATTTCATGTGGGCTGATAAAGGAGGAATACTCAGGATAACAAGGTCTTAGTCACAAGTCACAGTTTAGCCAAACCAGAACTCATCTCATGTACAGTGGCTCAGTCAATGCTTTGTTTGGAAGGGGGTGGGGGGTGGAAATAAGAAGGAAAATCTGAATTGGTCCTAGTAAATTATTTTTAAGCAAATCAGAAAAGAATTATATATGGGAATGGCTGTATATATTTTTTCTCCTGGGCCTGTTAATGATAAATCATGTTCTGTGTGTAATTACATACAGCTATATATAGCTGTAAATATAATGGCCTTCATAAGATAAGAATATTTAGCAAAGTTACTTGTTGTATTATTGCTTATTATTTCTGTTTTAAAAGCTGACAGTTTAAGCAAAGTTTAGCTTTGGATTAAACTGTGGATTAAAGTTTAGCATTTCAAAATTCATTTGCATTTCATAAGACTTCAGTTTCATATTAGAGACAAACTCAACCAAGAAATTTTAAGTTGCCAGCCACCCTGATTAAGGATTTGGTTTTTACTAAACATCTAAGTTTGAGACTAGGTTACACACTTATTTGCTATTTGACTTCACCTACTTCCTTTTCTTAAAAACACATTTGCATTATGAAATTTATAAATAAAAAAAAAACAAGAATAATACTTTAGCCATATTCCATAGCATTCCTCTCTATTAAGATTTTATATCCACAGAACTGATTCCAAATTTGAAAATAGTATGCCATATGAAAACACTTTATTATCTTCAGAATAATACATCCTTGATTTTAGGATAAAAAGGTATATGTATTCCAGTATTGATTAAATATTTAAGATTTACAGAATTTTGTTCTCAGAATAATAATATATTCATTCATATATAAAAGTCTGGACCTCTTAAGATTCAATAAAAGGATTTTGAATTTTTTTTAATAAATTTATTTATTTTTTCTTTGGCCACGTTTGGGTCTTTGTTGCTGCGCGCGGGCTTTTCTCTGTTTGCAGCGAGCAGGGGCTACTCTTCGTTGCTGGGAGTGGGCTTCTCTTGTTGCGGAGCACCGGCTCTAGGTGTGTGGGCTTCAGTAGTTGTGGCACACAGGCTCAGTAGTTGTGGCTCGCAGGCTCTAGAGCGCAGGCTCAGTAGTTGTGGTGCACCGGCTTAGTTACTCTGCAGCATGTGGGATCTTCCTGGACCAGGGTTTGAACCCGTGTCCCCCGCATTGGCAGGCAGATTCTTAACCACTGCGCCACCAGGGAAGGCCGGATTTTGAATTGTTATATGTTATTTTTTTAATATTCAGCTACATCTTTAAGGCACAGTTATTTCTCTTGTGCGTGATATGTCCCTCTAAAATCATTATGCATTTTAAAAAACATCTTTATTGGAGTATAACTGCTTTACAACGGTGAGTTAGTTTCTGCTGTATAAAAAGTGAATCAGCTATACGTATACATACATCCCCATATCCCCTCCCTCTTGCGTCTCCCTCCCAGCCTCCCTATCCCACCCCTCTAGGTGGTCACAAAGCACCGAGCTGATCTCCCTGTGCTATGCGGTTGCTTCCCACTAGCTATCTATTTTACAACTGGTACTGTATATATGTCCATGCCACTCTCTCACTTGGTCCCAGCTTACCATTCCCCCTCCCTGTGTCCCCAAGTCCATTCTCTCATTATGCATTTTTGAAGGATGAAAAAAATGCAAAAAAGGCTAGTCAGAAGGTTTTGTCTGATATGAGTTTAAAAATTTTTCATTCTCTGTAAAGTCTATCAGCAAGAAGGTTATGACCTGATATTAAAAGCAGGAGGAACAAAAGGTTTGGATTTCATTTGTATTCTAATCCTCTGGCAGCTGATAAATATTTTAACTGCAACTTTCAAATACAACATTATGCCGTGTCCAAAAGTATTTTAACTAGTTATCAAAAGTAGGAATTAATTACATAAGCTTTCCACTCAGAACAGTTTAGTGGAAGGAAAAGCTGTCTCTTTGAGTGAAAGAGAATGGACCTTAGAACCAACAGGCCTGAATTATAATCACGGTCCTCCCTTTGAGAAAGCAGTTTCACTGCTTTCAACTAATATTTGCAGATCTGCAAAATGGAAATAATAATGTCTTTCTCGTAGACATCAGCAATTAATATATGGAACTGATCTTAAGAGTTGCTTGAAAAATAGTAGCTGTAATTATCCAAGCAGGAATATTAAGTAAGGCATTCATTTTCTCTTAAAAATTGAATTCAAAGAGGTAGAATTAGGTTTATTATTATTACTTTCTACTGTTATTCGTTCATTCCTTATATTTTTACCAGAGACCTGGTAGTAGGCTCTGCGATTACAGCTCTGAGTAAAACAAGAAATCTTTGTCCTCCTGGAGTTACATTCTAACTAACAACAAGCATATTTTTAAAGAATCAATGTCCCTGGAGTGATAAAAGTACTGTTGAGCAGATGAGGCAGAGTGGTGGACTAGAGTGGAGGGAAATGAGGCTTGTGCACCTGGGAGACAATTGTACCATGCTTTGATCTAAGATGGTGAGGGCGGAGGTGGGTTTGAGGATGCTAGTCAAGAGTTATGAATGGGTAAAGAAGATGTGGTATATAGATACAATGGAATATTACTCAGCCATAAAAAAGAATGAAATAATGCCATTTGCAGCAACATGGATGGACCCAGAGATTATCATGCTAAGTGAAGTAAGTGAGACAGGGAAAGTCTAATATTATACTACTGCTTATATGTGGAATCTAAAACAAAAAGATACAGATGAACTTATTTACAGGAATAGACCCACAGGAATAGACCCACAGACATAGAGAACAAACTTGTGGCTACCAAAGATAAATTAGGAGTTTGGGATTAACATATACATATTACTGTATGTAAAATAGACAACCAACAGGGACTTACTATATAGCACAGGGAATTATACTCAATATTTTGTAATAACATATAAGGGGAAATAATAACATATAAGGGGAAAAAATCTGAAAAAGAATAAAAAGAATATATATAAAAAAAATATATATATATATATAAACTGAATTACTATCACTGTGCTGTACACCTGATATTAACACAACATTATAAATCAACTATACTTCAATAAAAAAGAGTTCTGTTTCAGGCATGTTAAATTTGAGATGCTGGTGAGACAGTCAAGTGAAAATACACAGGAAGCAAGTGAATATTTTTAAACTATCATTATTGGGCTTCTATTTGTTTCAATTTTTTTCTATACTTTTTCATTTGGCAAATCTTGGTTCATGGTGCAAACACTCCAAGTTGTTGAAGTGATCTTTGATTATAATTCTCTCAGGTGATTTTATATGTAGAAGCTCTTCTGAGCTATATTTACTTTAGAGGAATTCCCTAAGTTTCAGAGGAATCTGTATGAACCATTCTGAATCTTCCTCAGGTCAGGAGATGCACAATATCTTAGTAGGAATATGACACATGGCAGTGCCACTCATGAAGTACCTACCAAAGTTTCGTAGTTGTCTGTGTTATCTAGGCGTATTCAAGATGTGGGGTTGTACTAGCTGCTCCAAAAGAGGATTCAGCAAAATACAGCTCACAGGCCAATCCAGACCCACACCTGTTTTTGTAAATAAAGTTTAATGGGAATACAGCCATACATATTCTTTAGGTATTACGTATAGCTGCATTCACACTACAATGGCAAAGCTGAATAGTCACTAGAGACTTATGACCCACAAAGCTTAAAATACTATTTGGCCCTTTAAGAAAAAGTTGGCTGACCCCTGCTCTGAAGTTTCTTCTAATCAGGAAGCCTCTTGATTTTATGATTTGATGAAAGTAAATCAGAAATGAGCTAAGATCTATATCTATTTACCACCTGAAATAATTGTGAGAGTACATTTGATATTCAACATTTAATTTTAGCAATTTTCTTTTCTTTCCTCTAAAGCTGAGATTCAGAGTTCAATCAAAGCCACAGAAACACCAGGTAAGTTAATTTTCTTTCTCTGAAAATATTCCCGGGTAAAATCCCAAGAAAGAGACAAAGTAGATCAATCGGTCTGAGGACAGAGTGAAATAGCACAAAGGAAAACATTACATGGCAACTAAAATATTTAGGAAATCTTGTGTTAAAAAAATGCAGTCCCGGAGAATATACAATGATGTGCCTCAGTGCTCTGGGGCTGGGATGAGTGGAACCAGTTCTGGTAAATGCATAAAGCCTGCGGAATTTTCCTCTGCTCAGAACCTACTGTTCCTGGTCTGTTCTGTTTCTGTGGTCAGCTTGCCCTCTCTCAGAAGTAAAGAGTGTGTGTTTGCTGTCTTCTCTACTTTCTAACAAAGCCTGGTCCTGGCATCCAAAGAGATGATGTTATAAACCACAGTTAACAGCCTAAAATGTTATCACTTAAAGAAGTGCTCATGCTTTGCCATCCTTAGTTTTAAACTGAATAAATTTTGGATGATGGAGCAACAGAAATTGAAAAAGATTATTGGGCAGAGGAAAATGATAATGTTGAATCTTCCTATTGTTTTGAAATTATAATTGTTTGGGGGATTTTTACCTTCCTACATCCTACCTGGTACTTATATACATGACAAATCTCTTAGGTTCTCAATAATAACCACCTTTGGTATATATAAAATGAGAAATACATGAAGTAAACTTGTAAGATCATGTAACTTTTTAAAAAATTGGAAAAATAAAGCCTTGAAAATTATGAGTGACTCTGATAACATTTTCACAGCAAATGTCCTGAATAATCATCATAGTTTACCTTCAAAGAATTAGAAATGAAAATTATTATGCTTTTAACTTTTCATCATTTATCTTCTACATAATAGATCAAATGAATAAAGAAGTTATTTTTATATTGTTAACTCTATTTCACCTTATCGCCATATTTTTTATTCTTATTTCCATCTACATAGTCTAGAAATGCAACAGAAAAAACATTGGGAAAAACAAAGCAAAACAAAGCATAAATATAGTACATCCAGGCAAAGTGGGTAGCTTTACATTGGCTGGTGCTTTGCACTGTTCTGGAGAAGTCCCGTCCCCCCGCTTCATGGATTGGTTATCAAGGAGAAGTTACAGATGAAAGACAATTGGGAAGCTGACAAAGTGTCAGCTCATTTTAAGGGGAGACTGAAGCATCTTTTATTTTGTTTAAAATAATGGTATTAACATAATGCCAACTTTAGCTATAATTGATTTTTAAATGTAATAAAAAGCCCATTTAGACTTTAATTTTGAATTATAGAAACTAATGCTCCTAAAACAAATAATAGACAAACCACTGATTTGAATAGCAGACTAGAAGGAAATGAGGCTGATTCTATCAGCTGTAGAAAAGTCAGTCTGAAACTTCAGATGTATGTTTTGGCTGAAGACTAAATCCAGATACACTCAAAAAAATTCACAAATATTCACCCATATGATCAAGGAGAGGCATCTTCCTTAAAATAATTAGCATTTTTCTTTTAGGTAAAGTTGAGGTAGACTTCTTGACCACAGAATTATTAGTATTGCTTCCTTCCATAAATATGAGTTAAATATACATTTAATTTTTGACTAGAACATACTGAGTTCTCATGTTTGATACCTTCTTTCAGATTATGCATCTGACTTCAATTTTCTTGAAAAATTATGTTTTTACCACTCTCTTCAAAAACTATTTTTAAGGATCTAGAAATTGTTGATTGTTTTATGTAGGATCTTTTTTTGGAATTCAGGATAAGTAAGGCAACTATATATAAAATGTGAATTATAAGCAACTATACATAGATATGACATTCAATTTTATGTAATAAAGATAAAAGAAAGATAGTCATAGTTAGATGGAAATGATCAGTCAAAGTCAGAAGACATGTCCATTCATCCCATTCAACAGAGCAAAGGTAGTATGAATGGACAACTGAGTTTAACCATGCTAAGCATGAGGAATTCATGGCCAATATCTAAAGCATGTGGGAAAGTCTAACTTCACCTGACCACTGTAACATACCTGGTGAGACTCCAAATTTTGTATAATCCCCTGCCAAATATACAGAATGGTATATTCAACCAATCACCACTAACTGAGGCATTCAATAAATATTTGTTCTGTTCCATCACACATAGCACTAGCTAAGAGTTTGAGTGTTACATGGAGCCTGCCATTAGGGGTTACTAAAGACTAGTCAATATTATAAATAACTATAATCACTCCAGCAGTCATGTAGGTATAAAGTGATGTGTCATAGATGAGCCTCAGATAACCTTATGCTAAGATCAGAGGAGGAAGAGAGTTTTTTCCCTTTAGCTGCTGTTGTGGTATACATTGGGTGGGAAAAAGCAGGTTAAGAAAGATGAGGAAGGGGTTCATGAAAAAAGCGACCTTCTAGCTGCCAGATTTTTCTACCTACTCATTTTTTTAGCTCTGAATTCAGAGCTAATGAGGAGACAGAAAGACCCACTAAAAAGTGATGAAAAACTGTTTATTCCCCAGAGATATATGCAGCCATCATGCGGCCATTACAACAATTTAAAGCAATGACAGAATTCACTTTTCTTTAGCCTTATCATTTTCTCACAGACAGGCAGAGCTAATAATTTGTCCTTGAAAATGAACCTCTTGATTTCTTTGATAAGAGACCTCAGCTCCAGAGAAAAATGGAACAATATGCCTCAGAGTATTGGGAAAGGAATAAACCATCTGCCCTTAACTTTCTGAAAAGGCAACTATATTTGTCAGGGTTTTCCAGAGAAACAGAACAAAAAGAATATATATATATATATATATATATATATATATATAGTATTTGTATATATGCATGGGAATCTCTAAAGAGATTGATTATGAAGAATTGGCTCATGCATTACAGAGTCTGAGAAGTCCTAAGATCTCAGTTGGCAAACTAGAGGCCTGGAAAGGTAGGAGAATGGATGGTATAGTTCTAGTCCGTCCAAAGGGCTGAGGGCCAGGAGAGCAAATGGTGTAAGTTCCAGTCTGAAAGCTGGCAAGCTCAAGACCCACGAAGAGTCGATATCTCAGTTCAAAGGCAAAGGAAACACTGATATCCCAGCTCAAGGCAATCTGGCAGAAAGAGTTCTTCTTACTCCAGGGAGCCTTTCTGTTCTATACAGACCTTCAACTGATTGGATAAGAGCCATCCTAATGGAGGGTAATCTATTTCACTCAGTCTACTGATCTGAATGTTAATCTCATCCAAAAACACATTCACAGGCACACCCAGAATAATGCTTGACCAAATATCTGAGAACCCCATGGCCACGTCTAGTTGACACATAAAATATCTCACCACAACAACATTCTCATAGTCACCAGCACAGCTTGTGAAAGTTCTCATTGTACCCATCTTCTTGACTTTCTCAACTGTGTTTCAGGACCTCAATTGTATTGTAGACATTAATTTTGATGGAAAATCAGAAGCCAGTACAGACAAAAGTCCCATCAAAACTGACTCCTGGCCTTTGGAAAGGAGGATGCTCTGTCTTGGTTCATTCATTATGCTTGACATCTTACATAATGCCTGGGATTGGTTACTCATCTCTCAGAATCCGTATAATGTGAAGCATGAATTATTTTTATACAGAGGATTACTTACCTGAATGTTTGAACTTTGAATGACAGAATCTTTGTTCAGGTAGAACTTTGTTCGGGTAGAACTATTGACAGATACTATTGTTCAGGTAGAACGTACTCAAACTAGAAATATACCCATAGCGAAGTGATATCCAGAGTTGTTTTTATTAACTTGGAAATTTTATGCTGTTTGAAAATTAGTTGAGAATAAAATAACTCAGTTATGGAATGAAAAATATATCAATATTTATGTGATAGGGTCTGGCATAAACTTCCACTTAGGAAATTGTATGAATGTATAAATCTAGGTATGGCTATGTGGGTTCTTCTCTAGTTCAGGGATCTGATAACTCTCTAAGAAGTGCTCGGCCCTGTTCTTGTGGCTCTCTAGTCTACACTGAAAGGTCATAAAAACTCACAGTCTCAACTGATTAGCTAGCCAACACTCACTTTAAGAACCAACACATTTCAATGATATTGCTAAGGGTGTGAGCTCTTCCAATGAGCTCTACAATGTGCTTTATTTAATACACTAGGAATAATTCTGTCTGCTTGTATGTATATGCAGAGTCTGGTTTGGCCTACTGAAGGAAGGAGGTGTTTAGTTTACCTTGGTAGGAAGAATACCTTCTCAATTGGAGCCGAAATTGAAATAGATAATATTTCGTGTAACAAAAATAAGAGGCATATGCACTTATAACTCATTCCGACTGAGGAGCAGAGGCTTAGGCAGCACAGAATTGTGGTTGACAGAACAGAGTCTAGAGTTTGCATTCGAACCCCAGCTCTGTGTGACTTTGAGCAAATTATTTATACTCTCTGGGCTTCAGTTTCCACTTTATGAAATGAAAATATTATTAATACAATAGTGAGTGTAAAACACTTAGAACGATGCCTGGCACACAGTGTCCCATAACTTGAAAATAAAGTCCTTTTTAACATTTTCATGTCCGTGTTTTGGATCGCTTACGCTCACATTCTCAGAAAGCATACGGCACAGGAAGAGTTACACGTTGAAAAGCTTCTCAGTGTTTTCAGGTCGTACTATCCAAATTGTGAATTTCAGGTAAGATGATGTATATATTTTGGGAGAGAGATGAGAACATTCTAAAACTTTCAGAATGCTGAGAAAAAAATTTCACTGGTCTCATTGATAATGATACCATTAACAAGTAAGATGAACTCAACTCACTTGAAACCTGTTGGTTGCACGGCATAATGGAAAGGAAACAGATAGGGTTTTGAGTCATACTTGGCTTATGTCTTAGCCCTTCTACTTATTGCCAGACATGTTACCTTATCTCTCTGAGCCACAGTATCTCTCATCTTTAAAGCACATAATAAAAATGTTTAAGAATAAGGTGAGTTAGCACATATGGAAGTAATTAGCAGTGCCCCATTCATTCTTTGTGCATTGTATATAATTTTCTGGAAATTAATAACTATTTATATTAAGTCACAAAAGAAAAATATGCCCTCCTTCTTCAACGTATATTTCTACAGAGTTACCTAAAGTAAACAAATCTCTAGTCACAGTTATTACTGGGTTAGAGGATGCTATTACTTCTGGTTAGTTATGCTGATGGCCCAAAGCAAAGTGAAAGAACTTTGAGATAAAAATTGTTTTTGCATAGCTTGAAGTGTACAATTAGGTCAGAAAGTTCAGGTCTGATGAGAGCAGAAATTAATTTTTATCATGTGAAGGCAGAAAAGTTTCCTTTTGTCATTTTGCTCATTAAGTAGATGAGGGGATCCCGTTAAAAGTGAAAATGCAGACTAGCTATAACAAAATCTGAATTGAAAGGAACCCTGACAAGAATCTAAATCTTAAAGCTAGAAGAGACCTCAGGGATCATACCAGCATATTCCCCTCCCAAAACAGAGAATGGGACCAACCATACTCATAGCATTTATTGACTGGGCCACTGATGTGCCACTTACTTATATAATAGATCATTTTCCACTCTGATAATGAAAGCCTAGAGTAAACCATGCTCCCTTTCCCTGAGTGTCAGGATGCTCAGAACCAATTCTTATGGCCAACACCAGCAACCGTATTGATGCTTGGTATTAACTCTTAGAAGGAGCTTATTTGTTTCTTCCAGTTTCCTTTGTTCTGATTTCTCATTTTTATTTTATTCATCTTATGGCCTATATCATTGCTTAAGCACCTCTAATTCTTTCTGTTAAGAATTAATTTATAAGTAAAATTCAATTAACAATAACATGGTATCTCTTATTTTAATCCTTGATGTACTGTTTGTTTTTTTCACATCAATCAACTTTGTGCTGTTCACCTTCCCTGTGAGAGCTCCTTAAATGAAATAACTATCTCATGTACTCTGTTGTATTTCCTTCAGCATCTACTGTTGGACCCAGAGTAGGTGTCTATTTTTTTCTATTACTTCAGAATGAATGAAAAAAATTAATGAGAATGATTTTAAATAAGTACCCATCCTAATATTAAGGCAAAAAAGGAAAACACATGAATTCACTTCCTCCTCAACAATAGTTGCGTCTGCTGCCAAAAAATTTGTTTGTCCATTCAGCAAAACTTATGGTCGCTACTTGTACACACTCTCTAGCGTTTGGGAACTATCAGTGAGCAAAATAAAGATTCTTGCCCTTGAGGATCTTATATTCTAGTATAAGTATAGACAAACTATAATCAATACACATATTAATTAACCAAATTATAAAGCAAGGTGGGAGGTGATAAGTGCTATGAGAAAGAGAAGATGTAGAACAGTGTAGAAGGGAGGGATTATGAGTGCCAGAGAGGTGGGGACCATTTTCAGTATTGAAAAAGTGGTCAAGATAAGTCATAAAAAAGGTTTGAGAAAATACAAGAAGGAAGTGAGCCACCTAATACGTGGGGGAAGAGCATCTAAACAGAGCTACAACTTGAGGAGAGGACTGGTGTGTTAAATAAACAGGGCAGGGAGAAAGGCAGGGGATATACCAGGCAGATTACCTAAGATTTGGTGGGTTATTTCAAGGACTGTGATTTTTTTCTGTAAATGGAATGGAAAAACACTGAGGATTTTAAACAGAGGGGTGACATGATCTGACTCATGTTTTATAAGTATAACTCTGATTGCTGAGGAGAGACTGTCAAATGAAGCAAGACTATCTTTTGCAAATTTTCGAGGAGAGAAATGATGGTAGCTTGGACCAGTGTGGTCATAGGGTCATAGGGTGGCATGCAATCTCCAAATTCCAAATATATTTTGGGGGTGGAGCCTATACATATTCTTGATGATTGCATTTGGAATAGTATAGAAAGAGATGAATCAAAAATAACTCTGAGGCTTTTGGCCTGAGCAACTGGAAGGAATATCTGCCATCAGCTAAGATAGAAAGGCTGCAGATAGAGCAGAAATTCAAGTTTCGACATGTTGAGTTTCAGATTTCTATTATTTGCCATGATTATGAATCTGAAATTTAGGAAAGAGGTCTAGGCTGGAAGTATAAATTAGGAGATCATTTGCACTGATATTCTATTTAAACCTTGAAATTGACTGAAATCACCAATGAAATTAGTGTAGTTAGACATGAGGACAAAGGACTGCATCCTGGGGCCCTCCAAGACTGAGTCAGAAAGAAGAGACGAAACCAGCCAAGGAGACTGAGAAGAATAAGACATAAGGTAGGAGAAAAACCAGCAGTGTGTACTCTACTGGAGCCACATGAAGAAAATGTGTTAAGGAGGAGTGAATGAGTTATTGTGACAAGTGCTGGAAAGTTCTTTTTAAAAGTGAGACATGAATCCATCAAATTGCAGTTAGAGACCAGTTCCAATTATTTATAAATAATGAGAAAAATGAATAAGCATTCCGTTCAATTGAATTTAGTCCCTCAAACACATATCAAATGCGTACATATCAAAAAGAAGAATAGGAAACATGGTGAAATGAAAATAGAACACACAGTTTTATTTTCTTTCTCACACTAGAATATTTTATCCTCTACGGCCTCTCACACTTTTTCTCCTGTTAATATCTGTGTATGGTATGCCTTCCTTTAAGGAAGGTTTGAGAAGGCCATCAGGGACTCCTCCAGCTCAAGTCCCTCCTCAGGGAAACCCACGGTTCCCAGGAGCAGACCTGCTTTCATATACTTGCCAGGCTCAATCACTGGCTGGGAGCAGCCCGCAGAAGGTATGGCATCAGCACAAACACAGTGATGGAATTCAGAGAGCAGGTGGGGAACCTCGGTCAATTACACTGTAGTTCGCCTTCCATGAGGTGCATTCTCATAACCACCAGAGGTACCCTGGGACATCAATAAGGTCTTCTGTCTTTAAAACTTCCAATGATTTACCTAGTAATTGGTTTACAGCAAGAGCCAAATGTGTTCCACTGTCAGATGGCAATAGGGTAAATTTGTTTTTTTTTTAACTTTTTACTTTATATTGGAGTATAGCCAATTAACACTGTTGTGATAGTTTCAGGTGCACAGCAAAGGGACTCAGCCATACATATACATGTATCCATTCTCTCCCAAACTCCCCTCCCATCCAGGCTGCCACATAACATTGAGCAGAGTTCCCTGTGCCATACAGTAGGCCCTTGCTGGTTATCCATTTTAAATATAGCAGTGTGTACATGTCAATCCCAAACTCACTGACTATCCCTTTCCCCCATTTTCCCCCCGGTAACCGTAAGTTCGTTCTCTAAGTCTGTGAGTCTGTTTCTGTTTTGTAAATAAGTTCATTTGTATCATTTCTTTTTAGATTCCGCATATAAGGGATATCACGATATTTCTCTTTCTCTGTCTGACTTACTTCACTCAGTATGAGAATCTCTAGGTCCCTCCATGTTGCTGTGAATGGCGTTGTTTTCATTCTTTTTAATGGCTGAGTAATATTCTTTTGTGTGTGTGTGTGTGTGTGTGTGTGTGTGTGTGTGTGTGTGTGTATATATATATATATACCACATCTTCTTTATGTATTCCTCTATCGAGGGGGATTTAGGTTGCTTCCATGTCTTGGCTATTGTAAACAGTGCTGCAATGAACATTGGGGTGCATGTATCCTTTTGGACCATGTTTTTCTCCAGATATATGCCCAAGAGTGGGATTGCATGGTCACATAGTAGCTCTATTTTTAGCTTTTTAAGAAACCTCCATACTGTTCTCCATAGTGGCTGTACCAATTTACATTCCCACCATCAGTGTAGGAGGGTTCCCTTCTCTCCACACCCTCTCCAGCATTTACTGTTTGTGGATTTTTTGATGATAGTCATTCCAACTGGTGTGAAGTGATACCTCATTGTAGTTTTGATTTGCATTTCTCTAATAATTAGTGGTGTTGACCATCTTTTCATGTGCCTTTTGGCCATCTGTATGTCTTCTTTGGAGAATTGTCTGTTTAGGTCTTTCCACTTTTTGATTGGGTTGTTTGTTTTGAGGATATTAAGCCTCATGAGCTGTTTGTAAATTTTGGAGACTAATCCATCAGGTAAATTTGGGTATACATTATTACAATAGACTTGGTTCTTCAAGTCTCTTTATTACAACAGACTTTATTCTGAGGTCTCTGCCTCAAACAGCCTACTCCAATTTCTGGCCTGAAGTTTGCAAACTAAATTTAAGTCATAACATACCATATCTGCAATTCAATAATCATTACAATCACCAAAAGTCAAGGTCTAAGAGCAAACTGATGTCATCTAAGAACACCATATACTCCAGTTTCTCCAGTTCCTGACTAGATCAAGGAAGCTTCTGAAAACATGTAAGTGTCTGAAGAGTCATATAGCTTTACACTTAGAATACCTGAGAAAATTAGATAAATTGACTTTGGTGAAAGACACAACTCTGTAGGTGCCTAATCACAATATAACAATAGGATATTATTATAAAATAATATATTAATATAATATAAATTAACATAATTTTATAGTAATTATATATATTATATCCATATCAGTATCAACACTTCTAAGCAATTTAAATTTATTTTTACTCATTTAATTTTCACAACGCTATGATGTAGAAAAATTATAATCACCATTTGTAGATGTGGAAACTCAGACACAAAGAGTTTAAGTGCCTTGCCTAAGATTCCACGGCAAATAAGTGCTAGAGTCAGATTTGAGCCTGCGTACTCAGTCTTCAGAATCATGCTCTCAACCATCCACTGCACCTCTCCTGTACCTCCTCTGCCGATGCCGCTTTAGTAGAACGTGGCATAATACAGTCTCAGTGAAATCCACAGAAATCATAAGCTCTGAACACACCCTGGCTCCATCTTAATTGCAGGAAGAAGTACATTAAACTCACAATTTATGAATTCAGCCAAGACCTTTAATTTCATCAATATGATCATGCTAATGGACAGGGTTTCTCAAACTGTAAGTTAATTCCCATTAGTGGGTCATGACTAGTATTTTTTAAAATGAAGTAAAAGAGACTAGAAAACACCAGAAATCATTCAATGTAATAGAGGTGAAGTGTGTGTATGTGTGTGTGTGTGTGCTGGTTTCAGAAATGATTTATTAACTAAAGTTTGCGGTTAAAAGAAAAAAAAATAAGTCTTTGTTCAAGGAGCCAACAAATCCTCTTTTAAGAAGGGTTAATTCTATTGCCTCCCTGTGGATCATTAGCAATAATGGCACTGGACAGTCAACACGTTTTAACCTTTTAAGGAGGAAAGCTTGGAGTTTCATCTGAACCAGATAGATTATACTCAGAACTGTAGCCGCCACTTAGCCTGTCTATGAGAAGGTAATAAGGTAGAATGTGGAGTCTTGAAAATTAACCCTTGGGAAATCCCAGGGGAATTAATGCCATTGGTTATTTAATCAGCCATCTCATTCTCTACCAACACAACCAAAAGACCATTCATCCTCACTAGAACACTTGACACTGGAAAAAGCAACTAAGTACCGAGGTTTGAGCTAGTTCCCACTCTTGTATTTAAGATTCCTTTTTCTGCCTGCTCAGTGCACGAGCCTGACATTTTTCTTTGTTCTTACGGGCATATAACTAGCTTCCTCCCACAGATCTCTTGCCTGGCAAGAACAGAGTCTTAACATTATTCTCCCCCCACAAATGTCAAAAATGCATAAGCATGCAGTGCGTGCTGGGCTGTGGGTGACAAAGAGAGAAAGATACAAGGCAGTCATAGGCAATATCAATTTCTTTCATGCAATTATGCATGGCCTTCACACTCCTAAGGGGGCCATAATTGTAAGAGGTGCCTCTTAGTTTATCCAAGCAGTCAGCTACATCTTACTGCATACCCACTGTGGTCAGAGCTTCGTGTGGTGGATGGTGGGAATTACAGCCCTCACACTCCAGGAGCTTGCAATTCAGTGTAGAGACAAGGCAAACAGGTGTGATTAAAAGATATTCCTTCGTATTTCAAGAAAAAGAGAATTATTTTTCAAAAAATGTTCAAAATACAAATTACATTTTATTACAGAGTCACAAGAATAAACGTTGTACACTTAGAAAACATACAATTATCTCTGTTTCCTTGAAATTTATTGAGATTTATGAGTTTTGAATAATAAATTTTTATTTATTATTTTTTTGTTTTAGTCCTTCTGACTAAAGATGGCAAATGTTGACTTATGCAAACAAATAATAATAATCAATTTAAAATTAACGTTTGCCATGGTAAAAAGAGCATGGACAGTGGTCGAAATGCATCCAAGCAGCAGTTACTCTAGAAAAGGCATACAACTGTAAACCACTGCTGAGATAAAAATGAAGGGATCTTCTATTATTGTTTTCCCCAGTTCTTCCAACCAAAGTCTCGATTGCAATCTTTCTCTTTGACCACTAAGAAACGTTATAAAATCTGAAGTCCTGGGTATTTATGTCCATTTTAAGTATTTATAGTGAAAAGAATCGCTATCACTCAAAGTTGTAATATCTAAACTCTGATTAGTGCTTCTGCATGGGTTTGCATTCTTATGGGAGGCAGAACTTCATGCAGTAGGTGATACAGTCTGTAGCCTAAGATGAGAAACTTGCTCACGTTTCTTTGGCCGGTTTTTGAAGGTATACTACTAACACCCAAGTTTTCTCATTCCAAATTTAATCATCTCTACAGGAGGAGATAGAGTGAACTCATGATTTAATGTATAATTGTATGTATCCCATTATTCAACAATAAGCAGTTTTTTACAGATGATCAGAAATGCAAATTATTTGAATCTGCAAAGAAATCCAGTAAGAAGAGCAAATACTATAATCTGACGCTACATTTATCATTTTCCTGCAGTTAACACTCTCCAACCAGATGCGTCACCTTCCAGAATCCCTACATTATCCTCAATATCAGTAACAATTCTGGAAAACATCTCCCAGTCTCAAGGTATGACTTCTGTGTGTATGAGTGGAAGCTTGCTTCGCCTGACCCCTCCTCACCAAGAAAACCTCACCCATTTAAAAAACAGCTTATTGAGGTATAATTTATACACAACAAAACTACACATCCTCAAACAAGGGAGGGGACACGAGGAAACTTTTGGAGGTGATGACTCTGTCTAGTGCCTTGATTGTGGGGATGGTTTCATGGGTATATGCATGTGTCCAAACTCATCAGATTGTATACATTAACTCCCTACCAATCTTGAGTCATGAAACAGAACTCTTTCAGAGTGAGATAAAATGTTTTCACTCCAAGACTCATACCTATAAATCACAGAGGCTTACCCAAACGGGGAGTGGGGGAGGTGGGGGGAGGAGTGTGAGAATTGGCACACATTAACCAAAGGTGACTTTTTTTCTTTCTTAAAATAATAGGCACTGAGAACGCAAAAAATGCAAGCTCTTCTTCAACCAGCCCCTCTTATTCCAGTGAGTAATACGTGCGTCTTCATTCAAGGCAGTAGAACTGCAAAAAGTTTGAATGTTACCAATAAGGGAAGGGATTCAACTACAGACAGCCTTTTCTCAACTTTACTGAACCTGCAATCCCATTATAATCCTATATAATTGCCACCTACTTTGAAAGTTCCCTCCCATTGAGTCTGGTTTTAATAAATACACTTTGGGGATTTTTTTTTTTTCTTACCTTAGGGCTAAGCAGCTACCACCGGGGTCAAGGTGAATTGATGGGACTAATCTCTGATAAGCCAAAGTGCATGGGCAGAGATTCCATAAAAATGAATTTTCACCTTTACAAAACTTTATCTTAATGTTAAAAATGGCCTTTTAAGCAAAGTTCCATTTTAGCGAAAACATATATATGTCAGCCACTGTTTATGCTAGGACTGAATAGAGAATATTCATTAATTGCCCTGAAAATTAAGAATAAGATGAATATATATGAAGCTGTGATAATAAAAGATTATCTTAGGTTTAGGTAAAGTCATTCCATTCAATAAGTCAGTATTGCATTTATTGAGCTGCTGATTCATGCCATCTTCATTTTGGGAGGCACTAATGATCTCATGTAAGGTCTAATATGAACCCAGCAGAACTTACTTAAAACAAATATTTAACCATAACAGTGAAGTGTAACCCACCCTGCAAATGAATCTCCTGGCTGTTCTCAATCCCCCGGTAAATATAAGGAGTACATATGCCCACAGATGAGAACACCTAACCAAACAGTAACTATAACATCTATATCTCCACTTATATCCCTATGACAGCTTTTTCCTTTCTTCACTCTTGTTTTAACCTGGGAAATGACTGTCAGAAAAGAAGGCAGATGCTAAAACAGACAAACAGACGACAGCAAAACCCTTCTTTTGATGAGAACAGCAAAAACTCACCCTAGTTTACTGTAGCAACGCCACTCCCCCAAGCAGACATTCACAAATACACACATGCTTATCTTTCTTGGACCATATTGTTCCACCATGATATCCATCTATATCCACTTATGTTATTGTATGCCTTTTTAGTCCTAAGATATTTTTACAGAAAGATATTAGTGATTTTTTTTTTAAGAAGCCAGCTTTATGACTAGAGCATTTCCACTAGAACCAGTAGAGGATATATATTTCTTTTTCTTCCAGTTTTATTGAGATATAATTGACATACAGCACTGCATAAGTTTTAGGTGTACAGCATAATGATTTGACTTACATACATCATGAAACTTATCACAATAAGTTAGTGAACATCCATCACCTCATATGGATACAAAATTAAAGAAATAGAAAAATGTTTTTTCTTGTGATGAGGACTCTGGGGACTTGCTCTCTTAACAACTTTCATATGTAACATACAACAGAGTTAATTCTATTTATCATGTTATACATTAAAACCCTAGTTTTATTTATCTTATAATTGGAAGTTTGTGCCTTCTGAATGCCTTCATCCAAGCTATGTATTAGTAACTTCACTATAAACTAGTAAAGAATATAAAGTGTGAATATGGTTCTGACCATAGGGGACAGCTTCTTCCCGGCCAGTCTCCCACCTCCTCATTCCTTCAGTCACCAGGAAAGTGGGAACTGTCTTCCTTCGGTTTGGAGTTTTATTTCAGAAAGGCTACAAGACTGACATCAAGTGGATACATCAGAAATGACAACTAGGGCAAAGCCCAGGAATCAGATAATTATCTTCTTTGCTTAAAAAAAAAAATCTTCTTTTAAATAAAATGATGTTTAAAGAAGAAAGGAAGCATACATGCTTTTCCTCAGTTCATGAATGATTTGTTGTGAAATTCAATAGCCACTCTAACTGACAATGTCTCCAATACTTTTTAGGTATCATTTTGCCTGTGGTTATTGCTTTGATTGCAATAACACTTTCAGTCTTTGCTTTGGTGGGTTTGTATCGAATGTGCTGGAAGACAGACCCAGGTAGGTAACAGTGTTTTGTTTCATTTTGTTTTCCTAAAAGGAGAATAAACATGCTCAGTCTAAACTTGAATTTAAACTCTTAAGAGGAGAGAGGCATTATACACAGAAACGAACTGCTGTATTGCTTGATCACAGAGGTAGAGGGAAAGGGGCAGAGAAATCCATTGAATGCCGGTGAAGGTAAGGAGTAGAAATTAGCTACTAATGGCAGATAATATCAAATATGGACACATTTTTTTAAAATGAAAAAGTCCTGGTTTTGTGGGTGGTCAGGGGAATACGGTAGTAAAGAAGGCATAAAGTGACATGCGTTAACTATAGCGAAGATTTGTTCCATTTCCGTATAACAGAGAATAAAGGGAAGTATCGCTAAGAATTTCCCTTTGGGACCCATAATTTCAAGAAGAGTGTTTTGTGACTTACTTCCCTCCTGGGAGGCACAGCTTCCTTCCTATGAAGGTGTCTTCCACAACTGTGTGTTCTGCTAATTGAATCAGTTCCTCAGGATTGAACGCTATTGCAATTTTTAGAGGGATTCTAGCCCAACAATTCTTTATTATCCTCCTTAATCTCTCCAGTGGCTTTGGAAAGTCTTTCTTCTTTCACTTAAAATGACACTGCCTTGTTTTACAACCTCACTCTTTTTCTTCTTTTTGCTGCTTCATCTTCTTCCCCCTGCCTCTTGAATATTTATGGTTCCCATAATGGCATTACATTTTAAAGTCTTTTTTTAAATAAACTTTTAAACCTTAGGATAGATTTAGATTTACAGAAAAGTTGTGAAGATAGGTAGAGAGTTCCCATCTACCCTTATGATTAATATCTTACGTTAGTATGGTATATTTGTCACAATTAATTGACCAAAATTGATACATTATTAACTAAAGTCCCGATTTTATTGAGATTTCTTTTGGTCTTTATTCAGTCTTTTTTCTGTTCCAGGAACTTGAGGTCTCTTTTTATTTCATGCTTCCTCTGAATCTCCCTCCAGTTCCTGGGAACTCGCCTATGTTATCTTAAACTTCAATCTATCTTTCCATTTCAGACACCTTCCTGGTTGTATAATGTAGTGCCATGTATTCTGCTTCATCCATGTTATTCCTTCCCTTGGAATGTTCAGCCCACTGCTTAACTTTTATAACACACCTTAACTTTTATAACACACCTAATCTCCATCTTATCCATTAGGATCTAGCTTAAAAACAAACAATCCATATTTTTTCGACACCCCATCTCTTTAAGCAGAGTGGAGTGTTCTATTACTTCTAATTCCACAGAATTTAATGATAGTATTCATCACACTATAATATAGTTACTTCTCTATAAGCCTGCTTCCCCTGAAAGTCAAACATCTTATTCTGTCTAGGCTGCTGTAACAAAAATGCCATAGATTGGGTGGCTTAAACAACAAACATTTATTTCTCACAGTTCCCGAGGCTGACAAGTTCAACCAACACACCATCAGATTTGACGTCTGAGGAGCGCACTCTTCCTGGTTTTCAGATCTGCCTGTGTCTTCTTGTGGCAGAGGGGACAAGAGAATTCTCTGGGGTCTCTTTTATAAGGGCACTAAGCCATTCCTAAGGACTCTGCCCTCATGACCTAATCACTTTCCAAAGGCCCAGCATCCTAATACCATCACATTGGGCATTAAGATTTAACATATGAATTTTGAGGGGACACAAACATTCAGTCCATAACTTCAGGCAACCCCTCCAAGTCACAAACTACGTATGACTCACATGGCATTGTGCATAATAAATAGCAGAGAGAGCCTTATGATACGCTTGTTGAGTTAAATTTTGTAATTTTCGGTAAAATAGAACCTTTCCTTTCCTCACTTTAATTCTAAACAGTTCACTAACAGAACTCTACCTAAGTCTCATATACTGTTAAAAAGTAAAAATGAATCATTTTTATGAGCCACGCTCTTCTTTGTTTACCCCATGGACAATGTGCCCCCAGGACACTAATGGATGCTGTTCCTGAGGCCAATCCCTGACTGTGCAGGGCACGGACAGTTTGGTGCCTGAGCAAGACAGTGCAAGGGAAAGTAATGATATGAAAACAGCAGTGTTCATTTTAGCTCTTGCTGTAAAATAAGAAGAAAACAAATCAACGTCTTTCCCTCTGGGAGTTAGTGAATAAACTTCTTAATAAAGTCTGAAATATGTTTCCTCACTCAGTTTCCAGAGGGGAAATAGCATTTTTATAAATCAGTTTAATTTCTCTAAGTTTCTAAACCACCAATCCTATCTTTTATGGGAACTTAACCAATCTAGTTGAAGCCAGTGGGTGTTGAGTATACAGGATAGGGAAAAAAACTGTGGGCTAAATCCATCAGTAAAAATACCCTGTAGTGAAAAACTGCTTTGCATAGGAAGATTTGCAAATAAGTTATTTGAAAAGTTGACACTTTCTATTAAAGGGGACTTTATAGGTGAACTGGATTGTTGTTAAAACCCTACTGATGGTAGGGAAGATGAAGTTAGATCTAGTTGGTGAACAGCATACCGTGCCATGAATTAAATTCTAGGGATTAAGATTCATGTTGGAGTAACTTAGCCAAGGTGACAGAAATAGCAGTAGCCAAAATTTTCGTGGAAATCAACGTCTTTATAAAACAATGATGGTCAAAGTCAAGAGAATGATATTCAAAAGGCATATCCTGATACGAGCTACCTTAGAGATGAAAAGAAATCCAAGAGATGGGAGCCGAGCCATGGAATAAAATCACAGCAAAATCCGGAATAAAGCAAGGCCCTTAAGTGATTACATTAAATATTTTGCCTAATAGGCCACAGGTCAGTGCATGGTTTGACCAGCATGATCTGCTCCCGAGAGGCCATGCTCTTGTGCAGAATGAATCACTCTGTGTTCTCACGAGCCCGGCTTGCTTTCTACCGACCCTCGTGGAACAGCCTGGCAAAGCGGACAGAAGATTAGTTACAGTTAGTAGGCTCAGTGACATTTTGTAGGGCACTTCTGAGAAGCTGAAGCCGTGGACTTCAGATGCAATTAGAAGCAATATCAGCATCGTGGCTCACCACAGATACAGAGATTTAGGTCCCCAGAGAGAGCAACATATAAAGAAAAGCCAAAAATTCAATTCTTTGTTTTAAGAAGGTAATTCAATACTCTGAGAAGAATTTGTTTCCAGAGATACTGAAACCTTTTTTGGTGTCTGTGGGATGTACAATAATGGATAATAGTTCCACACAGTGATACGAAACTATAAGATTAAAATTAGTCCAGAGCTAAGTTCAGTGGAGTTGGCCTAGTTGAGACTATACCATGAATGTATTAGCTGTGACTGAGGAATGAGTAGTCACCACGTCTGAGGAAATGGTCAGTGGGGCGGGGAATGGGGCGAGAGACTGAAAAGTTAAAAATTGGCTTTAGAGACATCTTTGAGCAGAAAGTGGCAGGGGTCTCAGGTTTTTTGCAGCTAAGCTCCTCACAGCTCTAATAACAATTCCCTCCTCTCCTAGGCACACCTGAAAATGGAAATGACCAGTAAGTAATGCTGCATCATTGTTTTCTTCTAGAAGCTCTGACCCTGTCATTTATATAGAGGAAAGTATTGATCCTCTACTCATACTTCTTCGGGTTTTTCAAGCATTTTGCAGAAGGCATAGTATATGGGGTTTGGCTACCTATTTGTCAGAGAGCTCTCAAGTATGAGAAATTCAACTGAGAAATTCCAACAACTGGCTCTTAAGCTTGGGTAAAGTGGTAAAATCAGAAATCAAAAGTTGCCCAAAAAATCATAGAAAAACATAGCTAGAGTTTTAAAATAGTTTTCCCACTGAAATTTTCAATATGCTTCTCACAATTAGGGAAAAATCATGCCTGCACCTTGAGACAGCTCTGAGTGGCTTTACTTTAACAACAGATGGTTATTTTGCTTCAACTTTACTAAAACAAACAAAGCAGTTGTTAGCAATCCTACCAACTGTTACAATCAAGGTGCTGCAAAGAGACAAACTTTTTTAATGTCAAAACCAAATTCTGTGGTTAAGTTTTCTGTGTTGACCTTACTTTGTAGCCTGCCTTTTTGTGGGTGTTTTTGTATATTCATTGGGATGTGAACTTTAAGAATAATGTCCCAGGCTTCCCTGGTGGCGCAGCGGTTGAGAGTCCACCTGCCGATGGGGACACGGGTTCGTGCCCTGGTCCGGGAAGATCCCACATGCCGCGGAGTGGCTGGGCCCGTGAGCCACGGCCGCTGAGCCTGCGCGTCCGGAGCCTGTGCTCCGCAACGGGAGAGGCCACAACAGTGAGAGGCCCGCGTACTGAAAAAAAAAAAAAAAAAAAAAAAAAAAGAATAATATCCCTACACCACCTACCATTCTTAATTAAAAGTAGAGGTTCTTGAGATGTCCAAGGAGAGGAATTGGGGTTTGAAACTATTTTGAGTCTGAGAAGGGATAGGTGGGAACTCTTGTTGAAATAGACAGTTCAGACACTATACTGCAGTATCCACGACCTCATGAAAAGGAATTACCCAGAACTCAGATCAGTCCAAAAGGTTTGGAAACATTTCTATGTCTTCCCCTCACAATTAAGAAGTGGAAGCACGTGCAACATGGACCTCATGACAGGTGGGTTTTTTTTTTTTTTTTTTTTCGGCTGTGCCGCTCGGCATGAGGGATGTTAGTTCTCCCACCAGGGATCGAACCCTTGCCCCCTGCATTGGGAGCGCGGAGTCTTAACCACTGGACTGCCAGGGAAGTCCCTACGTGACCCATCTTGATGTTTAATTTAGCTGATGATCATCACCATAACAGAATAACAGAGATTTATTGGCTTGATTCCAGAAATGAAAGTGCTATAAAAGTATATGTGTCTGTACATGAAGAAACACAAGTTTTGCCATAGAAACACTTAAAAATATATATGCACGTGTATCTTCTTCTTTCTGTTTGTATCATGTTTACTTTCCTTCACAGATATGTAATGCTAATTACTGTGGCGCTAACTTAATGTTTTCTGTTCCCAAATAGACCTCAGTCCGATAAAGAGAGTGTGAAGCTTCTCACTGTTAAGACAATTTCTCATGAGTCTGGTAAGCTCCCAGATTGTCGATTAGATGAAAAATGGTTATTTCAAAATCTAACTTGGATTTTGTTCATGTGAACATAACCAAAAAGCATAACTTCTCTAGGAAAACTCAATCTAACTCCCAAGAAATACAAAATTCTCCTATGAAGGAAAGATGAGCCCTAGAAATATCATTTTTGGTAAGATTATTAGACCATCTGGCTTTTGGAGGTTGCATGCAGATGTGTTCTAAAGAATGGGTGGTGACTAGAGGCATTTTCTATTCTGCAGTAGTGGCAGAAAAAACACTAAGTATGCCGCAGGGTTTTTTTTAAAGTATTGCTGTTGTTTTGTTTCATTTTTGGTAATGGCTGTGTACAGTCAACTGGAACTAGGATTCATCAGTTAAAATGTATATCATATTTTATATCACTTCAAATACTTTAATTGAGCTTCTCAGTAAGGACAAAACACAATTTCCTACTGATAAGATTTACATTTCTTTTTTCTAGTTTCTTAGGTTTTGATTTTGTTTGGTTTGCAATCTAAAAAGATTTTCAAAATACAGATATGATTTGTATGAATTATATTTGTATCGAAAGCAATGAAAAATGAGATGCTAGTTTTTAAAAATTAAAAAAACACAGATTACGTTTTTGTTTTGAGTAAACAAAATATTTAAAACATCAATATGACAAAAAAATAAAAAGTAAATAAAAAGTAATTATGAGTTTTATGAAACAATCTATGTGGCTCTAATTTAAATATCAAGTTACATCAAGACATTTACTATATTCAGTCCCCCCAACTTTACCTATACAAAATACTCCCACAATACATATGTTATGTGAAGTGAGAGCTATCAGATGATATACATTATAAATATGTTGCAAAAACCGATTTTGTAAAACAAAAGGCTATAAATATAGTCCCAATTGAAGAGCAAGATATCAAAGGCTGAATAAGGTCCCCATTTCAGGTAGGAGATTCTAACTAGAACAAACTACAACAGATAAACAAAAGAGGTTGAAAAGCAAGGGCACCCAAAATCTGCAGCGACATGGCCAGATCCCTCATGGGAGCCATTTTCTTTTAAGAGAGACTTTCATTCTTGTATCTCTTACACATTTCTTTATTCCCACACTGTTCTATTGAAGGTAACCATATGAATGAATGAAAGAGTAAAATTCCTCCACAGGATAATTGGAAACCACTCACCAGTTTCTCCTGGCTGTTTACCAGCCTTGACTAAGTAGCTGAGCCTATTCTACTTGGTCAAGGAAAACCTCCAGGCAAGGAGACTAAACGTGAACCAGTCCTGAGTAAGGTTATGAAGGACCCGGAGTGCGACTACACCATTTATCAAGAAAAGTTCTCAGAATCTGCCTGTGACTTGTGAGCAGCATGACAAGCTGTAATTTCATGCACACTCCTTTATCCCCTCGGGATTTAAACCGAACACTCGGCAGCTTCTAGGGGTCTCCAAGCTGTGGACCAGAAGCCTCCGTATAGGAGCCCTTGGCTCTCCTGGTAAGGAGGGGCCTGAGATCAGGATCACCTGCTCTGCTACCTGTTTCTACCAGGGAAATGACAATTGACACCAGAATCGCGGCTTTCAGGAGGGGAAATCCACAGAGAAACCTTGTGTTTCTTGGTTGCAAATTTGCTTTCTGATTCTTCTTCAAGGCCCAAGGATAATTCTGTGTAAGCTACTATCTCCCACCCTCATACTAACTGCAATAATAAGTGGGTAGATCACGGTGGGATAGTTAAGAAGACCCTTAACTACCCAAAGTTCCTTTTCTTCATAAGTAGCTTTTCAGGTCATAGGTCTAAGGAGGAAATATTACTATGGAAATAATAAGATCTAGTCTCTGGTACTTTTATTTCTGCCAACCTCAAGTTAGGAAGCACACTTCTTTTAATAAAATAATCTTTCAAAAGTCAACCTAGCTGATTATAGAAAATATTTGGTAATAGAGGAAAACTAAAATGGGTGACTCTGAGTTGATTTCAATAGCCTAGAACTGATAATCTAAAACAATGCCCTCCAAATTCTCTTTGTACTCCCACAGTTTTTATTAAAGTCTGTCCACCATTAACAGGATTTGATGGTTCCTGAAACACCTGCAAACAAATCTCTTTCTACCTTCTTTCAAAACTTATTCAAATATGCTTTCGTTATAAAATTATGCTCACCACACTCAATAGAAATTACATTATTATAATTATTTTCACTTAAATATCTCTTCCCTAATAGTGACATCATTCTAAAATATAACTAGAATAGTCTGAAATGATTAGGTTTTATATAAGTTCACAGGTTTAGCCTAAATTTCCACTATCTCCTATATACAAATTTTTAAATAGTTAAAAAATACAGAAAAAGAATTTGATAGAATATGTGACTCTTCACCACTCGGAACTGATGATTGTTACATATTTCATATTACGTGCTACATGGCCTAAGGGACATAGCATTAATTAATGCACCAGTGTGGGTAACAACATGAAATTTGAGATTCAGTGGTCTTAAGAATTCATTGGATTGGTCAGTATGTCAATTTATAAACTCTGGTCTTATATCTCAAAATCAATTTTGCCATTTTAGAGGTCAATATATCATGTTTCCAAGGAAACAGAGCTCTGCAGCAACTCACCTTCAGGGGAATGCCAGTGGATGCTAAATTTTCTGGGTTTCTACAAGCCTCTATGTGTAATGGCTATTGTTCTGAGTATTTTCTCTGGATAAGACAGTTCCTTGCCTCAAGTCCTCCTCCTCTAATTGGCCATGGTGTTCATCCATCCACACTTCTTGCTTCTTCTAAATACGTTCTTTCTCAAGCAGGGTTCTTCCGTTGAAAATGTGGCCCATAACATTTAAAATTTGATTATTTCAATTGGGAGCTTTCTTTAATGTAAAAGAGAAAGCCTACTAGGGCATACACAAGAACGTGCTTTTGGAAAAAAATGAGCACCAAACATAGCAGATCACGGAGTCCTTTATGGGAACATATAAGATGCCACTCAGGTTTAGTAAGAAGTCTTCCAAGTTAAACATCCTCATGATTTACTACAAAATATACATGTGACATGATGCATTTTAAAGATGTTTCCCACTTACACCACTCCTCAGAAAGTTAATGTACATTATCTCATTTTTAACATGTAAGGCTATACAAATATGAAGAAAATTGCCTAAATTAAGGAAAACATGATTCCACAAAAGAAAGAAAATACTGTATCACTGAATTTAATTTCAAAGCATCACTTGGTTTTGAACTATTTGGAGGAAGAAAAAGCAGATCTGAATCCATTTATAATTTTCCTTTGCTTAGAAAACTCTGATAAGTTTTAATTACTTAAGATTAAGTTCCAACACTTTAGCACGTCTACAAGGCCTTTCATGATGTGCCAGATTTCACTTGCTCAAATTTTGAACCACTTAATAACATGTACTTCCCAGATGTCACTCATCTCCTATCCTCTGTGTTCCTCACTGAGCTCAAGCTCTTTTGAAGGAGGAGACAGCACCTTGGTCTCCTTTGTCACTCCCACCTCCCCTCCTACGCATTGTGGTAATTACATATTATTCATATATTATTAGTATACTAATACTAATTAGTATGTTATGGTAATTACTCATTAAATGTACAGTTACTTTTCTGTTTATTTATGTTTTACAAACGTTCATTAACAACTGGAAATGAACAACTGTAAAGATGAGGGAAAGATTCATAGATGTATAAAACCATACAGAGATTCGGCATCTGTCTTCACAGCCCTTCAATAGTTGTTGCGTCAATCTCTGCATTTACACCAAGACTTCCTTGACTGTCCCAGCTGTACGTGGTCCTTCTCTCCTCTAACTGTTGATTGGCAAGCATGCACTACTGCCTTGAACATCTCTTCGTGGCTTAAACTGCCATTTTAATATTTGACCACGTTATGCATAATGGAGAATGGCGGAAAATGGAGAATAGAAAAGAATTAAAAATTACTTATGAGAGAAAACCTTGATATGATCAGTATTGGCATTTGGTGTATTTCTTTCCAGTTGTTTTTTTCTAGGTGTATATGTACTTTGTTGGCTTTTACCGTATATATCATTATTGTAACTGTTGTTTGAATCATATGGTTATTGAATCTTTCCACACTTTCTATTCCCAGTTAGACAGACTTTGGGAGGTATTAAGAATTGAAGTTTTTCATATGATTTGTTTTACATGACTCTGGCAGACAGTAGGGGTTCAATAAATGTTTCTTTTGTTTACTTCTTATTCCTGTACTTTATAGCCATGGATTCCAGGACATGCCGTGCTTTTTGTTAAATAAACAGTAGTGAGCAAAGGGTTGTAGTGGGGCAGGGGCTGTGAGGGCTGTTGCTCTGAGCCTGACATTTTTTGAAGGAGAAGACTTGAGGAACTCTTGAAGGGGAGCCCCAGGTTTGTTCTTCTTAGGTCTCTGGTACTATTTACTATCGCCATGACAGTGCAGGTAACGGGTGACATCAATGGAGTCCCCAGAAGACTGGTTTCCTAGCTGGCAGATAAAAGCCGGAGCAAAACAATGACATTTGTTCTCAAAGGTGGACACTTGGACCCATACTGCTTTTATATAATGTGACTGCTGTTGTTACTTGAATCCACATGAAAGACACAGGTAATGTGAAATGCTTTGAACACAAATCCAAGAGCAAGTAAAAATGCTTGGGGGCTTCCCTGCTGGCGCAGTGGTTAAGAATCCACCTGCCAATGCAGGGGACACGGGTTCAAGCCCTGGGCCGGGAAGATCCCACATGCCACGGAGCAACTAAGCCCATGTGCCACAACTCCTGAGCCCGCGTGCCTAGAGCTCGTGCTCTGCAACAAGAGAAGCCACCGCAATGAGAAGCCTGAGTGAGCACCTCAATGAAGAGCAGCCCCTGCTCGCCGCAACTAAAGAAAGCCCCCGTGCAGCAACGACGACCCAATGCAGCCAAAATTAAATAAATAAATAAATTTTTTAAAAAAGTGCTTGGGGCCTCTCAGCTCCCCATCATCCTAAGTTAATATTTATCTTTATATTGATGATGGAATAACATGGTTATTTTGAGCAATGTTCCCTGTGCTGCTTTGTACGTCACCACAGTATTCATGTTGGCCTATAAATTCATTGTCACAAAACTCTCACTGAATTATCTAAACAAAGGACCCTAGAACGTTTTCCTGATAAAATGGCATTTTCAATATATGATGTAGTTTTGCTCAGGCAGAGCCAGCTTATGGAACAAGCAAAATTCAATAACTTATTCCCTAGGGCGCCTCTCTTGCTATCACCTCCCAACTCACACCCCCTATCTGCAGGGAGTGAGTTAGCATTGCTCCTCTAGGGTAAAAATAAACAATGGCCGAATAAAGCTCATAAATCTTGGTGAACAATTTCCAGGCAATACCAAGAGGTAAGTTGTGGCTCTAATGACGTTCTTGAAGGGAAATTGGACTTGCCTTGAAAAACAGAAAACAAGCCAAGAAACTTTTATTTTCATCGTTATTCACTCTCTGAGCTTATAGATCAAAGCATATCTTCTGCTTTTAGGTGAGCACTCTGCACAAGGAAAAACCAAGAACTGACAGCTTGATGAATCCTCTCCACACCTGGGCAATAAATATGTAAGTTCCCTAATTCCACTCACTGAGATACTCATTAATATCTGCTTTGTTAGCCTGCGGCAGCTCAGATTATTTTTAAAGACTTTTATAACCTGAAAAGTTAATAGCTTGTGTCAGTTAAACCATCATTTTCTATTTGTCTAAAAACAAACTCTAAGAACACTTGCCAGAGAAATAAATGTCTTGGGGGCTGTAGAAGATTCTTCCAGTTGCCCTGCCTACCTCAGGAATGATACACTTCCTCCTTTCTGCCTGTTGGTAATGCTTCCTCATAGGTGCAGTTTGCCTCTGCCTGGGTCAGCATATATATACTTAACAGTGGCAGTTAGACAGCGTTCTATTGCTAAGGAAGATTTGCAGGACCCAAAATGACAGTAAAAAAAATATATAGTATATGATATAGGAGCTGCATTAAGGTAAGAATGCGCATCACAGCCAAAGGCTGGCTCAGGGAGAGGGGTCCAGAGATTCCAGGTGGGAGGTCCAATTGTCCTCTCTCAGTAAGAACCGTACCCAGATGTACTTTCTCTCTGGAGCCAGGAACCATGGATGTGTGCACAAAGTACCTCAAACGAGGTGATCCAAAAGGCACTCTCAGCTGGGGTTTCTTATACAGTAAGTCCCTACATATGAACCTTCAAGTGCGAACTTCCAAAGATGCGGACATGCGTTCCATCAACGTCAGGCATGAGTGAAACTGCACTCTGTCTCCTATTGCTGACGATCCTTCAGCTCTACCATCTCCCACCTCCTCTCCCTCCTCCAGTCAGTAACTCCTCTTGCCTGTTCACTCGATGCCGGCCCCTGTAGGCCAGCTGTGGTACTGGACTACTGTACTTTTCAAGGTACTGTAAGAGTAAAAATGTTTCCTTCATTTTTTGTTTTTTTTAATGTATTATTTGTGTGAAAAGTATTATAAACCTATGACAGTACAGTACTATACAGCTGATTGTGTTAGTTGGGTACCTAGGCTAACTTTGTTGGACTTACGAACAAACTGGACTTACGAACACACTCTTGGAACAGAACTCATTAGTATATAGGGAACTTACAGTACCCAGATGGTCATGTAGGCACATTCTTGCTGTATAACTAGATGAGTGACAGAGCCCTCCAGGTGTCTCAATGAGACCAGATGCAAGGTGATCAATCTCATTACATTAATTGTTAATCAATGAATAATTGAAGCCTCTCAAAACTATGATTACAAGCAACTGCTATTCTGTGTGTTCCATTCTTTGACCAGGAGTCAGTGCAATGCAGGTACATGTCTTATTTCAGTAAAACAACTCAGCCCGATTTCAGGCCTGCTGGAATTAACCTTTCCAGCTTAGCATGGGACCGTCTTTTGCTTTTCTAGAATTGGGTAAGAAAAGTTTCTTTTGACTTATTTTTCACAAGCAGCATTGATTAAGTGCCCTCACAATTAGGGTTTGATAATTTTTAGAACCTGCAGAGAAATTTACCCTTTAGCAACTAATAGTAAAAAAGCAAAAGAACAGATAAATAGGTGTATGCCCAGAATTGGCCTACACACGATGGTAGTCACTCTGGGTAGCGTCCGGGGGGAATATCATTGTTATGCCCACTACCTATGTCTACTTCCCAGCACAAAGACAGTGCTGTTATGGATACTCAGCCAGTGTTTATTGAATAAATGATGCCAGCCATGCTTCTCTGGCCAGGAGCAGGAGACGTAAACAAAGGAGTGTCATCCAGACATGCATCAGTGTCAGAATTTCATCCTTGTCTAGCCAGCAAGGGGTGGGTTAGGATGAGAGGAATCTGGGCCTTTGCCTATCCTTTTGCAATGCACTCTTTCAGATGCAAGATTCAAGAACCTGAGAAGTGTGAGAAATTTGTGGAGACGTGGTCCAGCCCTCTCTAGTATATGGCAAGCTTCCTTCCGTACAAGCTATGGTTTCTTTGCAATCCTGTGGCTAGTAAAAGGATGCTTTCCAGATTGTTAAAATGCTCAAATCTTAGTGACTAATTGTCCAGTTTGGAGGAAGAAGAAGTCTTCTGTTCAGTTGGAAAGAGAAAGAAAGAAAAGTCTCTATGCAGGAGACAGTCTCTATACAGAAGAAAAGGAAGAGTACTGACCCAAACAAGCTCAGCAAAATGAATTATTATCCAACTCCCATTCCTTTCAATTTTTGTACTTGAAAAAATATTCCTAGCCTCTAATCTCATGTCTTTTGATTTGCAGAGGTAAATAGCTTCTGTTGCCTTTCTGAGTAATTGTGGAATTACATAACAATGTTCTGAAGAGTAAAGATGAAAGTAATGGGAAGAAACATATTTGAAATTGGTCAGTTCTATTGTCTATTTGTCTTACTCTTTTTCAATATATTTCTATTAGCAACCATTGTACTTTAAATGTAGTAACCGCTGAGTACTTGCTTTCTCCTAGAAATCAGATATCACCTAGAAATAAGATATCAACTCAGAAATTCAGGATAAATAGGAATGCATTTATCAGAACTAGAAGTTGAGAAAGGAAGTTGAGAAGTCTTTGGATTAGTATGCAACCGCAAACACTGATACGGAAACATTCACTCATGTTAAAATTTTTCACCTCAGGATACATTTCTAGATGTATTTAATGCTGCTGCTTCGTATAATGATCATCTATTTTGTGCTGAATGTTATATTTAATGGAATTCCAAAATACCTTTAATCTATGACCCTTGCCCTCTCTGCAAAGCTTTGTCTAGTGAGAACATGAAATCGCACATAAGAAATAAGAAAATAGAGAAAACAATTAAAAAGCTATATGGGCATGATTGATACAATTGATCAATTCAATCTAGTTCTAAAATCTCTTAAGACTTTTATGTCAACAAGAGGAAGGTTGATAGGAGTTTCAAAAACTATTATCTTTCACTGCAGATTTATTGCTATATTTAGGGACCATAATTTATTTAGAATAAGAAAATGATTATTTTAGTTTAAACTTTCCCTGTATAATTCATTTTCCTCCCAGCTATTAGCTGATCCCTCCCTCAAAATGGCTATTAGTACAAAAGTAACTTGTGGTAAGTTTTGAAGGCCGCTGGAATCAAAGATTAGAGATACATTAGCTGTATGTACTTCTATACATATTTGTGCTCACTTGTAATGCAAATATGCTCTGTGATCTTCTTCTGAGATTAATTCTTTTATGACAAGAGATTAATTATTTTATGACAAAGTGACAAGGAATTGATTTGCTGTTACATAGGACTTCTGCTAAGGCCAGAATTTTTATGCCAAAATGTAGAGCAGGAAAGCACATCCTTTTCTTACTGATGCCAACAAATGGTCTGAACAAATTGGTTAATAACGAGTGTGAAGGGACATTAGCTAATAATATCTATATGGGGAAAATATATTAAAAAACTAAATGTAAAAAAAAGTAGAAGAAAAATTTGTTAGGTTGTGTTATGTGTCTGATTAAGAATTTTCAGACCAGGAAACAATATAACACAATGGAAATAATAGGAATTCTACTACATCATGACTTAAAATTTCCAAACATAAAAATTATCATAAAGAAAACTATAAATTATAAATCGGGAATATGTTTGTCATAAATATGAGACCAATTCATTAGTATTTTAAATATACAATGACAGTTATACACATCAGAAATTTTTTAAATGAGCAAAGGCCAGGAACAGGCAATTCACAGAGGAGGAAATAAAAATGGTAATATAAAATTATAGAAGAGTTCCTGTACTATTACTAATCAAAAATGGAATTAAGACCAAAAAAATTATAACCTTCAATTACTTGAGTTTTTCTTCTTCTAATTTTTAAAAATCATACTGGTGAAGCAAATAGTATATGCTACATTTGACAGTATAAATTGGATTAACTGGATTAATCTTTCCAAAGAGCAGTTTGGTAATATTCACTAAGAGACTTAAAATATTCACATTTGTCACCTAGTAACTTCACTTTTAGGAAATTTTCAAAAGGAAATTATTTGAAATGTGATTAAAGATTAATATACAAAGAATGGTAGCAAACATTTAGAAACAGCATGTCCAGTGGTATGGAAATTTCAGATAAATTAGGTATGATCCAATCAATGACATTATACAACTAGCAAAAGTGATTATCAAGACAATTTTTAAATTGCATGTAGACATGTCCAAGATATATCTTAAATGAGGGGAAAAACAATTTTAGAACTGAAAAGAAAGTCTTTTGATTGTTCTGAGAGCAATCCTGTGCTTTAGAAGGGAGGAGACCTACTGCCACCTGGCCGCTCCCTCTCCAGTAGGTCTCCTGTCCGTTCTGTTCCAAGCCACCTGCCAGTTTAAGAAGTGAGGGGAGTTTCAGATCAACGAAGAACCAAGGGGCAGCAAGACCAATAACTTGTATGAAAGTCTCATCCCACAGATCCTCAACAAAGTGGAATGTTACCCATTTCTATTTTTCTTGCAGATACAATTCACTGTACTTCTGTACTTTTCTAAATGATACCCTTGATAATCTAAAAGCATCTTTGTGAACTTCCAGAAAAGCTTAAGATGTTCTTCAATTATTTTTCTTACATTTTAAAATGAAGAATGAGGGCTAAAAGGAAAACATCACAAGTAAAGCAAGATTTATTTTCTGATCCTAGTCTATGGCCTTCAACAAATTTCTTTATAATGCTTTGCAGTAGGTTCCACATCTATAAAACCAGGATAGAATGACCTTTTCTCCTAGAACCATTGTGCTTCTTTGCTTATAAAGTGTTGTCAATATGATTAAAGAATCTATCATGGGGGCTTCCCTGGTGGCGCAGTGGTTGAGAGCCAGCCTGCCAATGCAGGGGACACGGGTTCGTGCCCCGGTCCGGGAGGATCCCATATGCCGCGGAGCGGCTGGGCCCGTGAGCCATGGCCGCTGAGCCTGCGCGTCCGGAGGCTGTGCTCCGCAACGGGAGAGGCCACAACAGTGAGAGGCCCGCGTACCGCAAAAAAAAAAAAAAAAAAAGAAAGAAAGAAAAAAGAAATGCCCTGCTTTACAGTCCTTTCCACAGACTAAGGCTTGACCTGGATCCTGTGTCCACTCTCTGTTCTTCCAACTGTCCCGCAAGACACAGTAACCAGTGTCCGGCTCCCGCACTGCAAGGCAGCAACGCAACCATCCCTAGCAAAGGTCCTGCCTCACCGACCATGCCATGAGGGAGCAAGATGCAGGTCTCCACGCTGGTCCACTGCCCACCCTCACCCCCACCATATCATCCTCCTCCCAGACTCCAGCAAACCACCAGCACTGCCATCAGCAGCACGACAGCACCTACCCCGCCATGCCGGGCATGTGCCCCTTTCCCAGTTAAAGCACAGAAGCTTCCATCTCCTGCTGTTTTGGGGCGCCAATACAGAAAGTTCTTTCTGTACCGCAAACAAGAAAACCCAAAGTAATAAACCAAAGCCCTGACTCTCCTTTCTGTGAAGGAGAAGTGCAGAGTTGCCTGTTCACTCTTCTCCCTGATAAGTACACGGAAGCAGAGCATGAAAGTTGCCAATCAATTTCTTAATTACTCACATTGTTACCCCAAGCAACAGACCTTGAACGATGTCGCGTTAGTGATAGGGTGCGGTGAAGTGCTTTAATCAGAAGAGGAATACGATGAGATTTGTGCTTGAGACACATCACTGAGTGTTCAGTGTGGAAGATTAATTCAACAGGAGTAAGACTGGAAGCGGAGAGGTCAGAGGGCTATTTCAGTATTCCCCGGGAAAAGAACAAGGGCTTCACCAGGTCTGCAGATACAGTAGGGATACAGAGGAAGAGGCAGAATAGAATAAAGAATTGTCTGGAAGGTGACATTCTCCAGAGGTAGGGATTGTGTGAATGTAGGCATTGGGGAAGGAGAACTATTAGGGGTATAGATTATGCCCACACATCTAGCATGAGTGCCTGGATGGATCATGAAGGTAAGAGCAAAGATTGGAATTACGGAGCGAGAGGGAATAGGTTTGGGAGGCAGTCTAGTGGGTTTCCTTTCAGACTTGTTGAGGTTGAAGTGCTTATGAGACATTCCAGTGACTCTACTGGGTGGAAAAATTCAGCTGGTCGCTAACATTTCTTACCAAGAGATGGTGTCCCCAGCATCTCTACGTTCTTCACTTTCTTGGAATCTGACCTTTTTTGTTTCCCCCTTTCCCACCCCACAGGCTTACTCTTCAGCTTCTGTGCTCCACGGTTAGAAAGGGAGAAAGCCCTGTGGATTCAATCCTGACCTCCAATCCTGCTCGCCAGTGTGCACCTGTCCCAATAAAGTGATGTCCAGATGACACGCAATAATCTAAGAGAATTGGAAACCGTCCTGGGCCTCTCCTGTCCTTTAAGATGTGAAAAAACACATTACCACATTTTGTAGGAACATTCCTAGGGGAGGGAATTTTAGGAGGGGCATCTGTGAGCAGGTAACCTGACAGCCCAGGCAGGTGCCTTCACTGATGAAATGACTGTCCCTTGAGTTTAAAGTTTTCAGAACTAACATTTCTTATCCACGGAGACTTTCCTACTTTCTCAGTGTTCTTTTATTACCTAACGTTTGTATTTATTGTTTTCTACTATGTTAATGCAGGGAAACTTTGCAAGTGTATTATTAAATATTGGGTCAAAATCCTGCCATGCCACTTTGTACATAAAGATATTTTATTCATACTTACATGTGTTACTTTTCATGAATAATAGCTGTACTCAACACACTAAAAATATGATAATATGACTGTGAAAATGGCAATGATATTGTCTTCCCATAATTATGAGTATTTTTGGATTGATTATTAGACTATGAGAGCTCACTAATGAAAGGCATCTAATAAGTGAGAAAGGGACAAAGGATTCACGTATCAGACCCTGTTCAAGGGAAGTCAATTTACCATTTCTTTGGTCTTTCTCTTTGTAATTCACACTATGTGACAAGGATGTAAGGGCATTTATGACACTGTACTGCATTCATTATGAAGATAACAGGACTGTGATTTTTCATAATCGATTTGATTGACACTATCTCTGTGCATTTTTATTTTCTTTTAGAAATGTATTGATTTGTTCTAGCAATCATTCTTAAATCTCCAGTTTGTAGAAACCAACATTTCATAAATACATAATTGTGATATTATTTTTCAGTGTATCACTTTCCTAAAAATACCATATGATTATAGCTGCCGCTCCATCAGGGTCAAATTCTTCTGTTGAAGGCTGAATGATAAACCTTGACCACTCCTTGGACACAAGGGATCAAGACATCATGATGGCTGAAGTTCTGTGGAAAGTTTTGGAACGAAAACGCTGCCTGGGGCAGCTCTTTAACTTTTATGATTGCCTAAGCTGATTTCAGTACTAAATTATCCTAGTGATACGAGGACAATGTAGTAGAGACAGAGGGTACATTTAAAACTACCTTTTACAATTTATTTTGTTGCAGTGTATTTTAAAATGTTCAGCGTTGAGGATTATGTGAATAATCACTTTGGTTTTTGCTCCCTGATGTCTGCACGACTTCTAATCAAGGACACCAAACAAGAATACTTATATTTTTTTTACTGGTGCCTCTTTATGTTTCTTTGAGAAGAAAAATGGGGAATAAAAAAGAAAAAGAGCAACAATAGGGTATAGAAAAAGGCTAGGATCTCCAGTACCTACACTTTCCCTTGAGGGATGCTTTGCCCATGCTTAACTCTAACCTAGAAGTCTTTAAATGGGTGCAGCAGTGGCTAGAGCATGCCAACCATGGAGCATTTGTCTTCAAAAGAAAAATATTCCAACACCCCCAGAATGCTTTACAGAGCAAAAGCACTGTTACACAGAATGTAGTAAAGATACAAACTCTTCTGCAATTTAAATTACTACAAGTGATATGCTATTTTGACTTCTAGAAAAACCATTTTCTTGACCTTTAATAAATATTGTTCGAAGGGAGTTTATAAGGATCAGGAAGAAGGAAAGCTTTTTAAACATAATGAAAGAATGAAATTCACTCTAGTTCAAGAATTATACATAAGGAATATGCTTTATACTTACAACTATAGCATTAAATCTTTAAAAAGTCAAAGTGATAAGAGGATTGAGATATTTGCAGAGATATTCATGGCATTTTGTAAAGTCAATCTCAAAGGTAATGTCTGCATTTTTATAAGTCAACTTGAATGTCTGTTGAAATAAGGCACTTGGTTTTCAAGCCAAAATTATCATTAATCAGATTTTTTTTAATTATCTGATTTAGATGATTTACTTTTTTTTTGCAGCCCCCCCACCCCACCCCCGCCCCTACTATTTTTATGCCTGATTTCTTATAAGTTTTTTATTCTGATATACAGTTCAAATGTCACTGCAGCCAAGGAAAAAATGTATTTAGATCAAAGGCAAACCTTTCTGTGTGTTTGTTCTGCATGACAATATGAATATAATTTAAGTCTATCAATAGTCAAAACATAAACAAGAGCTAATTAACTGTTGTCATCTAAGAATAAGCGGATGTTGTTGTCTGACACACTGGCTGTGATCAGTCAGCAGAGAAAGACTTCTAAATTCCCCTTGCTGAGCTGAAATATTCCCTTACATATCTGACAAATCTGTATCTTATTTCTTGTCTACCTGCCAAACTTAAGTTCTTGAGGATCAACTTAGGACACCGACAAACCTTCAACAATGAGCAGGCTAGCTCTTCCGCCTGATTTTTCTCCATCGAGAATTTATGGGGTTCTAAAAAGTCCTTTAAAAGCTGTTTTTTGAGTGGTAGTCTCAAGACTGTGAATTTGTTAATGATTGCCTAATATTGAAGATATCCATCATTGTGATTAATTAACTAATAAGTACCTTGAACTGAGAATATGTCATGGATTATCTACAGAACTTCTGGTCAAAATTTCCCCACAAACGCAAACAAGACTTCTCATGTTCCTTTAAATGAGTATACTTTGTCTTTTCTTCAAGGGGATTTATCCTATGGGCCTGAACACCTTTTTCTTGTTCTGGATACTTTTTAAAGGAAAAACAGTTTTGATAATTAATGAAAAAACCTCTATCTTGTTCATCAATATTACATTCCTGAACTTAAAGTCAGAATTCTACCAAAGTGATTACGGATAATATCATTGGTTAGTGACACTGTGTCTGAGGCACTGTTTCCAGGCACTGTGCTAAAACCTTCACATCTGTCATCTCAGTTAATAAGAAAACAATGATAAGATACAACTTCTAATATTACATTATATTTGTTTTATTATTTTTCTCAGCAGCAGCATATTCATTTTAGATATATGGAAACCAAGACAGAAAATTAAATAACTTACCCAAGGTGGTACAACTAGTAAGCAGTAAAAATTTGGATTCCAACCTAAACCCCAAATCCCTGCTCTTCATCACTTTATTACTTAGTCTTTCTAATCTCAGTTTACCTATATATAAAAATGGGTTAACAATTATGCTCCTGGCTATAGTTAGTGGTAAAAGGACCACTTTACCATCCCATTATAAACAAAGGTGACAAAGTCATGCATTAATCCTATGAAATCTCCAAAAAACCTACCAAAATTAATAAATTAATTTGTAATAGTTGAAGAATATAAGATCAATATACAGAATCAACTGATTTCTTTTATTTAGTAACCAAAAAATGAAAATTAAAAATATATATATACCATTTACAATTATGCCAGTATATATAAAATTCTGAGGGATAAATTTTACAAGGTATGTTCACTCCCTGTACACTTAAAAACTGTCAAACTTCTAAGAGAAATTAAAGAATACTAAATCATGCATTAAAAGACTCAGTATTATTAAGATGTCAGTTCTATTCGAATTGATCTACAGATTTATTACAGTTTCAGGCCAAATTTAATTTTCTTCTTTGTAGAAATTGTTAAGATGATTCCAATGTTTATATGGAAATAAAATGGACTTAGAATAGCTAAAACATTTTCTTAAAAGCCTAAATTTGGAGGACTCACAATACTGGATTTAAAAACTTACTTTAAATCAAGACAGTTCAGAACTGACCTAAGAATAGAATTTAATCAATGAAATAAAATAGAGATTACAGAAAGAATCAAATGTATGCTTTTCTCCTATATACACATGAATATATGGTCAACTGATTTTTGACAAGGGTGCCACAATAATTCAATGGGGAAAGGACAGTCCTCTCAACAAATTGTTCTGGGGCTCACGTGATGAAAAAGCAAAGCTCAACACTTACCTCATACCACACACAAAACTGACTCTAAAGTATCATAACCTTAAATGTTAAATCCAGATCTATAACATTTGCCTTCTTTAACGTCAGTAAAGATTTCCTAGATAAGGCCCAAAAGGCCAAAATTAAAGACAACATCAGTCGAACTTTAAACTAAAAATTCTGCTCTCCAAATGAGCGTTAATAAACTGAAAATGCAAAGCCAAAGGATAGGAGAAAATATTTACATTATATATATCTGACATGGCTTAGATCTAGGACATATAAGGAGCTCAAAAAGCTTAAAAATAAGAAGTCAACCCACTGAAAAACAGAAAAAAATTAGAAAAGACAATTCACTAAAGGGGATATATGATTTTTTGATGAGCACATGAAAAGACACTCAATATCAGTTATTCATCAGGAAAATGCAAATTTAAAACTACAGTGAGATACCACTACATATCCACAGGAGTGGCTAAAATTATAAAGGCCAACAATGCCAAGTGTTGATGGAAATATGGAGAAACTAGAACTCTCATACATGGCTAGTGGGAATGTAAAATCATTCAACAATTTGAAAAACAATTTAGCAGATTCCTCCTGGGATAAAATTTAAAAAGGTAAATATATACTTCTTATATGACACACCATCTCCACTCATATGTATTTACCCAAGACAAATGAAAACACATGTCATGGCTATACAAAGACCTGTAACCAAAGGTTCATATTAGCTTTATTCATAATAGCCAAATGTTACTAAACAAATTGTGGTATAGTCACACAATGGAATACCACTCAGAAATAAAATAGAAAAAACTACTAATACACCCAACAAAATGAATCTAAAAAACATTATGCTGCAAAAAAGAAGCCAGACATAGTGGAATGCATATTTTATGACTTCATTTATATGAAGCACTAGGAAAGAAATCAGCCCAGTGGCTGTCTTGAGCCAGGATATAAGGGGAATGCCAAGGGAGAGGGAATTTTTTGAGTTGATAGAAATTTCTGTAGTTTGATTATGGCATTGATTACAGAGGTGTACATATTTGCCAAAACTCATGCTGTAGACTTAAAATGGGTATATCTTTATATGTAAAATATACCTTAATAAAATTGACTTTAAAGGTATTTTTAATAATTAGTGATGTTGAGCATCTTTTCATGAGCTTTTTGGCCATGTGTATGTCTTCTTTGGAGAAATGTCTGTTTAGATCTTCTGCCCATTTATAGATTGGGTTGTTTTTGTTTTTTTTGATATTGAGCTGCATGACCTGTTTGTATATTTTAGAGATTAGCCCATTGTCAGTTGCATCGTTTGCAAATATTTTCTCCCATTCTGTGGGTTGTTTATGATTTCCTTTGCTGTGCAAAAGCTTTTACGTTTGATTAGATTTTGAGCACCCTTCTCTAGTATCAGGTGTTTGTGATATCTGTGTACGCCGTTGCTCACAAACATAAACCAAGCCTCTGTGTGTGTGTGTGTGTGTGTGTGTGTGTGTGTGTGTGTGTGTGTGT
>NW_021703777.1:17958833-17984504 GCF_005190385.1 Monodon monoceros | reverse complement strand
GTGTGTGTGTGTGTGTGTGTGTGTGTGTGTGTGTGTGTGTGTGTGTGATAAACTCTGATAAAGGACAGAGTGTCTTTGGCATGCTGACAATATATTATTAGAGAGCTTCTCCTGCTGCTGTTACAGTACAGTATAATAATGCTGTGTGCATTTAAATTATAAATGTAAGTACAGTACATTATTTATAGCATTTTGCTTGGAACTAAAACTAAAGCAAATGAAAGCATTTAAAACAAAAACTGTCAGCCACTACATTGCTGTTCCCATTGGATTGCCATTTAATGATCTCAAAGAGCTTAGATGAGTTGATAGATTGGACGAGGCACAGATGAGGTTTTCGCGGGATTTGCAGTGAAACCCACTTATTTGCTGAGTGCGGTACCACTGTTTGTGATATGTGTGCTACAAGAGGCAGGTTTTAACTAATTAGTTTTAATAATTAGTTCTATTAGTTAAGAACCATGATTCAGAAAAGTATTGAACTTCACTTTGACATCCGCGACAGATGAGCCCAGTCTCAACTCCGTCTTGTTGTTGGGATATGGCCACTCCCTGGGATTGCCATGAATTTTTATTTCAAAAGAAGACTAGTTCCTCTAAAATCCTGCTAGCTGAGCTTCCCACTCTGTGGAGGTTCAGAATGTGGAGTATAGAAATGAAGTTGAACTGTCTGGATAGAGAAATGTGGGAAGTTTTCAAAGGTTGAAGTTTTTAAAAATGTGTGTGGGAAGGGAATAGAAATTGAAATCATCTATTAATACCACATTCTAATAGTTATCAACATCATCATCCTCAATAAAGTTTTATTACCTCCTACTAGCCCAGGGTATTGTTTTAGACACAGCAGTAACCAAAAGACACCGTAAGTGCTAATTCCCTCTAGGAGCTTATTATATAGAAGATAATACATATAGTTTAAGAGGAGGGCTCTTTGTGACTTACTGCTAACATGGGCAAGTGAGGTGAAGTGATTAAATGGAAAACTAAATGTTATAGGGCATTGCTTGTTCTCCAAGCTGTGTGCACTGGGCACAGAGCACAGGCATGGAATAAACGATGAGCTCTGAGTTAGAGATGAGCTAGGTTCCATCAGTTTTCTTCTCAATTCTGAGACGGTGATATTAAGGTTTTGAGAAGATTAAGTAAAATAATGCATGCAAATCATTTAGCACAATGACTAGCATATAAACCAAGCATGAAAAACAATGACTTCAAAACAAAACAAAATTAAATGTAGCAGAGGGCTGATACAGACAAATAGTTAAGTATACAAGTTTCGAGCATAAATAGAAGCCACATCCTGGAAAAGTTTTGCCTCTCTTTCTATAGGTGCTGAAGAAACTCTACATGTATTTCAGCCAAGTAGAATCTTATGGAGGCAAGAAATAGTTAAAGGATGATGCCGCAGCAGATCTTTTTTGTTTTGCTTTTAAATTAATCTTAATGCAGAAAGGAAGGAAAAGGGCAGAGTCAAAAATATTTCCAAAAGAATATGTGTGATTTTGATGCTGAGAATAGCTCCTTTGAGTGGCACAATGTAATGCCACGGGATTATACTTCCTTCTCTCGGTCTATTTTAGGGGATAGTTTGGGCCAAAGATCAAGAAAGAATCCCTTCTCCTTGCTGAACCCAATTAATTAATAAGGTACTTTACTAAAGCAGTGAAAGGGTCACACCCTTAAGATACAAACATTCATCTAAAGATTTCCAGAAAAGATCCCTTTATTTGCTGCTCAACTCAGTATTAATTAATAAGCAACAATTACCCACACTGGATTTTCAAACTTCAGCCACATGAGTCTCTCTCCTGAATTGTTTCAAAGGCCTGAGATTTTCTGTGACTCACCCCACTCTATCCCCATCTTAAAAGGCATGGATTTTTAAAAATTGATTCATCCAGGATCAAGGTCAACAGATCACTGGATCTGTCCTTTGAGGTAACCTGCCAGCTTCTTTTATCCCAAGATGATGAACAGCAATAATAACCAATTACAATTTATACTGTCCAATTATGGGCATTGGGAAGCAGGTTTCCATTATTCTGTAAAAGACATTGCAAAGTTTCATGTAGGCAAAAATCCTCATGAAAGTGCAAGCTATGACAACTTAAGCACATCTTGTACTGTGTCATCTTATACATAAACTTGCCATAATAACCTTGTGGGTGGGTTGGGTTGCTATTAACAATTTTCCCCTTTTTATATATACGGAAACATATGGTTGGCTCCCAGCAAAATAATTTATTACTAACGAATATGCAGACTGTTTATAAGTGGCCAAGAAAGCTTTGGCTATAATCCAGGTCTTCTGACTTCTAGTTCAAAGCCATTTCCATCAGAGAAGCTGAAATTTATCTTTCCCTAGACTTGAAAGATCAGTTAGCCTACTGACCTTGCCCAGAATGTAATCATGACTGCTAGATTACCAAAACTGTCATTATTGTCAACAAGAAGTTATTCAGCCAAAGACTTAAAGAGAAAATTCTCTTAACACCTTAGCCTCATGAAGAAAAAAAAGAATTTAATAGGTACTTATTTGGAGACACTTATTATCAGAATGTTTTGGGCTAACAGAATGATTAAAGCTTACATGTTCACTGATATCTAAGCAAATTATACCACTAGACTCAATCCTATGACAACTTTTCTATAGTCTAAAGCAATGCTATTCAATAGAAACGTAATGGGAGCCACATATGTAATTTAAAATTTCCTAGTAGTCACATCAAAAAATAGAAACAGATGAAATTAATTATTTCAATATATATATACATTAACTATGAAAGAAATACGTTCTTTTTTCAAAACTAAGTCTTTGAAATCAGCTGTGCATTTTACACTTACAGCCCATCTCAATTCAGACTTGCCCACATTTCAAATGTTCAATAGCTACCATGTTTCAAGACTACCATATTGGACAGCACATGTCCACGGAGTCTAGGACCCCCCAATCCTGATATCTAGTAACTCTAATACCCAAAACTAAAAAGAGGGAGCAGGGAGACAGAAAAATACTTTAAAATATCAAATAGTTCAGAACCAGTGCTTAATGATAGAAGCAAATACTTGTCAAGCTATACAATTAATTCTTCAAAATAAAGTGTTGTCTATATGATTTTTATAAAGGAAAACTGTGTTAAATTATAAATCAGTTGCCCTACTAGATACTCCCATTCTCCAGTTTTCTTCTCAAAAAAGACTACAACTAGGTTTTTAAATCTAATATATTGCACGTGGACCCAGCAGATATTTCGGCTTGGTATCAATAGTGAGATAACTATTAAGAATATAGTTAGAGATAAGGTAAGATCATTTTCAATTTTATCAACCACTCAGCATGTTGCAAATTGGTAAAGAGGAACCACCTGTGAACCAACAGGGGGCTTATCATTCTCTATCTCTTACACTATAATGTTTCCTTGAGGCATTCACTCATCTGCGTATTCTGTATTCGATTAGTTGTATCTACCTTGAATCTGTGACTCTTTTGTCAGGACATAAACACGATTAGGCAAAGCAAAAAATCTTCCCCAGTCATTATCACTTTGGTTTATGGTCCACCACCCTTCTGAATCTAGTACCATCCATGAATTCTAGGTTAAAGTTATCCTCAGTGATCCATGGGTAACTGCATTTTCAAAACCCTTCCAGTTATTTTCCACCCTCTTATTTCGATCACAATTAACTACACGCAAATCCCTGACTATTCCAGACCCTAGGTATTACTACCTTCCCCAGAAATGCTCTTCCTCTTAGACCGCCATCCTCCATAACTCTTAGACTTTATAGCTTTCTCTAAAGACCCACAACAGAATTCAAATGTCACTCCTTCTGTGTCTCATTGTACATTTTATATAACTCTATTATATCTCACAATTGATTGCAATGATTTTAATATAAAAATATATTTGCATATTTAACCTGTGCTCTTTGTATTTACATAGCCACTTCCAAATCCTCATTCCCATGGGGCTGGAAAGAATTCTACCACGGCATAGAGCCAACCTTAATAGGCACTCAATGCATGCATGTGGAATGAACGAGTGACCTTAATACAATTTCTGGCATATCAGAGTTTCCAAATCAAGTCATTAGCCTATGTTATAGCTATAGCCACATTACTAGGTGGGAAGGAAATAAAATTGGCCCTGAAATTTTAACAAAACCTACCTTAATAGGAAAGCCTAGTTTAAAATTTCTTCTGGCTAACTGTCCTTGATACATTTTTTCCTAATACCCTAGTAATATAACAATGGTGACATACATCAATTTATTAGATGAATTATTTATTGGGAACCTAGGTTGTTCCAAACACTGTCACTATGTCAGAAGTAAAATGGCAAGACAGACATAGCTATTGCCCACTTAGAGGTCAGAGAAAAAGATGAAAACTCATACATTTGCCTAAAACTAAAATTAAAATGATGAAATGCAACTGGAAAAGGCCCCACAAATACTTTGCTCCTGAAAAAAGAGCAAACCTGTTTCTCTGAAAAGCAAGATAATGGAAAGGAACATGTCTTTTTATTTCCTCACTGTTTGCCCACTCAAAAAGAGGATATGGCCTAACTAAAACATTGAGCATGAATCCTGCGGCTGTGTGGATTCTATTTTTTGAGGCGAGCAAGATGATATTCTCATGCTTCTTCATCCCCAAGACACCCTACCTCTCTTTCTATAATACCTCTCTATTCTCCATGTAGAGACTGCAACACTCAGAAAACAACAGGCTAGAAAGTAGGAACAGGTCTTAAGCACAGGCACAAAAAGAGTCCTAGGAATAGAATATTCAGAGTATTCTTCTTTTTCATCTAGCGTGCTGATTCGAATTGTTACAGAAGGAAGTCGGGGACGGGGAGCTGAAGGAGGGGTGTCACATGATTGAACCTCAACAGGGTTTATCAGGTGAAAGGCTGCCAAACTCCAGAAATGGAAATGGAAACTGTGTAGCAATTTGTTCTCTTGTCATGCATATGATATTGAACAAACACTCAAGTGGATGGTAAGTGAGATCAAGGCAATCTATATATTGTATGTGTTTATAAACACCAGGTCTAGATCCATTTCCTTCAAGGAAGAGTAAACAAGCTAGTAACATACAGCCTATGAAGAAAAGCTGCAGTACAGGAGAATAGAACAAGATAAGGAAGACTCAGAAGGAGAGCATAGGTCTGAAACCGATTTATCATAAGAATCGTCACATAAGCTTGGAAAAGAGCATGACCCCTATGACACAAAGAAACCAACATTAAGAGCACAGGTTAAGAGGCAATGGCAGCATGTGAGCACAAGCGTTTTGAAGATTCCAAGGGAACCAGATACAGTAGAATTAAAATTCTCTTTTGAAACTAAAAATAGAACTACCATACGACCCAGCAATCCCACTACTGGGCATATACCCTGAGAAAACCAGAATTCAAAGAGTCATGTACCACAATGTTCATTGCAGCTCTATTTACAATAGCCAGGACATGGAAGCAACTTAAGTGTCCGTCAACAGATGAATGGATAAAGAAGATGTGGCACATATATACAATGGAATATTACTCAGCCATAAAAAGAAACAAAATTGAGTTATTTGTAGTGAGATGGATGGACCTAGAGTCTGTCATACAGAGTGAAGTAAGTCAGAAAGAGAAAAAAAAAATACCCTATGCTAACACATATATATGGAATCTAAAAAAAAGAAACGAAAATGTTCTGAAGAACCTAGGGGCAAGACAGGAATAAAGATGCAGACGTAGAGAATGGACTTGAAGACACAGGGAGGGGGAATGGTAAGCTGAGACGAAGTGAGAGAGTGGTGTGGACATATACACACTATCAAATGTAAAATAGATAGCTAGTGGGAAGCAGCCGCATAGCACAGGGAGATCAGCTCAGTGTTTTGTGACCACCTCAAGGGGTGGGATAGGGAGGGTGGGAGGGAGGGAGACGCAAGAGGGAAGAGATATGGGGATATATGTATATGTATAGCTGATTCACTTTGTTATAAAGCAGAAACTAACACACCATTGTAAAGCAATTACACTCCAATAACGATGTTTAAAAAAAAAATTCTCTTGAGGCAATAAAGAGTAGGGAAGAAAAAGGAGGGAAAAGACAAACAAGGAATGAGAAAAGGTCTGTAATAAATATAGAAAATGTATTTTTTATTAGAAAAGAAAAATCTGTACAATTTTGTACTAATACGTTTAAAAATTTTAATGAAATTGATGACTTTATGGGGAAATAGAAATAGCACAGATTTACTCAACAATAAATTTAAAAAGCTGAAACTGCCGAGAATGGCATTTTCTTCTCTTCTGTGTACATTCCTCCTGCATAACCAACTGGAGGCTAAAACTGGTGTGAAGTCAGGGTACGGAGAGAAGGCCACCTTCTGTTCCCCAGCCCAGCAAACCAGAGTTCTCTCATGGAATTCGACACCTACCCTTCTCACCACAAAGTGCGGCAGTCTTGCCTTTGATCCATGTCTTCCATATTTTCCTTGAGTGCCTTGGGAAGAAGAGTGCTGTGATATGATGGAAGATTTAGTTTCTCCTGGGACTCCTTGGACAACACTCTTTAATAGCCCAATCTTGCTGTAAGTTATTAAAACATTCGTGTGCACTCCTCCCTCATTTGTAATAATCTTTCTGAATCCCCTCTTCTCTTCCCTCATTAAGATGTTGTATTAGTTTGCTAGGGCTGTCATAACAAAATACCATACACAGGAAGGTTTAAACAACAGGAGTTTCTTTTCTCACAGTTCTGGAGGCTAGACGTCTAAGATGAAGTTGTCAGCAGGGTTAGTTTCCTCTGAAGCTTCTCTACTTGGCTTGTAGATGGTTGCCTTCTTGCTGCATCCCTGGTGTCTCTTTCTGTATGTCTTAACCTCTGCCTTATAAAGACACCACACTGCTGTTTTTTAAATAGATAACCAACACGGACCTACTGTAAAATAATAATAATAAATAAATTTTAAAAGGCACCCATCAGATTAAACTAGGGTCCACCTAACAGCCTCATTTTAACCATAATTACCTCTTTAAAGACCCTATCTCCAAATACAGTTACATTCTGAGGTACTAGGTGTTAGGACTTCAACATATGAATTTTGAAGGAACACAACTTAGCCCATAACAGATGCTTTCAAACAATGTAAGTATTATGAGTTTAGGCTTCCCAGGCACTTAGCCTATGACCTTTCACTGGAGCATCTACTCAATTTTCTCTGATCTATATTTGTCCACACGTAAGTATGAACAATTTTCCCCTTACCCCTATGGATATCAGATTTCCTCTTCTATAAAATAAAGGGATTTGACTAGATACAATTTATGGTGTCCTCAAACCTTAACAAAATCAGGATCCTAAGTCACTGTGTATAAATTCAGTCAGAGAATGAGAAGGCAAGAGGCTGGTGGGAAAAGGACCAAAGTTCAAAAGAAAGATATAGCCAAGTTTCCTCCTTGTGAGTGAAAGCTCCAGCCCTCTCCTCCCTCCAGCCCTACAGAGGCAGGAAGCAGGAAAAAGACGAGGGAGCAACTCTCCTGCCTTGACCTCTAAACCTCTCAAGGAGGCCTGTCTATACCCAATCAGATGTGGCCTCCTCATTTTTTACAGACATATTGAGCACAAAATGTCATTGCAACCTACCAACCTACATATATACGTGCATAGAACTTCTTACATATATTTGTAGACTTTACAGTATTTATTTGGCAAATGCCATGTTTGTTGTTTCACTTTTTTTCACTTTCAACAACTCCAGAAATAGGATGCATCTTAAAATCACTTTGGCCTAGCAGCAGTCATGATGGAGGTGTCATTGCCTGGACATGTGTATATAAATTCTTGAGGTATGGGTGTGAAATTTACAAGAAATTCTCAGAGACAATAGTTGATCATCTTTTTAAGATGTGCCATCACCAATGTGCTTGATGGCACAGAGGATATTTTGAGGGTGGGGGGATGGGGCAGAGGAAAAAAAAACACCTAAACTAAGTGTTAAAAAGTAAATCTCACAACAATGGGAATGTACTTAATGCCACTGAACTGTGCACTTTAAATGGTTAAGATGTTAAATTTTATGTGATGTATAGTTAACCACAATAAAAAATAAAATGATCAGAAGAGTCAGGTTCCGAATATGAAGATGTTTAGGACATGCACTTACAAATTTATTCCACTTTTTCCTTTCAAATAAGTACGAGTGATAAGTGATAAAAATCTATACCCACACAAGACTAAACAATGTCTTCTATTAAATACAGAATAAAAATGCTAAATGGTGGGACTTCCCTGGTGGTCCAGCGGTTAAGACTTCACCTTCCAATACAGGGAGTGCAGGTTCGATCCCTGGTCGGGAAGCTAAGATCCCACATGCCTCGCGGCCAAAAAGCCAAAAAACAGAAGCAACATTTTAACAAATTCAATAAAGACTTTAAAAATGGTTCACATCAAAAACAAATCTTTAAAAAAATGCTAAATGGTAAAAAAAGTATGATGTCATAGTTTAATTGGAAGTTTTTTTCTTCCTATAGGTAGATGAAATACTGGTGTGTCTTACAATCAATGCATCTTAGATTCAACCAAAGATAGTATTTAATGAGGTCCTACTATGTGTCAGGCACTGTGGTAAGAATGGAGAATATGGAATGAACGCAGGCCCTGCCCTTCAGGAGTTTACATGGTCTTAGTACATATAGTCACTAAAATATGAAGTAAGAAAAATAATTAAGGGAGATGGGTGCTATAACACTGGAAAATAGTGCTCTTGGAGCGTACATCAGAGAGGTTTAATCTTGCCTGGGGGATCATGGAAACCCCCTTGGAAAAATGATAGCTAAACTAGGACAGAAAAATGAGAAGGAGTTAGGCAGGAGTGAGGACATAATGTTCTTCACAGAAAGGAGTAGAAGGTGCAAAGCCCTGAAAGCGAGCACAAGCACAGCTAACTATGGAACTAAGCAAAGTCGAACGTCAATGAAGGAGAGAAAGGGGGAGGAGACATAGATAGAGCTGGAGAGGTAGGCAGGGGCTGTATCACACACAGGCCCAGGTCTTCCCGGGTTACACAGGCTGAAGCTCTACGTGTTCATAGGGGCAGCTTGAGGGGAGTTATGTTCTGCACCTGCCGCTTTGCTCATAGGTTGTAAGAATTTCCTCTGGGTCTTTTTTAGTAAACCACCTGTGACATTTCACAAATTCCCCTCACAGGCAAAGGTGCTTTGTCTGGCAAGAACTCTGCCTTAATTTCGCAGTTTTAAAAGTCTGCTGTCCAATCGATGCCTTAAAATTCCAACACTTAAGGAAGGTCCTAATTATTTTTATACAGTGGTCAGTTTTGAGTCTACCGTCTTTTAACTCAACCCATTATTCTTAAGTTGTCTGATGCCTGAACAAGATGTTTCTCTATAAGAAGAAATGTCCTTAAAATGTAGTTGAAATTATTTTGTCAGCCAAGCAGATTAATCTTTGAGTAACGTGTGTGTGCTCCTACGAAATTTAAAATATTATGCACGTCACCCACATTAGCCATTTATACTTGTCTATATTTCAATGTCGACATGGTTGATCATTCTGCATAGATTTCAGCTCCACAAAAGAAGATAATACAATAACAATAAAAATAACCATATTAGCTTGGATGGTTAATTGTATGCAGCAACTTGACTGGGCCACTGGGTGCCCAGATATCTGGTTAAACATCGTCTTCGTCCATTTGGGCTGTTATAACAAAATAGCATAAACTGAGTGGCTTATGGACAACAGAAATGTACTTCTCACAGTTCTGGAGGCTGGAGTCCAAGATAAAGACACCAGTAGATTCAGTGTCTGTTGGGGGTCCACAGCTGTCTTTTCCCTGTTACCTCACATGGTCAAAGGAGGAAGGGATCTTTCTAGGGTCTCCCTTATAAAGGGCACTAAACCATAAGGGCTCTACCCTCACGACCCTATCACATTTCAAAGACTCCCACCTCCTAATACTATTTCCTTGAGGTTTGGGATTTCAACGTATAAATTTTAGAGGGACATAAACATTCAGTCCATTACAAACATTATTTCTGAGTGTGTCTGGGAGGGTGCTTCTGAATGAGATTAACACTTGAACTGGTAGCCTGAATAAAACAGATCACCCTTCGCGATGTGGATACGGTTCATTGAAGACCTGAATAGCATAAAAGGCTGATAAAGAACAAATGCTTTCTGCTTGACTGTCTTTGAGCTGGGACCTTGATCTTCTGCCTTTAGACTCAGATTCAGATTGAGGTTCACACCATTGTCTCCCCTGGGTATCCAGGTGGCTGACTGCAGATCATGGACTTACTTCTCAGCCTCCACAGCTGTATAAGGCAACTCCTTATAGTTTAAAATATATTATATTATATTATATATTTATATAATTTGTTCTGTTTCTCTAGAGAACTCAGACTAGTTCAATAGCTAACAAAAATAGAGCCCTTAATAGTCCCAGATACTGTAATGAGGTACTTAACGTTAAGTCCAATTAGGCTTGTAAATAACTGTAAGGTAGAAACCATTATTATCTCCATTTTGCAGATAAATAGAAATTGAGGCTTAGAGAGGTCAGGTAGATCTCCTAATGTCAGCTAACTTATTCAAATTCTCAGAACCAGTGTGGTATCATTATTTATTTTACAAACACTAATAATAGTAAGTATGCTGAACGTGGTTCTAAGTATTATCCAAATACTACTCAGTTAATCCTCCTAACAGCCTTGTGGGGCAGACACAGAGGTTGAGTAAATTACTATGAACCAGTAGAACCAGGATTCAAACCCAGATCATCTGACTTCAAAGTTCTGAGCCTAACCATTTTCTCAGTCGTTAGAGGCCAGACTAGCCAAAAATGTCCACTTTATGAATTATCAGCTTTATGCCCTTGGTAGAATCGTTTAGTCAGAATTAAACTCTGAGCCTAGATCTTCTAATCTTTAAAATGCCAACTACACGAGATGATGTATACATCGAATGAGATGATACACATTTCATTATGATTTTAGTAGTCATTGTGATCCTGCTTAGTCTATCACTTTATAACTATTATTATTGTCACTAATGATTTATATTAATTATATGTTATCATTAATTAAACGATTAATCCTCACAACTATGGGTGCTTCGTTACAAGTATTGCAGACTGTTACCATTATTTTTTTTTTTTTTTTGCTGTACGCGGGCCTCTCACTGTTGTGGCCTTTCCCGTTGCAGAGCACAGGCTCCGGACGCGCAGGCCCAGCGGCCATGGCTCACGGGCCCAGCCGCTCCGCGGCATGTGGGATCTTCCCGGACCGGGGCACGAACCCGTGTCCCCTGCATCGGCAGGTGGACTGTCAACCACTGCGCCACCAGGGAAGACCCAGACTGTTACCATTTTTAAGAGGCTCTGTGTAAATGAAGTTTTATCGTCTATTACTTATTGCTGGCTGGGCTCTGTCTCAGTCCTCAACAAGAACAAAGAGGGAGGGAAAGACAACGGGATCAGGGTGAAGTGCCAAGAGACAAAAGGATATGGCTTGGAAATCCATTCTGAGTCACGGATCTCTCTCAAGAGGGAGAGTCAATGTTTATATTGCCACCATCCCAGTTCTTTTTCCAAGTATTGAGGCCATTTTCTGCCATTCTGTCTTGAAGTTTGGAACAAGTGCCAAAGACAATCCAAATGGTTCCAGTGCCCTTTGCTAAATCCTTTCTTCGAGAATAGTAAATTCCAAGTATAATATCTGAGCAAGGATATGAATAAAGTGACTTCAAGCATACAAAATATGAATCACAAAATACCAAAATTCACCACCACTGAAGCATAATCAGGGAAGTAAAACCTTCCCATCTCACTTGCAGCTGCAGAATACCTGGCCACTTGATTGACTCACCTCCTACCTGGCTTTGTTCTCAGCCATGGGACCTTCCTCAGCTCTACTTCCTTTTTCCCAATCCCTACACATCTGGGGAGACTTCAAGGTATTTTTTCTAGCTAAAGTCAAAACCTCAGTTGGCTGCATGCAACATTTTCTTTTCCTCATCAGCTCCCACTCCAAAATGCCTTAATCCAAAAACATTTGTGTTGCCATGGTGACTCCTATTGTAGCTGCTAGAAGCTTTTGTAAGGCGCAGTCAGTGTCTTGTTATATTTCAGTTTTAAAATTTCCAGCAACAAGGAAAACGAAGTTTCCTTTGTTAGAATAGGAAGTGGAGTGTTTAGCAAGTTTATAAGCAAATGACAGAGATCTGGGAGCACATAAGACACCGGATCCCCAGGAGAGAGGGCCTTGAATGCTGACTACAGGCTGAGGTATCTCTAAGGGAGAAGATACCAATGCAAAACACAGAGCCTCCTGTTCTTTTTAGCTTTAAATGGTCTTCTCAGTTTCTAGGGGCCTAAATAAGTGATTGAATAATTCAGCCAAAGGAAATTTCCAATATGAACTTGAAAGACCAGGGGTCCACAAACTATGGCCCACAGGCCAAACACGCCCTACCACCTGTTTTGTTTTTAAATAAAGTTTTACTGGAACACAGCCATGTCCACTCTTTTATGTGTTGCCTCTGGGTACTTTTACTCTACAATAGCAGAGTTTTGTAGTTGCAGCAGACACCGTGTCACCCATAAGCATAAAACATTTACTATCTTGCCCTTTACCAAAATGTTGACCAACCCCTGCTATGGGCTGGGAAGAAGCAAAACAGTTAAAGGAGAGAGAGGGTGACCAAGCACAGTTTGGAATTTCATTAGAATATCTGCATTTTGTCCCTTAGTTTTTCCCTAATACATTATTCACATCAAATTTAGAGCTCTAAAGTGTGGGAGAAAATCTCTTTCCCTTTTGTTTCAGCTCAGGTCCTCTGAGGAGCAGTTGCCGACACAGTATCAGACCTGCAAGAGATTCATTGGAACAAGTATGTGAGTCCTGCCCTCACAGGAGCAGCCCTGCCCAAAGCAAGGCCCGTACAAACACAAGGGAGGACTTGGAAGGCATCATTGGGACCACCCATCAATTACGTTCCCCACGTTAGATCCAAGTGGAGCATTTTCATGGCCCTCACCCTGCCCCATCCTATTATTTCAAATTTATCATATTTCCAACCTGCCCACGATTGTTGAGAGGCCGATGTGCATACAGAGCACTACATTAAGTATTGTGATGGGGAAGAAGAATACAAAGGATAAAAAAATTCACTAAGCTCTGAGCAGCGGAAAGATCACTTCAGAACTGCTGGACAAGGCAATGATCTCTGACTTTCCCTGGCAGTTGTTTGTTAGGTTCTCAGAGCATCTGAAAAACTCTCTTCCTGACTTTGTTCCGAGCCCTCTGACACTCTGGACCACAGAACAAAGGGTCTGTATTATGCTGATTCTCTGATGGCTGTGCTCTGGGCTTCTCTTCTCTGTTGTCTAGATAGAGTGCATGCTGGTGGAGGAGAGATATTAGACACATGAAGTGGAACAGATGTCAAACTGCTTTCAAGTTCCCGATTATTATTCCTGCTTTACAATGGAAACAAGCAGAGATGAGAAAGGGATTTCAAAAAGATGAATCCCTATAATGTTATTTCACAAGGCAAATTCTTGGCAGTCTTCATGTCTTTTCTTGCTTTCTCTGCCCAACCTCCTTTTGTCAAAATCTGACTGAAGAGTCGCTATGACCACCAGTTGAACACTGAAAATGATGCAGTCCAGAATCACTCCAAGAGTGCCAAGTTATTGTTAAATAAATATATTAGTGGACTGGGATTGATATTTACAGTGTATTATTGCTCTCTCTTCAAGCAACTTAAAAGGATGACCTGGAGTCTCAAGAACTTGTTAACTATTGTTTTAAAAAGCAGAATCCTTCTAGAATGCACTTTAGTTTCAGAGTTAAATGACACCTTTCTTCCACGAAGGAAAGTCGGCAAGTCAGCCTTCTTTCATTGTTTTCTTACCGATACCTTGGAAATCAAGCCAACAGACCCAGATATTTGTTCATCTCAAACCTTTGTCACCCTTCTCACTGTCATTTCACAGAGCCCTGTCACCTTTCATCCTTCTCCCTCCAATTCTAATTGGGATTAGGAAGAAAACAGAGAAAACGACAAAGAGCTTTCTGTTCCCTGAAAGTTAAAAGCCTGGTAGCTTTCAAAGGCTCCTATCTCTGCTTTATGATTTTCTTGCCTTGACAACAACTTTCCTAATAATAAGTTGCTGGTAGAAATTCATGCTAATTCTATAATAGAAAGAAAGACAGCTAAGTGTCCAGACTCTAGTTTATCAACCATTATACAAAAAGTAGTAAGAACTACTTTAATGAGATTCATATTAGCAGATATATTTTTAAGGTCAATCACTCATACCTTAAGACCCAGAACTTACTGATGAGAGTAATTTGGTAAAAAGGCATTCTAAATTTGGGTCTCGCACAGTCTTATCACCCACATCACCCACCCCGAGCAAAGTAAGGGTGTGGAATTCAAATTTACTGAAGATAATAAAACATGAATAATTTTAGAAGATCATAATTAAAATTAATAATGGTTACAGCTGTCAATATATAGAGAACTCTCTCCTTAATTAATAGGTTTGATGTTCTTTCTTCTGTCCTATTTTAGAACAATATACATATCTGTGCCCATATATACATATAGATGCTGCTATTAATAAGTTATTGATTAAAGGGAAATCAACAGATACTTCTCCTGTGCTGAATTCTATCTCATTTGAGGTCAATGGTTGCCAGAATTTTGAGTTGCCACAGGCCCTTGGAATTATTGTTCTTCTATGTGTTCCATGTTTTGAAACAGTCTACCGATCAAATGGCCAGACTTAATTAAATAGAAATTCATTTTTTCCATTTCTATTCACCAAGGAATATGTAAGTATTCATCAGAGCTTGCGCAGAGCTTGCGATAGTTCGCTTATCACCATGAGTTGATATAATTTTAGCCCATAGAGGAGAGACAAGGTTTTATCCAGCAGCTAAAGCAGCTTTACGTTTACAGTTTCCACAAGGTTGTTTTAAAAAATAATGAACACTGCCTGCAGGTCTCCGTTACTAACTTCGTAAATCCCCAAAGAGCTTGGGACACTGTCGTTAAGCATTGTCCCAAGACAGAAGAGCTTCTTCTCAACCTTTGTCCCACTCCAATATCCAGAAGCCACAGCCCACTCTTACAAGTAACTATTGATCACAGTGACAGATTACAGCCATGCTGCCCAGGGGTAGGGATTCCCTAGAATCTCAGGGAGAAATGGAGTCTGTCGAGAGGAGAGAATATATGAGTTGAAAAAGTGTCACAAGTGACTCTGATACAACCTTCACGTTCCCTCCTTAGCTGAAAACGACTTCTAGAAGTGATGTAATTCCTCAATAGAAAGGGCATTTGTATATTCAGTTATGAAAATTAAACCCTTTTCTATGAATCCTGGATGTAGCTAGATTACTGGGGAAATTCTCATGATCTGAAATACTTTTATTAGTTTCTCTGTATTTTCGAACCGGGAAGTAATATCTTTTGTCACTCCTGAAGACTGATCACTCTGAGAAGAAAACAGTGTGGCTCCAGAATCCCTAGAGGCCGAGTTTGGTGCGTAGAACATCTATCCCATTATAAGCACTCAAATATTACTCAACACTCTTTTAAAAACACAGGAAAGGGGGCTTTCAGGGACTGCAGCCAAATTTCACCACAAATTCCTCCACACGCTCCTCTCATTCCAGCTCCTGGGTGGCCTTCTGCTTTGGAGGAAGCTACTTTGAACTTCTGATGCTAAGAGACAACAGCATCAGGACACATACTGAAGGTGGGGGGCAAAGCTCTTGTCCCCTGCCCTGTGATTATGAAAAATGCCTCCCATGCTCCCAAAGTTAACATTCCAAATGAAACGGTAAACCTGCAATCCAGCAATCTATTTTGGAAACGGTAGTCTCGGATGTGCATGAAGTTGATTCTGTTGAACTTTGATAATCTGCCAATGTCTTCATCGTATTTTCCAGGGAGCTTATTATTAGCTGTACTCACAGTCCATGCACACCTTGAATACATTAGAGTAATCCCCATAGCTTTTTCTTTCAAAAGATTTTGAACTAGAGCTTTGGCTACTTTTATTCTCCAGTGGAAGTCCAAACCTGCCAAGGACTCACAAGTGGAAGTATGCCCAAAACCGAGCCTATTTCTTTTCAATATATTATCTTTCTCAGCAGAGTTTTGACAAACGTAAGAATTGTGCAAGGTTTTAAGCTTGTAGCTTATGAATTAAGTTTCAGGTAGTCAATACTTTGCATCCATGGGGATGGGGATAAGAGAGATATAGCACAGAAGAAGCTAAAGACACAAAGAGAAGGTAGCATAAACAAACTGACTTCCAAATTGAACAAGTAGGTAAGTTTACATCTAAATAACAAAAGGGCTATTACTGAAATATCCTATGTCCACTGGACATTTTTGTTTACATTGAAATTCCCTGCATAGACAACACAGTTATACAGAAATGTATTAGAATAATAGACTCACTAAACAGGATACATAGGGCACTGAAGCTTCATTAATCTGAAACTCTGATTTCACACAGGAGGAAACTGCTAAGACACTGCATGTTTAAATGCATATTTCGGGTCACACAATGGCAGATCCAGACCGTTTGGGTTTGATTTTTTCCATTACAATATCTAATTACACATGAAGTTCCAAAATGTATTTGATTTTTGATCAAAAAGTATAAGAGTGGAATTGGGAGTAGTAAATCTGGGTTGTGGAGAACACTGAATAACATAGACAGTAATGATATAGTCGAGATGAACTATTTATTGTATGCGCTGTGGTTGTGCTATTGTGTGACTTCTCAGACTCCTCAGTCTGGGAGAACTTGTTGAACTAAATCTCATTAAAACAAAATATCAATTATTAGTTGTCAATAAAAGATTGACTCCATGTGTTATGTTACGGAATGAAAAATGACATTGGCCACTCTGAGTCTGCCTGACGTTCTTCCTCCACTTTGGAAAGACAGAATTGAGAAGAATTTTCTTTAAAATCTCAGACATTTTTGATGCAATGCCAAGTTCTCGATATGGTTACATTTTAGAAATTTACTATAATCTTATAAAGTTTATTTCATTTTTTGGCATGTGACATAAATCAACTTAATTCAAATGTCAGCACAATTGTGATAATTTGTGACAATTAATCCTCCAATGAATGATGCTTCATTAAAATATAAAAAAGGGTAAACCTCTGATACTCTTAAAGGAGGCTAGCACTTACTGCATTGTACTGAAATTGGGTTTTATTAGAACATCTTCTCTATGTATTCCCTGAAGAGCCTAACAATATCTTATTTACTATTAATATTCACAGACTCTACAGTTGCCCTGCAACAATCTTAGATCCCTATAGTATTTAGTACAAAAATTTGTGTTACACTGAACTGAATAGAATCCTTTTTATTTCTAAATGAAGGCAGAGAACTAGACTAGATCAGATGTGTGCATTCCAATGCAGAAATGATCAGAAAAAACACATCAAAAGGGGATCTGTTGCTATTTTCTGATGGCACACGTGGAGGAGAGTTAACTGCCCACTAAAATCTGCCAGAGTACAAAGGTGACATTGAGAAGTGGCTTCATAGGCACGGCTTACATTTCCCAGCCTCCGCTGCAGGTAGGTGGGAGCCTATGATTAATCCTCACTGGATTTCTGTACGTGTGAGAAATAACTTCCCTTGTGTTGACCGACTGAATTTTGGTGCTTTCAACTATTGCAGCAGCTACTCTGAACCTAATAGAAACCACAAAATATCCCTATGCCTACCAGTCCCTTTTATGAAACTTTATACACAAATATCGTTTTCTCCTGGATACGCTGAGCTGGTGAGGTTAACAGTGTGTCATTCAGGAGTTGCGACACTGCTTTTGAAGTACTGTATTATGCACCAGGATTTGCTACTTTCAGCTGAATTCATTATCAAAGCGACTCCGCTGACTTTTCTGCTGGTGGCAGATTTTTGAGGAGCTTATTCCAATCTTTAGAAAATCATCATTATTTTTCTCTTCAATCAAGCACAGGTAGATATTTCCTCACTTTCCTCTCTTCCTCCTCTTTCATTCTCCTTCTGTCACCCACGCCTACTTAGGTTCGCTAAATACTTATACAAATTTCTTTTTCTAACCAAAAGGCCTAATTTTAACTGCCTTTTTTATAATCATAAAATCATTATTTTGCATATCTGATGAATAATTAACAATTGAAGAAGTAGGTATTTGCTTGGATTTTACTTACGACTATGTTGAATTCTCCACTGAATTTGAAATAAGGAAATGCAGACCTGTCAATGATATCACCTATTGGAAAATATTACTGTGGTGCTAATCCTTTAATGAGACAGTAAGTAGGCCGCCTTTGGAAACTGGAGTAACTCTTTTATGTTATAAAGATGTACAAATCAAATTTATTTTGCACATATTCAGCACACGTTCAGATTTATGCCTTTAATAAAGCACAGCAGTGATCTGGTTGCATATATGAACACTGACATTGTGCAGTAGAATTTTCCCAGTGGGTGCTATTTGCCCGCAAGCCATACGAGGAGAAGGCTGCGTGGTCCCCATAGGGTAAAAACATTTTCCAAAATCCTGCTGGGTAAGTCAACAGTGAAATGGACTTCTAATGAGAAACTGGGTAGTTAGAAATTCTGTAATCATTTAGTGATCATTTTATCTGCAAACATTTGTGGTTGGCTAAGTGCTCTCACACTTCAAGAAATGATACTATCTTTATTATTTGAAGGAAATCTGGCTCCCTTTATACTCTTGAATTCTATCCAGTAAAGAGTTCCCACCTAGCTCTTCTAATTAGTGAGCTGTGCCTAGCACCCACAGCTATAGTACTAGTAGTGGGATCTAAGGCCCCAAACATCTCAAGGTGGATTATAAGACCCTGTGTAATTTAGGTAAAGTTTGCCTTTCCAGTTCTATCTCTCATAACACATGCTTCCCCAGCATCCCTCTACTTTAGCACATGGACATGTGCAAACACCTACTCTCCAGCCTTGTGAGCTGTTGGTACCCACTGTATATATTCTTAAACAGAATTACTTTAGTTCCAGGCTGAATGTCCTTTCCTCCAGAAAGCCTTATCTCGTAGGTTTCATTCTCTGAGAAGAAGAATGACACAGAGGTTACTCTGCCAGAAGATTTTTAAAGAGTCCTCTTAGGATCAATATCTGATGGAAGAAAGGGAAGAAAACAAGATTGGACAGAAGGGGAAGTATAGCTGTGATGAAATATCAGAAGAAACCTGAGCTGACTCCAGAGGGAGTTTTGAAGCTGACCCTTAAGTGCTGTCCTAAGTTGGGAGACAGAGTGGGGAATTTGTAGCCCAGATCAACCAGGCACTGGGTGCAGAGTACCTGAGGCAGGAGGCATAACCTTGAGTGAGGCAGCTCTCATCAGTCAAGGCAGTACGTGAAGGGTGCCTAGAGCGGAAGGCTTTCTGCCTGGAGGATTCTCAGTAATTGATGGGATCTGCTATTCCCTTCTGAAAGGTGATAAGGAAGCACATCACAGCACTCAACACACACCTCCTCGCGCTCCACTCAGATCCACTTCTTTAAATGAAAATACTTCATACCAAAATTCATAGGATGCAACTAAACCACCAAGTAGAGAAAACTGTATAGTCTTAAATAAATGAGATAAGAATCCAGGACAAGAATTTGGAAGACAAATAATATCAAAGAAAGAGGAGTGAAGAGAAGTTAATAAGAAAAATGGAAAACAAATACACAATGGAGAGGTTCGACAAAGTCACAATTGACTGAAAAGACCATTAGGACTTTGCTGGCGGTCCAGTGGTTAAGACTCTGCACTTCCACTGCAGGGGGCACAGGTTTGATCTCTGGATGGGGAACGAAGATCCCACATACTGCGTGGCGCAGCTAAGAATTTTAAAAAAATAAAAAGTTCAAAAAAGATTATTAAAATTAATAGGCTGATGGAGAGAGAGAGAAATAACCAGTTTAGTCGTGAAAAAGCTGATATCATTACAGATTTTACAGACAAAAATGCTTTAATTTGTAAGAGATAAATAAATTCTTAAAACATTTTAATGTTGAATTATTCAGGTCAATAATTTAAAGTTTTCTACCTCAAAAACTCCAGGTCCAGATTGTTTCACTGCTGAGTTCTACTAAACATTAAGGGTGAATAATTCTAATGTACACAGACTCTTCCAAAGGATTAAAAATATGTTTCAATTCTCAACTGATTTTAAGAATTAGCATTGTCTGGATAGCAAATCCCAGTAATGCCAGTAAAAGAGAAGAAAGTGACAGGCAACCTCACTCATAAACAACGATACAAAAAATCCTAAAGTTTTCACAACTCAGAAACAGCAATATATGAAAAGAACACTACATCATGACAAAAGTGGATTTATGTTAATCCTAAATTTGGTTTAACATTGGAAAATCAGTCAATGTAAGTTTGTTAAGATAAGGAACCAGCAAAGATACAATTCATAACTTCTAAACTAGCTGAAGCAAATAAGAGAATTTTTAAAATCTTGATAAATTGAAGATGACAGAAAAGGACGGAGTAAGGTATAAGCATTGGACTAAAAGAAACACAAAGTAAGATTGTGGAAATCATTTCAAATACACCAGTAATCATTCCATACACAAAAGCACTAACTTGCCAGGTAAAATAGAGAGTCTGTCAGGTTAGAAACACTGATAAACAAAGAAATAGTAGTACCAGCACATTATTTAAGTATATAGAATAACAATAAGAACTGAAAATAAAAGCAATACTAGTTGTTGCTTCTGAGCAGCTGACTAAGGAACAGTGGATCAAGGAATTGCCTTCCAATTTAAATTTTTTTACAAAATGTTTAGAAATAGCTACATATCAATACTATTCTTTATCGATACTTAGGTATCATCTACTTCCAGGTATTCCAAATATTTTCTCATTTTAAAAGATGCTTAAACGTTTTTATTTGTCTTTTTTTTTCATCATTATTATTATTTTTTGCAGTATGCGGGCCTCTCACCGCTGTGGCCCCTCCCGTTGCGGAGCACAGGCTCCTGACACGCAGGCCCAGTGGCCATGGCTCACGGGCCCAACCACTCCGTGGCACGCAGGATCCTCCCGGACCGGGGCACAAACCCGTGTTCCCTGCATCGGCAGGCGGACTCTCAATCACTGCACCGCCAGGGAAGCCCTGAATCTAAGTTTTTAATTACTAAAATTAGACGATATTATCAGAGGTGAAGACCTGTCTGAAAGTTTAGAGAGGCTGTACCATCACCATAATACAGTTTAACTGGGTGTAGCCCACGGACCAATGACATCAGCTTCACCTGGGAGCTTGTTAAAAACATAAAACTCAGCCCCACCTAGACCTATCTGCAAGTAGAGCCAAAGAATTCATACTTTAGCAAGCTCTCCAGGTGATTCCCATGCATGCTAAAGTTTAAGAAGCATTGCTCTAACAGCATCATCTTCAACCTTTTGCACATTGGGATGATGTAGGAACCTTTAAAAATACTTATGCCTGGGCTTCCCTGATGGCGCAGTGGTTGAGAGTCCGCCTGCCGATGCAGGGGACACGGGTTCGTGCCCTGGTCTGTGGAAGATCCCACATGCCGCGGAGCGGCTGGGCCCGTGAGCCATGGCCGCTGAGCCTGCGCGTCCGGAGCCTGTGCTCCACAACGGGAGAGACCACAATAGTGAGAGGCCCGCGTACTACAAAAAAAAAAAAAAAAAAAAAAAATAACTTATGCCTGAGTCCCATCCTAGATTCATATTTAATTAGGGTGGGTATTATCATGGTTGAGAATCAACACTCCAATAATTTATTTGGAGCATTTGTGTTAGTTCTTTTATATAAAATTATTGAAAATAGACCTCAGCCAACCCAGCTCCCCCAAGGTTTAGAACAGGGGTCTGCAAAGTGAGTGGATACAAATGACCATTGGAAGATAGGTATAAAATATTAGAACCTCCATTTTAATTTATTTTAAATTTCAATGCTTTAACATCTATTTTGCCTATGTTTATCATCTCTGTAAGATTTTAATATAGTGACACACTTGTAAAATTTATAAATATCATTATAACTAAGAGGATGCATGCTAAATAGCTTTAGTTATCAAAGTTCATGATATAGAATGATGGTTTTCAAACTTAAGTGTGCACAAAAACTACCTAGAGAGCTTGTCAAAATACAGATAAATTCAATTATCCTGAATCTGGGTTCAGGAATCTACACTACAAGATATACCCCAGATGATTCTTATGGAAATGCTCCATAGACTACTCTTTAAGAAACATTCATTTAAAGCCAGACTTAGTTTTTCAGTTAGAGCAAAAATGGAGAGAGTTATCTGGAAAGGCAGAACACCCATTCAGGGCCTCGAAGGGTGGTAGGACCTCAGTGGGATCATCATGTTTAAAGGCATGAACCTCAGTTCTGAAAGGATATCAGCACACTCAAAAGGAATAGTTTCCTGGGGCCAACCCTGGTTACAAAGACAGCTGTGTAACCAGGAATATCAATGAATGGATTGACAATTAGAAATATAACTCTTAGGCAGACTACAGTGGTTCTAACTGGTTGCATTATAGTCCTGCAGAAAACCAATCGAATGAAAAATTCTAAGTATAAATTTGCCTCTGTAGCCTAGAATCAGAGTAAGGAGAAATAATCATAATGTGAAGTTTTAATAATTGCTGCCTTCAAAATATGATAGGTGATATACTGCCAAGAAGAGGGGAAGAATTAGACCAAATATAAATGATATAAAAGCCACAGTTAAAAGATAGAGATTGTCAAATTATACATAAACAAAACCAACTATGTGCTTCCTACAGGAAACACACTTACAAATAAGAAAAAGACATAATAAGATGTACATATTAATACTAATCAAAAGAAAGCTGGAGTTGGATGGTGCTGGAACACTAGATTGCTATAAGCAAAACGATGAACCTGTATCTTTATCATACATCATATACATATAACTCAAAATGGATTATAGATGTAAACATAATGGATAAAATTTTTAAAATTCCAAAATAAAATATAGAAAACAAATCTTTGTGACCTGGAAGTAGGAAAAGATTTGATAGAATATAAAAAGTATGAAATGTTTTTTTAAATGATAACTTATATCATTAAATTAAATATTCTTCCTCTTCAAGAAGTATCATTAAGATGAAAAGACAAACCACAGACTTGGAGAAAATATGTGCAAAACCTGTATCTGATAAAGAGTTTGCATTCTGAATATAGAGAGAATACTTAAAAGTTAATAACTGAAAGACATATTACACAATCTTTAAAAGAAGAAAAGATTTAAAAGTAAATTTCACCAAATAAATATATTATAAGATGCTTAGCATCACTAGTCATTAGGGAAATGTGATGAGAACCACAGGCTAGATATAGAACACACAGTACAATAGCTGAAATTTAAGACTGACAATACCAAGTACTATGGGCAAAGATGTGCAGCAACTGAAATTCTCATATATCACTGGTTAGAAGGAAAAAATAGTACAACTTTGGAAAACAGTCCAGCAGTTTCACATAAAATTAAATACATATTACATGACCCAGAAGTCCCACTCCTAGGTTTTCCCCCCCTGCCAAAAAAAAATAACCATACATCTATATCAAGACTTGTCATAGACATTCATACCAGCTTTATTCATAGTAGCTAAACACTGGAAACAACCCAAATTGGTCAAATAGTGATGGAAAAGCAAATAGTGCCATATCCATAGAATGGATTACCACCCAGATGTGAAAAGAAAGAAATTACTTACATAGGCAGCAGTATGGATTAATCTGAAAAGCATTTAGAATGCTAAATGAAAGAAAGGAGACATAAAAAACTGTTTGAGGGCTTCCCTGATGGCGCAGTGGTTGAGAGTACACCTGCCGATGCAGGGGACACGGGTTCGTGCCCCGGTCCGGGAAGATCCCACATGCCGCGGAGCGGCTGGGCCCGTGAGCCATGGCCGCTGAGCCTGCGCGTCTGGAGCCTGTGCTCCGCAACGGGAGAGGCCGCAACAGTGAGAGGCACGCGTACCGCAAAAAAAAAAACTGTTTGATTCAATTCATCAGAAATCATGAAACAATCGAATTCATGAAATTATCTAATTCATGAAATTCTAGAAAATGACAAAACAACAGTGACAAAAAATATATCATTGATGGACAGGAGCTGGGGCTAGGGACTTGACTATAAGAGGCACAGAGGAACTTGTTGAGATGATGAAAATGTTTTATACCTTGATCTGGTGGTGGGCAATTCCACAATAGTATACATTTATCAAAACTCATCAAATGGTATGATAGAATGGGTGATTTTTATCACATGTAGATTATACTTCAGTGCAGCTTAAAAGAAAAAAAAAAACTGAAGAAAAATAGTTGGCCTAAGACTCACCATTTCATATATGCCTTTCTTCTGGCCATAGAGATTGGACTTTAACCTGTTATCTGAGACGATCAAATGAATATTGGTCCTTTGCCTTTTGTAGCCCTCTTTTTTATAGTTATTTAACCAGTCAGATGTAAGTCTGGAGCTGCTTCTAGCCATCTTGCCACTATGACGAGTAGCCAGCCTGAGAAGGAAGCCATATTCTATGATTTCACATTTAATCCTAATAACCACACTAAGAGATAGGTATTATTACCCTACTTTATAAATAGGAAAACTGAGGGTTAGAAAGACTCATTTCCCCAAATTCAAACAAATAGCAGATAGCAAAGCAAGTGGCCTGGGTCTATATGATGCCAAATTTCATGCTCATAACTATCATTCAAGAGAAAAAAAGAATACAACAAAAATCTATAATTTTAGATTTTTCCATATACCATTGAAAAACACGACATTGTGGTAGCCAGGACAATATCTGTATTCTCAATATATCTAATTAAAATGAAAATTTTGAAGTCACATGACACTTATTCTAAAACCATTGTATACACTGACACAAATTGCTGTTGTTACTGGTCATATATGCATATTTACTAAGCTTTTAAAAATCATTTAAATGCATCAATAAGAATACAGATTGAGACAAAACTACAGTGAGGTGTCACCTCACACCAATTAGAATGGGCATCATCAGAAAATCTACAAACAACAAATGCTGGAGAGGGTGTGGAGAAAAGGGAACCCTCCTGCACTGTTGTTGGGAATGTAAATTGATACAGCCACTATGGAGAACTGTATGGAGGTTCCTTAAAAAACTTAAAATAGAATTACCATATGACCCAGCAATCCCACTACTGGGCATATACCCTAAGAAAAACCATAATTCAAAAAGACACATGCACCCCAATGTTCATTGCAGCTCTATTTACAATAGCCAGGTCATAGAAGCAACCTAAATGCCCACTGACAGATGAATGGATAAAGAAGATGTGATACATATATACAATGGAATATTACTCAGCCATAAAAAGGAAGGAAACTGGGTCATTTGTAGAGACGTGGATGGACCTAGAGACTGTCATACAGAGTGAAGTAAGTCAGAAAGAAAAAAACAAATATCATATATTAACGTATATATGTGGAACCTAGAAAAATGGTACAGATGAACCAGTTTGCAAGACAGAAATAGGGACACAGATGTAGAGAACAAACGTATGGACACCAAGGGGGGAAAGCAT
>NW_021703777.1:17835661-17958733 GCF_005190385.1 Monodon monoceros | reverse complement strand
ACACAGATGTAGAGAACAAACGTATGGACACCAAGGGGGGAAAGCATCGGGGGGAGGGGGTGGTGGTGAGATGAATTGGGAGATTGGGATTGACATGTATATACTAATATGTATAAAATAGATAACTAATAAGAACCTACTGTATAAAAATAAATTAATTAAATTAATTTTTTTAAAAAGAATACAGATTGAGAAAATAATTGCAATAGAAATAAAAACAAATCAGGAAAACAAAATATTCTGTTTCAAACAAGACTCTCCTATACACAAACTAGCACACACACACACATAATCATTTGAAATGCCCTATGTGGATTGTGACATGAAAAACTGGAAAAACAGAATACTCATTAGGTATGTTGAGGGAGAAAAGGACCACAGTGTGTTATATTAAACTAGGACACCTGACTGGGTTAGTTTACTGCTATTTTCTGAGCAGCATAATGATTTGAATGTCATTGTTATACAAAGGAAAATGCTTTAAGTTTAGCTGTACTGTGGCCATTATGCAAATATGATCCCTCTGTGTCTAGCCTAGTCTGGTTTGCAAAATTAGATATGCCCAGCCATGTTTCAGAAGCTCACTAAATCATTCTACAATAAATACAAACCCAGAAAAGCTGAGAGAGAAAAGCTAGCAAAAATTCTATTGTCTGAAACTGAGAAAGCAAAATATCCAATGTAGAAATACATTTTCTTCAAGAGAATGGCAACACTGAAAATAATTACAAGCAAAAGACAATGTTTACTTAAAATACAATATGTGGGTTTATTCGTGGACATCTCTGACCTAAAGAAACAAAACCATTATGTTCCCAAAACAAAGAGCTTTTGTTCTTTCACATTTAGGATATTAGTACCTTCTATTAGAAATTCCTTATTTCAGATTGTAAAAGAATTTGCGCTTGCCAAAGTCACCCATCTTTGATATACTCAATAAAGTATCGCATTTTATGCACACCCAAATAGTAAGAACAGCTATCATTTCCTGAGCACATGGCATGTTCCTGAGATTATTCTAAAGGCTGTATTAATTCAAGCAATCCTCATGATTTTCCTCATGAGTTAAATCGTGTTATCCTTGTTTCACAGATGAAGAAACTGAAGACCAGAGAGGTTAAGTCATCTAGGGACATACAGCTGTCAGATGCTAGAGGCAGTATTTGAGCCCAGGCAGCCTGATTATAGACTGGTCTGCCCACGTTACCACTACTCTGAGCTAACTCTTCCACAGGTGTGATAGTGTGTGTGTGGGGGGGGGGGGGAGTGTGCGCACACACGCGTGCACGTGCACATGTGTGACTCCAGTGTCTTTTGGATGTGTGTGGGGTATCTTGCCATTTCAAAAATTTTTTACATAAAATTTACCATCTTAACTATTTTCAGGCGCATAGTTCAGTGGCATTAACTACATTCACATTGTTGTTCAACCATCACCACCATCCAGCTCCAGAAATCTTTTCATCTTGTGAAGGTGAAATTCTGCATCCGTTACGTAATAGCTCTTCATTCTTCTCCCCTTCCACCAGACCCTGGCAACCACCATCCTACTATCTCTGTCTATGAATCTGACTACTGTAGGTAGCTCATAGAAGTGGAATGGTACAGTACTGTCCTTTTGCGACTGGCTTATTTCACTTAGCATAATATCCTCAAGTTTCATCCATGTTGTAGCATGTGTCAGAAGTTCCTTTAGTTTTGAGGCTGAATAATATTCTATTGCTTATCTACTCAGCCATTGATGAACACTTGGGTTTCTTCCACCTTTTAGTGGAAGTGCATAGTGGAATAGTGCTGCTATGAACATGAGTGCACAGATATCTCTGAGCTTCTGTTTTCAGTTCTCTTGTATATATACCCAGAAGTGGAATTGCTGAATTGTATGGCAGTTCTAGTTTTAATTTTTTGAGGAACCACCACATTGTTTTCCACAGGAGCTGCACCATTTTACATTCCCAACAACAGTGCACAATGGTTCCAGTTTCTCCACATCCTTGCCAACACTTGTTATTTTCTGGTTTTTTAATAGCAGTCATCTAATGGGTGTGAAGAAGGGTATGTGTTTTAAGTTCTTGGAAGTTTCTAGATTCTGCATTTCGGGTTACAACATACACTGAAGAGGACTTTATCTTGCTTTGAACATTTGCCATGACCGTGTCCTTTGCTAAGAAAGAGGTAATAGGCATAAGACACCATAAGTTGTACCAGATGGCCCTTCAGGCATGTGATCTCATGCCTTACGTACATAATCCTGCTCTTCTGGCCACAGCTGATTGGACCAAAGAATGGCACCTGAGCCACAGGTGAACCAGGTTTTTTGATGCAGAAGAGGTGTTCACAAAGGGCATCAAACCATATCTCCTCTTGCAGTTTCCATCCCACAGTCTGTCTTCACAGGATTAAACTCACAAAGTTTGAGTTTCACAGGGTCAGTTGGTCCTTAATGGCAGGAGAAGGAGAAGTAATAGAAATAGAGATGGAGTATCTGAGACACCATAGTGATGGAAGATTTACAGGCACCAGTTCCTGAAATCTGACCAAGAATCAGGTCACAAGAACTCTAGTGATTTTGCGTTCGCTTCGACATCTTTTCCCCATAAACACTGTGACCTTTGATACCCTGAGCATGCCTCTCTTCACTGCAACCTGAAAATGTCCAGCATGGAGGTTTTAAACAAAGACATAAAACTATTAATTAAAACCAAAAAATGTTCTGAGTTTTAAAAGGTCATTATTGATTTTTAAGTAACTTAAAAAACAACAATATAATTTTAATGAGGCCTTTCTGCTCTACATAACTGTGTCCCTGTTTGGTGTTCCTCTTATGCACATCTCAAGATTTCTCTTTTATGTACCTAGGAAAATCAGAAAGAAGTTGTAAGTACAAAGTAACTGAGAAGAAAATGAAAGCAGGATACATAGTTCTGAATTAGAAAGAGCAAAAAGCAAACAGATAATTTCCAAAATGAATAATCCATGAACAGCAGCCACCATATACTTTCTCTGATTAAAAACTGATCAAGAAAAGCGTTTTCTTAGATTCGATTCTAAGTTCCAACTTTCAAAATGTGATTTCAGTAAGTCAAATTTTAAACTGAAAAACTATCTTGAGATACCAATAGCAAAGGGGGAAACAATTTGCTGTAACCGTGTTTTAAATAGTGTGCATGAAAGTTAAAAAAAGAGACACTTTCCCCTAACTCAGAAGTTTTCTCCTACCAGCACACTTGTGTAACCAGTTGATGTAGCACCATCCTCCTAGCTAACTCACTCCATTAAAACAAGGGCACGAACAGGCCATTTAAATGTGCCCCTCTCATCTGCTAATGTAACAACAACAACAGCAATAAACAACAACAAGTTCTGCACCAGTGGCTTATCTGGTGGCAAAATGAGGGGAGATCCAAGAGGTTAAGCTACACTGACATTTAAATACACAATGAAAATATTGAGCTATTGGGATGAATAGGAACACACCCATGCTGGCAACCAGAAATTTCACACTACAGCTATTTTTCTTAGCAGAGGTAGTCTATGTCTCCTCTGGTGAAGTCTGTGAGCCAGACTGACAGACAAAGTATATACCACCTTTTGATCCCAATGGGGGATTAAGCTACACCACGGAGAAGCCACAAACTCCTTTCCTAACAAGGCTACGAAAGTAAAAAGTGTTGAACCTTAACAGGCTCAGTTTGTTCAAATAATTTATGGTTGTGGGGAAAGAGAAGTGGGAATAAACATTGATATACATGGCAACTAACTATGATGCCATTCTGGTTCTAACAGTTCCTTTTTCATTAAGGAATCAGTAATACTATCAACAACCATTTGTTGAGTGATTATTGTACCAACCACTTTGCATGCACTATCTAATTTAATATCCACAGCAATCCTATGAGGTAGCAATTGTGTTCTGCCTTTAACACAGGAAGTTCAGATATTTGGCCAAAAGCACAAAGCCAGTAAGTGACAGAATAGGTATTTAAAACCCATCCTACCAGACACCAAAACCCATATTTTTCTATTGCATTATTACACTACCTGTCCTAGTAGGTACTAAATACATAGTAGTCAATAAAGAATTTAACAAAAATCTGTTGAGTAAAGGATACTAAAAGCTCCAGTCACAAAATGTTATATGTTCTACGAAAGATGCAATGTGTCTTTCTATAGGACTTTGATTCCTGGCTTGATGTGTGCAAACAAGAATTTAAGAGGCAAATGAGTTCTGTCTACTATTTCTTAGCACATATTATTTTGTTTGCAGCAGAGAGCAATTTCTTTACCTCTCTGTCTTACTTTCTCTCCAATAAACTGTTTATTCCCATGTCTAGACCCCCCAGCACTCCTTTCTTGGACAGTACTAACCTCTTTCCTGCCAGTCTGTTAACACCATGGCCAAAGCTATTTTCCATGCCTGCCACTCTCACGTTGTACTTTAATAAGAAACCCCCAAAGTTTTCCATGGCTCTACTAATTACGTTAATGGGGACTCTTCCCTTCAGGAGCTCACTCCATCCTACCTGTCTGTTCCCTCTGCTACTATAATCTAGCTGTGTTATCTATTCTGTATTACAGAGGGCGGAGTACACGCTCCAACCTAGACAAGCTTTGCTCCCTTCCAGTTCTCTTCATCCCAACGGCTCACACAAACTGCTCCAAGTCATATCTGCAGCATGGGTTGCCAAAGAAGAAATGCAACATTGCCAAAAGGCTTTTTTGCCTTTTATAAAGTCCTTAGAACAAATCTACTTCACTGTTTACCCAAGGGAATCCCTTACAATATTATTGAACTTGGCAATCAGATGGAGGCTGAGAGGCCATTCCAAATGGATTTGCTGAATCAGCTTTTCTTCTGAGGCAGACAAGTGATGCCACATTCTAGCAAGAAGAGCATTCCAGTCAAAACAGAAGCTGGCCTTTAGTTTGCCCTAGTCACTCTATTATCAGCATCCTTCCTTGTTTTCAAGTCTATACTACTTCAAAGAGAATGAGCTCTAATTGAGGATTGAGAGATGGTACTCCTCTGAGTCAGGCAATGTTCTTTTCTATTCACAGCCACTCCTCGGTCAAACTGCAGTGGATTTGTTCATTTATTCATATGTGACTGCCAATGAGACAGCCAGGGAAGCAACCTCAGCTACACCCAGCAGTTCACCATTGGAATCACATCACAACAGGCGTTAGGACACTTGCACTATCTCTCATGCTCTTTTTTCTGGGATCGCAACCTGTGAAGCCACTATAAACCAGAACTGCCAGTGTCCATATTTGTCACCTTGTGGAAAGGACTTGCTTAAAAAGGAACACAAAGTAGAGCCAAGAGGAGAGAGCCCTGTCAATATCATGTGAGCTCTTGGATTCAACCATGCCTGGAGACAGAATTGCTATCCCTTGGGCTTTCTAGTGATGCAAGCTAATAACTTCCTATGCTTTTTAGCTTAAGCAAGGTTAGCTGGAATATTTTTGTCACTTGCAAACACATGAGCTCTAAATAGTAAACAGTGTGTAGCTGAGAGGAAAGATGACTGCATGAGGTGTATTTCCCAATAGGAAACAGATGGTACTCTCAAATTGGAAAATTTTAGAGGAGTTTTTAAAACGAAGATTCTATTTACAAAGGTGTAGGTAGGATGGATCGGAACACGAGGGTTGTGTGTTAACTCAGAGTTGGGTAGAACAGTACTGTAATCACCCATATGCCTAAAAGGACAAGGGAGGGACTAGTTACCAGATCATGAAAGGGGAGAATCATGGAGAAATAGCTACCTTGAAATAAATAGTGATGTTGAGTCAAGAGACACAGCTAGTTTAAAGTGAACTCACAAGAAAAGAGCCATGGAAATCAACACATTGACCTCCCTCTAGTTCTGATCTGCCTGTGGTCCCTACTGGCCTTGCTCAGCTGAATGCTGAAGAAGCTTGTGACATAACCATGCTAATCAGTCTCCCTGGGCAGAGATGGAAATTCAGAAGGGGAAAGGTTGATCTGCAGTTTCATATGAGACAGATTCAGCACAGCCTATGTGCTTTGTCCCTCACCACTCATTCTTGTCCTTCATTAGTTGAAAAATATATATTCTTATCTCAGGAGACACATGAAGTCCCATCAGCTGTTGTATTATCATGGAGTGATAATAACTCCATCATACTGTCTTTCAGGGTCACCATTGAGCGTGAGTGTTCAGCAAAGTCCATCCTTCTTCAGCTGGTGCCAGCAAAGCATGCAGATCTATCCCTAAATCAGGTCCATGCTTTTGCTTCCACAATTAACTAGTCATTTTGAACTCTCCATGAAGCCACAGATGTGAATGAGGGAAAGATGGCAAAGCAGTAGAAGCAGGTACAATACTGAGTCTGAGCTTCTGCAGTTGACTGAATATGCTTAGGACTGGACTTGTGTATGCTACTTCAATTATAGTATAAAATTATTGTTTATGTCCAGTGTTAATTTCTGTGGCTCAAATAGTACTTCAGATATAATGGGAAGTTCAGATTGCATAGTCATTTTACTTTCCATGGTCAAGTATTTAGTGTCTGGTGGCAAGCCAGGAGCTGCTTTTCAAATGGAAAATAGTTGTCAGTAAAGAAGGACGTGGCCTTATTCCAGAAACCTGGGTATCTGTGCTGTTGATTTTCCTATTGAATTTGCCAGAGGCTCAAAGAGCATCTCTGTCTGCCACAAATACTTCCTTTATTCATGTGTCCTGTATTATGAGGCCCAGATATCAGAACAGCCTGTATTTGCAATCTAGACTTGCTACAGAGCCCATTCTTGCTATAGTTTTCCCTCTCAAAACCTGTAACCTTATAAATTACCAATACATAGGTAGTAGGATCATACTCAAATATATGCATTGCCTGCAAAATCCTAACTGGTCCTAGGTATATACCTTTTTCTAAGTGATGAGTTTTGTGTAAGGTGTAGCAACTTGCCCCTTACTTCAGAAAGGAGGTCACATTATGCCTACTGGACCACTCGTATTTCAGATCCCGAAATTTTATAGTTTTCATTCCTGCTTTCTACAATGCGTATGTCTTATTAAGATATCTAGAGTGCTTGCTGCTTCCTACTTACCAGACACAGTTAGCAATGTCACCTTTATGTAGTAGGCGAGTAAGATGTTTAGTGAAATAAGGTGATCAAAGTCCATCTGGATTATATTATAACGTAGAGCAGGGGAGTTGACATAGCACCTGGACCAAACAGTAACTGTATACTGTAGTCCCTGCCATGTAAATGCGAACTGCTTCTGATTTTCCTCACTGATTGAAATGGAATGATAATACAGCTGCAAATATAATCACCACATGATTAAGTTTGCTATAGTTTACTATTATTCTCCATGATACATCTATCTGGCTTTTGTACCAACCAAATAGGCATGTTCAGTAATATGTGGTAAGCATAGCCATGATTTCATTTCTTAAAATTTTGATAGTGACACTAATCTTTAGAATATCCTCAGAAATGAGATATTGTTTTGGTTCATCATCTTATTGGTGGAGCAGGGGAGCCCATTTCAGGGGTTTCTATTGATCTTTTCTATCATAACGTCCCCCACTTCATAGGTCAGTGTACCAATATGGGAACTTTGTCTCTTCTTAAACAAATTAATTCTCCTAAACTTTCTAGATAAGGAGTTAATTGTAGTATTTATCCCCAGTCTTCTGACAACTACTATTAGATGTGAGCCAAGATTTCATCTCTTCTTGGTTTCTGTGAGCCCCTGCTTATTAGGACAAAAGCAATTTTTAGTCTTAGGGGATTCACTTCAGTTCATAGACAAAAATATCCCCCAGGAAGTGTGGGCATTTATCATTTTCTCAGTGCACAGTCACCATAATAAATTATTTCAGAGCTCCCAGGGAAGTCTTGGGACGAGATTTACAGGATTGATAAGTCCATATTACAATGTCTTTCCTCAAAGGGACGTGGACTACCCCTCAGTTAAGAGACTTCAGGTATATGAATCAATTTAGATTTAGAAAATGGATAGAAGGCATGAAGTTCACCTCAAAGATTCAAGTTAGGTTTCTGTACTGTGGGCCAATAATTTTTCCACTTACATATGTCAAACAGCCCATTAGTAGGCTGCCATCTATTTCATTACTAGGGACTTCCTCATCAAATCAGCATTGTCACAGACCCCTCAGATCCAAATTTATGATTATCATTCAAACCCTGTGGCTTATTACAGCACCCACCTTGTCTCTGACAGTTAATTGCTACTAAACATCCTCTACAAATCTAAGGTTTCCACTATTCACATTGAGATCAGTGAACCCATTACATTGCATCATCCCCTCCATCATCTCTTTCCTAAAAGGAGCCATCATAGAACTTTTCAAGCATACAGCTGTCCCCACACCAATACATTTCTTAATCCTTTGGTGAATGGTGCATCCTTTGGGTCCTCCCAAAGGTTTTGACTAAACAGGCATCTGCTGGTAGAGATTGGTTGATTCTTCTTTCCTTTTCTATATGCTCTTTCCTCATGGAGTCAGGTCTTGAATTTCCTAAACTGTGCTAGGTTAGAAAATAACTATCATTATAGGTCTAGAAAGAATAAGAGTTGATGATGTTGGGTCCTAAGGGAAGTCAGCACCAGGTTATGAGGTAACTACCTTAGGTTCAATCATTGAAAACCCTTTATGCAGAAGAAGACTATTCAGAGGGAGGGGATGGAGCAGAGACTACCTCCCCAGGAAAGAGAATTTCAAGAGAATTTGGAGGATCAAAGTTCTCATCCCAATGTCTGCTCAAATGTCCAAATCCCCTGCCTCAGAGTACAACTCATTTTCTACCAGTTTTTTTTTTAATTGAGAAACGACATACTTGAGAATTTGAGCGACGCTGCAGTCTCCCACTTCTTACAATCACATCCTGGGCTTGTGCCTTAGACAAATAGGTCCTGCAACAGTAGAAGATGAAGAACTCCTTCAAAGTTTCTTGTTCTCCATATGTGTTATATAAATTTGTATCTCCTAATTTCTTTTTCCCCTAAGTAAGCCCTTGAGTGAAAAACGAAGTCAGCTTATTCCACATGCTTTATAACCTCTACTGTTGCCATAGTGATCTCCCACTTCTATCCCCTCCAACTGCACATCATTCTCTACCACCATCAGTGATGATAAATTGGGTAATAGAAATACCTCTGTACCCACTTTCCCGTAGCAGGATGATTATCTCTGTGTTCCATGAATTTAGGAGAAACTCAATATCACAATCCCATTTGGAAGGCCTATTTCCTGTGGCCACTTCCAGTATCAATAAATACAAAATGTAATACTAATTATTGCATCACTCAGGGTCACAACAGGAAAGAGCACATTCAAATTAGAATAATTCAAAGGAGGCTTATAACAAAAGGACAATTTACTAAAATGAGATTTAGGAAGAACCACAAGTGATAATGTATTATTCCAGACTCTTTGCTAACACCCCTAGCCCAAAGGTGGCAATGAAAGGAGGAAGCAGTTATCAGAATCTGAAAGTTGAAAGACAAATATAGAAGGTCACCTTGTGACAATCTGGTGAAGGAGCATTTCAGGAAAAGGGAACAAAAAATACAGAGACCTTGAAAGTACAGGTGCCTGGCATTGTGGAGGAAGAGCAAGTAGCCCAGTACCTGGAACAGAGCAAGAGAAAGACTATTAGAAAATGAGGACAGAGAGGTAGGAAGGTTGTACGTATCATAGGGTTTTGTAGGTTATTTTAAGGGTTTTGTTTTAACCTCCATATGTTGGGAAGATTCCAGAAGGTTTGATTCTGATTTACATTTTTAAAGGATCACACAGGAAACTCCATGGTGACAACAGACATGGAGACCAGTTAGAATATTATTACAATAATTCAGATGAAGGACAATGTTGTCCTGGACCAGCTCGGTAGTGGTGTTGGCACAAAGGGATCAGTTTTTGGAAACATTTTTTAAAGTAAATCTGATAGGAATTGCTGAGGAGTTGAATAAGGGTTGTGAAAGAAGGAAAAAAGAATAATCCCAAGTTTTTGGACTGAGTAACTTAAGAATGAAGTTGTCACTCATGGAGTTGGAGATGACTTCGAAAAAAACAGGTTTGGTGGGAAAAACAGGAATTTCTGTTTGGACATGTTAGGTGTGAGATGTTTTTAGACACCAAGTGGAGGTGTGAAGTAGGTGATTGGAAATCCAATCTGGAGTTCAGAGGAAAGGTCCAGGCCAGAGATATAAATATGGGAGTGTCAGCACATAGATGGTACTTAAAGTCTCGATACTAGATGAGATCACCTTAGGAGTGAATATCAATAAAGAACAGCACCATAAATCTGAAATATGAATCAGTCCCTGAGCAAATTTTATTCTAAAATGATTGTTCTGAGGAACTTTAAAACTGTGGAAGGTCAAGAAGAGACTATTGGTGTCTGCACCAATTGACTGGAAAAGGACAGATTCTGATTTGGCTCAAGTCCAACAGGAAATTGCAGGGCAGATTCCCGGGGGGCAAAGGAGATGCAGATGCCTGTGGACACAGGGGCACCCAAGGACCCACCCCAGGCACTTAAGGCTCAGAGGAGCAGAATATTTTCTGTTTCAGAAGAAGAAATTTCCTTATACCCCTGCCAAACTTTGTGCTTATTGGTGCAGGGTGAGCCTACAGCTTTCAGTACTACCGGCCAATCTGCCGAACTGCGGCCACCAGAACTAACCATAAATATACTTTAATTGGGTAAAGAAATATAGCCAAGAGCAGAAAAATAAGATTGGAAATACAGGTGATATCCAGATTCTAAAAAGCCTTGTTGACGAGCCTTAGGAGCTTAGATTATCTTTTCTATAGGCAAACGGAAGTTCATTTGCCACTGACATTTCAACAAAATCCAGAACAAAGGGCCCTGGACTGAAGATTCTACTAACAATTCTAGTCCAAGAAAAGTAGTTTAGGCACATCTTACTTCCTTAGGCCAAGCATACATAAAGCTGAATTTTTCATTTAAAAAAAACAGGAGAATTTGTATGTTTCACAAGCACTTTCACTATAGGATTTCTTTACCTTGCAAACTGTATCACCACTGTCACCTGCTTGATTTGCAAGCATCAGCTTAGGTGCCATTTTGTAGGAACAGAGCTGGAGCATGGAGGATGGGACCCTGTGCTCAGGCTTCTCCATTTTGTAGACAAGAAAAATACCATTTTCACCTTAAATCTCAGGGTTATTTTAAATGAAAGGCAATAAAAAATTGAGTGCCTTGAATTCCTCAGTAGAAATGTGCTACACAAGTGTGAAGTCCATAAATTTTATGAGCGTCTCCTTTTCTGCAGCCTAACAGCTGGCCCATAAGGGAAAAGGATTGGTTTAGACCCAAGTTAGGGTTACTACGGGCAGCAGTGTGATCCTCTGACGGGAGGTGTCAGAAATCCTTGTTAAAAGGGTAAGAAGGCCACACTGCCCCTGTTCATGTAGATATCAGGATAACAACAGAAAACGGCAGCAAGTTTTGCTGGACTCCTGCTGGAATGCTGATGGAGAATAAGATGATGCTGTAAAAGCCTTATGATCCTGCGGTGAAGGGGGGCGTCCTAAGTGATGGGCCATAACCAGTAACTAGCTCACAGGATTGTTATAACATATGCAAATAAAACATAAGCACTTTAATTATTTATATACGTATATAAATAATCACGTGTTTAGAAGCTTAATCTCTACCTTTCTGCAAGAATGCAATCTACATGAGAGCAGGACTCAAGTTCAATATCGTAAGCATTATACCCTACTTTTCAGTATAATACCTGGTACATAATAGGCTGTCAGTGAATATTGGTTCAACCATATCCTGGTGTCCTGCAGTATTATCACATTCTCCTTCAAGAATGAAAAAATGAACAAAATCACTGACTTTTGTAAACTTAAGTATTAAATCATGTTAAGCACTAGATCCCATTCTGGGCCCAGGTAATACCTGAAACATAACAGGCACTGGGACTAATTTAATGGTTTGTCTTCTCCACTTGACTATAAACACCATGAGATCAGGGATCATCTTTTGCTTGCAACACTGAGCATGGCTCCCAGAATATGGTAAGTGCTTTCTACCTCTCCTGCCAACTCAGTCAAATTTGGTGGACCTCTGAAAGATTCAGGGGCAGTGGAGTTTGTAAGAAGTAACACCAAAGTAAGAATCACAAGCCCTTGTTTAAATTTCAACTCTGGCGCCGTCAACATAGGCATGTATTTAGACCTTCTGCACTTCATTTTTCCTCATCAGCCTAGAATATAATCTCTAAATTTCCCTTCTCTCTATGGCTTCCTGAAATGCCCCTGCTCATCAGAATTTGTTTAGGTATCTAGTCAGAGAGACAGAGAGAGAGACAAAGAGATTACATATGTGCGTTATGTATGTACTTTGCTTCATATTGCAAACGTTCTCTATGTTTCAGAAAAATGATGGACTTCCTCAGAAATGTATGTCATATTAAATGTTATATTATAAAGATTGCTCAGCCTAAATGCTACCCTCTCTGACCTTCTCATTTAAAGGAAGCCTCCTAGTTTGTTCACTGCTCTACCACAAGACCTAGAACAGTGTCTGGCCAGTAACTACACTCAATAAATATATGGTGAATGAGAGGAAAAAAGAAAAACATGGAGGAGAGAGTGAGAGAAAAAGAGAGAAATGTTTTTTATTCAGATCAGAAAACCAGCAGAGAAGGAAATGAAGTATATAAGGGGAACTCAAATTATATACTGGTAGTATTGTTTGGATTAAAAGAAAAAGAAAGCTTCTGATACACCATTCACTCTCTTTGCTGACAGTTAATTTTTAAGAAGGCTGAGGCTGTGATAAAAAGTATGAAGGAAACCGTTGGTAGATATCATTTAAAGCCAAATTTATTAAGTGATCGTTAAATTGCACAATTGTACCCAGTGAATTCTTACTTCAAGTCCAAAGGAAAAAAATAAATAGTACCCCAAGCCTAGGAGAACTAAAAACTCTCTCATCGCTTAATAGAAAATCATTCATCCCATTCATCCCATTTCTTAAGTGTGTCCTGTGGGCTAGATTGTATTTAACTCTAATCTTAGGAAGTAATTATTACTGCCCTCAATTTACAGGTAAAAAACTGAGGCTCAAAGAGGCCAAATGACTTGTCTAAGGTCATTCAGCTAAGGGCGGGATGAGATTAAAGTCCAAAGCTACCAAATTTAAAGTCTAGACATCTTCCTTCATGAAATATATAGAAGTATTCTGTCTCTAAGGAATATAGACTTTTCTCTCAAACTTATAAACCACCTCATGAGATAGAAAAAGCCTAAAAACCGTATCAAGGTCTTAGACGTAGTATTATTGAAAAGTTGCTTTCAGAATGAAATGCTTTCATTTTAATCCTGTTTTCCAATAGACTTCCATTATAACATTTGAAAGCACATTTCCATAGAAAAACGAGGTCTTGGGCATTATAGAAACATCCTTACTCAAACAGAACTCTTTAAAAAATCATGCTCCAGATCAAGTTAATGTATAATAACAAAATATTCACATAACCAAGTCCCCCAATTCAAACAAAACACAGAAATCACGTCTGACAATGGTTCAATGGTCTAAAAAGGAAAACAAAGGACAGAAGCTCACTGCCTTAACAGTTACTGTTTTATGAAATCCCCTTACTGAAATTCCACATGTAGCTCTCAGTAGCTGATAGAGCTTGGTTTCAAAACACATAGAGAAGCTTCTGGCTTCTAGAAATAAACAACTTGAGCTGGACTGCAGTGGAAAGGAGACAGAAGAAATACAGAGACTGAATTTCAAAACAACTTGAAAGAGGACTAATGAGGAAGTTGATTTCTAGAAATACACAGCCAAGAGCATCTGAAATGTAACTGCTATAGGAGTCCTCAGGCAACAGGCCAAGTTTACTTTTTTACCTTATAAATACATAAAACTGTTGCATTTTAATGCCCAGGGGCAAGAGAAAGTCTCCACTCCTTATTTTTGATGCAGAATACATGTCTGGAAAGGTCTAGCAACTCATGCAGTGGAGCACAGCTAGTTAGAAAGAGAGTCTTTTGAGCCATTCCACGAAGGTAAGTATCTTGATAATTAAAAACTATTAAAACTATTAAAAACGATTTCAACTCGCCTAAGCACATTGGGCAACATTAACAAATTAGCAAACCACTATAGATTTTTAAAAATAATTACCTTTCAAATTGTTAAAATAAAATGTCATTCAATAAAAACAACTTTTTGCAAACATGTGAACTCTTTGGAGTCAGGATGTTTGGTGAATCTCTCGATCAACAGGTTGAACAGAAAGCTAAGCGGTCGAGCGTGTATTAGCAAGGTTAAACAGTGGGATTTAGAACAATCAGCGTTATACGCAGATAGGATGAAAGAGGCTGTGGAGAATTCAGAACAGCTAGGATATTATTAGCAAAATGTTTCTCTAATAGAAGTGTGCCGGTTGACACAGGATACACAGGGATCAATTTGGAGTGGAAATGAGAAAGGATCAAAGTGCCATCGAAAATAGGAGCGAATGAGGAGGGACTGAGGGATGAATCCACTCAGCATGACATGTTTCCCCGCCTGGCAGCTCTGCCGGACCAGCAGAACACGGTTCTGTCAACAGACTTGTCCAGAAAGGGTTCAAGAAATAAAACACTTCTGCAGCTCTGCCAAGCTACATTTAAAAAAAAATTTTTTTTAAACCACTCTGACAATACTCTTGGGAACGCGAGGCTCCAAGAGTCAAGAAAGCACAGAGCTGAGGTTTCTGCTTCATACCTTCTTGTCTTCACTGTTTCCTGTACAGACCATGCACAGAGATACAGCTGAGAGATCACAGAGTAAACCAATATGCTTTACACGTTGTTCCTTGCATTTTGAAAGGTTTTTTTCTAAATACCGTTGGCAGCATTTTTTATTATTATTTTAATCGTTTGCAATTTCATGTTGGACTTTAACATAAGGCTGTTTTCCACGTTTGTTGCCAGCAGCAGAACTTGGTCAGCTGCCACTCCGAACGAGTTCCACACTATCTCTCCCCACTATTTGTAATGTGACCCACTTTTGCTGAGAGAAAAGAGTTCCTGATCCTTAATTACTGCAGCTTGAGGGAAGCTGTTTGCCAGACATGGGAAGCTTCCGACCCTCACGGAGCCTCACAATGAGCAGGTCAAGTGTCTGGTCCTTGGAGTGAGTAGCAGGGTGTTGGACACAGGGGAAGGTCTCTTGGAAGGTCAAATTAAAAGAAGGCCAGCACTGCATCTGCTGATCAGCGCACCACACGGGACTCCACGCAGCCCACAGGGGCTTCCTGTGCCACTGGGGGGTAATTAGGGAGGTGGCAGTCAACACAATGGCACTGCACTGGGGCCCAGCAGCACCACTCACTTGCCTCGTGAATGTGAGGGAGTGAATCTCACTGAGCCTGAATTACAGCATCTAAATGTGGGGATAAACATTACTAAGTTAACTAGTAAACATTAACCATGTTTGATAGGAAAGTGTCTGCACAAAAGTCCTTTGTGAACCATACTATGACTTATGGAGATTAGTTATTAATGTTACCAAGCAAAATCATTTCCTTTCTGAGTACACGCACACACACACACACACACACACGTACACACACAAGATACAGAGGGAATCATTTCAGTTAATTCATTATTTCAATATATTTTGCTTTCCTTAACTTACATAACTTAAAACTATTCTTTATATGAGTGTGATATATTCTATCGGCCTGATAAGATGCAAAATGAACGTCTTGGACGAAGTGAATTGAGGTACGGCCTTACCGGGGCTAATGGGTAGTGGCTCTCCCGCCATACTCCATGGGCTGGTGATGGAACTGGAAACTGAAGGTAAGTGGAGAAGCAATCTGGGGAGTCCAAGTCATCTCCTTAAAGCTGTAAAATCCATTTTAAAAGGGAAAATTTACATCAAAGGACAAATACCTTATGATTCCACTTATATGACATACCCAGAAGAGTCAAATTCATAGGGATACAAAGTAAAATAATGGTTACCAGGGGCTGGGCAGATGGGGAATTATTGTTTAATGGGTACACAGTTTCAGTTTGGAGTGATAGGAAAGTTCTGGAGATGAATGGTAGTAATGATTGCACAACAATGGGAATGTGCTAATTAATACCACTGAACTGTACGTTTAAAATGGTAACTTTTATGTTACATACATCGAGATTTTTGAGGCATTGTTAAATGCATGGAACCAAAAGATGTATATCATGTTCTATCACAAGTCAGTAAGGAAAGGAAAACAGTTATTAGGAGGTCTTCCATGTTCACTTCTGGATTGGCATGAAGCCAAAGCAAATTTTAAAAAAGAAAGCTGGAGTGTCACACTGATTGAATTGTCCATATTTTACTAAAACATGGCATTGCTACATCTAAGTACACTCTGTCCCCTGAAAAAGAATGGGGACAACTTTATCAGCTATAATTGAGTTCCAAATACTATAAAATTCAGAGAAAAAAAGTCACGAATAGGATGAATAAAACAATATGGGACCCAGAGCAAAAAGAATACTTATACTTCACGGCTTACAACCAAGATAAATATATACACAAGAAACACCAGACTGAATTCATTGCAAAAAAGTTTTATATTCACAGTAAAAAGGAAAGCAAAAGGAATTTTTAGGTAGATATAAGGACAGTAAATATGAAGGAAATTTCAAAACCATATGAAAGTGATTAACTTTGTATCATCTTTACGAGCAATCAGAAGACAGATAAAAACAGAGAAGACATCCTTTCTACTTTCAAAGAGCTATAGCAGCTGAACTGAGTTAATACAATCTATTTCAAAACAGGATACTTGTGAAATCACAGTTGTGATGTTCTAACTAGAAGGGAAAAAAAGACAAAATTCATTTTAATTAAGTCAATTGCTTGAAGGGAAGTCACTCATTTACTATGTCCATAAAAGCAAGATCATTCCCAATTTGACAGTCATCACAGTAGATTTTGTGAAATACTGGAAATTTCCAATGCCTTTGCTAATAAATGAAAGTGTCAGATCATTTCCTCTTGCAAAACAGAGACTCTGGCATAATTTTGATGTAAGCAGTATGTTTATTTTAATGTCCATTACTGCCTTGAAGTATTTTCTTTCTAATAGACAATACCTTCTCCAAATACCTCCATTTTTTTAATCTGCAAACTGGACAACAAGTTACAAGTGGTTTCATCTGAGCTAGCAAGCTCCTAAGGCCTCTTGCTAAATTCGAAAGAGTGTGGCAAAACAGAAGAAAGAAATTGCATCTCTGAGCCCTTGGGGGCCTTAGAGAGACTTGGAGAACCAAGAATAACTAAGATGCACCATGTCCACCAGACACACAGCCTCCTGGGGAAAAGGTGGATTTCCTCCAATTCTTCACAACATACACGACTCTGCCACCCAATTTTCATTTCACTTGTTTCTTTTTACTGTTGCTTTACAAACATGGCAGCTTGGTCTCAGAGGAGCAAAATTTCATTTCTTTCCTAATCTTTTTCCCCCTGTTCACACCTTTTTCTGCTTTGTTTTGAAAATAGTTATGCCAATTCTAGTGATTGGGTTGTTTTCTTGTTTGTTGCCTTACACTGGGAATTGGATTTATTGATCCAGTGACTACCCAAAAGCCCGACAAAAAACCTGAAAGTTTTATTGCTTTTCCATTTTCTTCTAATATAACTAGAGATTGCTTTATCTTTCATTAAGAATTTAAAATTCAAAAATTATTCCATTTATTTATTATCTTACCAGTATAACATTAAGTCTGAAATAATTTCTATGAATTTAATCATTTTACTTTTTACAATTGCTAATTATTTCACTTGGTCAAAACTAGATGTATGTTGTTATGTCCTGTCTAAGATACACACACCCTCATCCACACAAGCACACACACGTTCCTGTGCACACACACTACATACCCATCTTGGCTTGAGTCCTCATCACGCTCTCAGGAAATTCTAGCAAGACTTTCCCATAAATAAAACCACGATAATTTATGCCTATCAAAAGACAATGTGTTGGGCTTCCCTGGTGGCGCAGTGGTTGAGAGTCCGCCTGCCGATGCAGGGGACACGGGTTCGTGCCCCGGTCCGGGAGGATCCTACATGCCGCGGAGCGGCTGGGCCCGTGAGCCATGGCCGCTGAGCCTGCGCGTCCGGAGTCTGTGCTCCGCAACGGGAGAGGCCACGGCAGTGCGAGGCCCGCGTACCAGAAAAAAAAAAAAAAAAGACAATGTGTTGATGTAAATACACATCTACAAAGTGTTATGAACTCACTTACAGGGCATTCTTCATCATAAACAGCCATATTCTGTTTTAGCATTTGTTGCTGAAATATACAATAGTAGCAGACACAACACAAAAAGCCTAAAGGAATGAGAACATTTGGCCTGTGTAAAGAGTAAACAGGTTTTTCAAGTATATTATTTTTCAAAGAAACAGTCTGGAATATGAGAAATGAACAGAAAGAAGCATGGTATTAATGCATTTTCTTTTTCAAAATCCTGAAAACCAGCCATATGTTCTACATTATGAATATGCAGATGGTCTCAATGTAGTTATTTTTTCTCTAATTAAAGCCATCAGGGTAAAATAACGCAGTCGTTTAGGAAGCTGATTCAGCTGGGTCTCTTTCTTCCCTTCTCCAGAAGAGCACCAAAGCCTTTCCATGTTTATATAATTTGGGAATCCTCGCTGGTAAATGAAAAAGAGAGCGGCAGGAAGGGTAGCTTTATTCTTTTGTGCTTTGCGGTAGATTGTACACTTTATGAAGAAAATGCATTTCACAGATGGATTTCTCTTAGATATTTTTGTTGAGACCCTACCTTTGGCATTTTGTAAGCAATAACTTCAGTGAATTCGGCACCCTTGCTGTGTCTGCCCTTGATCCAACAATGATGTTGAAATCAAGAGTATCAAGTTCACCTGTCAGCCTGCCTGCTCGTCCCCTTAATGACAGCTCTAAGCTGAGCATGTCAGCTGGGCCTGGCTGAACTACTCAAGGAAGAGGTTTGATATTCTATTATAAGGTGCCTTCCACTCCTCTTTGATGAAGACGGGGGTGGATGATGGATGATGGATGACAAGTATATGAACTATTACTATACTTGGTCTTCATTTGCAAACAGCTCTGACAAAATAATTCTGTCCCAGGCTTTGTCTCTCTCCCCTATACCTCTGGCCCTTTAGCAACCATAGACCTATCTGGCTCTCAAAGGTGTTGTTAAGAAGGCAGCACTAGAGGTGGAGAAACGAGCCTTGTGAAGGTAAGCTTAAGTTTCAATTCATATAGTTACCTTGCTTGATGTCATCATTATGATGAAACCCTTTTTCCTTAATACATACAGATGTTGCTTAAAAAAAAAAAGCTACAGGGAAAGGGATGTATGGTGAGGATGCCACTCTTATAAAGTGCTATCTATCACAGAACCTAATTTTTTTCATGCCACCAGACCTATAGAGCTGAACTCCTTATTGCTACAGCTTTGGTTGCCAGAGCAATTTGGGGGGCGTGGAAGAGCTCAGTGAGATGGGGCAAGGAAAAATGAACACCCATTCATCTGGAGGGTGGCCATCTTTACAGGGAACTTGGAATCCTTCAATGTAAAAGTTTTTCATTTAAAATGAAATAATAATCTTTACCTTAACCGAGTAAAGAATTTTCTTTAAAAAACTGTACTAGATGTAAACTTCATGTTTATCAAATTTTACCCAAGCACTGGCACGAATACAACTCCAAACTTGAGAAAAGACAGAGGGAGAAGTCTGACATCTGATGCTTACTTCAAATAAAACGTTTCCCTCCAGGAAGCACTCGGAAAGTCCATATTCTGCACAGTGAGGTATCCCCTCCCCTTTTCTAACATGCGTGCGTTGGAACATTTCACCACCCGTCTGAACCAGAATTATGTATCACATGAAGTATCATAAAGTTCTCGGGGCAAAATGGAGCCACAAGTATTGTAAGGTCTACTCGGAAAGGTCATGTTAGCTGAGTCTTCTGAGGGTTCATGTGACGATCAGAAGGTCTGCCTAAACTGGTCCTGGCGGGGCTACTGCAAACGCTGCTGGGAGGACAGAGACTTGAGATATTTCGTCCTTCTCTCCTAGTATCTTAGTGCTCATGAAAGCTACTAAGCTCTCTCTCCACATACACCTTTCTGGATGTCATGTGTGACTCTGGAACTAGGACTCTACAGGCCACAGTGGTGCTTTGCCACCTGGCTGCTGGTTAAACGCTGCCCGTAGGACACAAGGGGAAGATGGGAAGGCTGGGAAAGGGAGAGGGGATTGGCTCCTTTTTTCTGCTTCCTGAATCTCTTGGACTTTGGCTTTATGAGCATCACTGAGCAATACTTCATCAAACCATCAACAGCAATCCCTTCCAGTAGTAGGAAGTCTGGAGTTCTAACATTCACAGAACCAGCCTCATGGTGCCACCTCAGAGATTCCAGAACCGGTCTTGGCGCGCTCCTTCCAAGATTCCAGCGCCAGGCAGCCAGCACTCACTCTCAGAGGTCTATGCCCCAGACCCACAGGGTCCCTCCTCTGGACTCAGAGACACCAGCACCACATGGCATCCATACCTCAAAGATTTTCTGTTTGATAATCTCAACCTCTTCCCTTTGTTCCCCCATGCCTCTTCCTGCAGGTGGGACGAACCACATAATTTGCAGTTCCAGTGAAAAGTGAAAACATTATATCCCTGTTCAAAAATTACTAAGAATTTCAAGATGGCAACAGCAGAGCATTAAACCAAGCATGGGGCCCTTCCAAATGCAAGACCTTGTGGAAATGCAGGGGTCACACAGACATGAAGCCACTCTTGTGGACAGGGACTACCTCTCTGTGATACATTAATGTTCATTTGGGGCATTTTTAGTTCATTAATACCAAGTTAACAATTCTTCACTAAGCTTTCTCTGTTAAAATGAGCAGTTTAGTTTTTTGTCTTGAAACTAGATCCTAGTTACGATCCCATTCTTCTGCCCTTCGTGGTGAAAGAGTGATGAGAGTATGTCTCCGGAGTGACAGTAAGGCCTCTTTTTCCGCACTCCCTCCTAACAGGAAAGACATTCAGAATTCAAGTTCCAGCCCTCATCTTGGGGTTCTTGGGAACAATGTTCAGAAGTCCATAGTTCAAACCATCCTGACACATTTCATTCATGTCTGCTTCCAAGCAATATATCCACCAATGTTCTGAACATTCAGAGTCCCTGAAACATGGTAGTACACACAGGCGCAAGTAACCTATCTACATATGGCACTTACTCCCCCAATCATTAATTTAAATAGAAAAACAAATAATACATGGAAACTACTTAGAAGTTTAAATTCCTCAAAGTCCTTGGCAAGTTGAAAATCAAATCATGCAGTAGTAAGCATTACCTTCAATAATCATTTCCCAATCTGATAAAACATTGCATCTGTCTCTCTTACCTCTTCTAGGGGCAGAGACAGAAATTCCTTTGGGCAGCAGAGACTAACAGAAGGGCTATCAACTATTAACTTGAGCTCCCTCAAGGAGAGAGCCCTTTAGTCGAGCATTCTCAACTGAAGACTCTGCAAAATGGAGCATCCTCAAGTCCTAGTTACTAAAAATAAAACGTACTTTACTCAGTAATTGGAGAGAACAGCATTAAACACTCATGCCACAGCTATGGCAGGATTGGGTGCAGTTACCCTACACTACCGCAAAGCTTTGTCAATAGCCTAGGTATGTGATAGCACCCCCCGGCTACCATTATTGAACACTTATTATGTGTCAGATCCTGGACTAGGCATTTTAACACAGATTTTCTTATTTAACTTCATAACAGCTCCAAAATTGGTATGGTTATACCTACATTACTTAGGAAGGACCCCAGGCTCAGACTGGTAAAGAAACATTCATGGTCAAGCTTAAGAGTAATTCCAGGTACTACAACAAAGATTTTCCTTGATTTCTTCTAGAAACAAAACCAAATTTCTCCAGGTGTTTTCATATCATTTCCAGAAGCACTGTTACCAAATTATTCTCTGGGAACAGTTGTTTATCTTTTGAGATGAAATTAACTTAGTAGATCACTAAGATCCGTTCTTCAAGGTGGTATCATGCCAAAGTAAGTAGCTAAGTAGAGACCATCTGGTGCTAAATGCTATTAGGTCAGCCGCTAACCTTCCAATCGCTTCTCGGGTCTCACACAGAAGACAGCACTCGAGACTTCCAAGAGCTAATTTAATCATTTAGAGTCAGGTTTACCTCTAAATAACATCACACGTCAGATAATATCTAGAAAATTCAGTCCATTATGCAGATATTTTCAAGCGTCTGGAGACAGGATGCCTGAATGTTTACGTGAGGTCTTTGGTTTTTATTTAGGTATTTGGCATTAGCCTATACTTTTCCCTAGGACTACTTGCCAGGCTCCTGAGTCAAGCCATGATTTTATGGAGCAAAAAATAAATAAATAAAATTACACATATACATTCCATTTCCTCTTCCTCTTCTCTTGCTTTGACAGCTCCTATGAATGAAGGATCCATTATTTTGTTTCTGTAAATATTAATATTAAAAATAAAAGTAAACATAGGTTTGGACTTATATCTATGAATATATTATATTGTATGAATATTATGCTTATATTCCATGAATAAGCATGGAAAACATAACTGGAAAATTTTGGTGGGTGCTGAATTATCTGGTTAAGGGCAGTAGACAGTCAATTCAGGAAGGCATAGGGCAGCTTCACCTCTGCAGACTCCTAAAGCTGCAAATCTATTTAAAACCCAAAGTGGAAAAACTACATGTCCAATTAAGCACGGTGAGCACAACTTGGAGCCTTTCTCTACTAAACACATATACTTTAGAAATATGAAAAGGGTAAGGGAAAAAGAAAACCTGCAGTGTTTCAAAACTCAGGAAAAATGTCCATGAAGTTTAGACCGATGGCAAGCAAAGGGGTCATTAAAACCCTCTCAGGGCATGCAGGAGGCTTGCTGTTTCCCAAAGAGCTGCAAATAATATCAATCAGATGCAACTCAGTATTGGGCTGAGTCAGCAAACACTTCCCCCCATCATTCCACCATTAATTGTATACATTTGCACTTCTTTAACATCAGCAAACCTCTCAGTCGAGAATGGCTTTTCGAGATATGCAGCTCTGCTCGTACCTTAATAATCCACCAAACGTTACCTATGGTAAAGCCCATACTATATTATCTGAACATTTCCTTAATGCGGTGACTGCATTTCTAATCACTTCTCCACATATTCTATTCTCAGTTATGAGCAGGGCCATTAACCCTTTTACAATACTCTTGATACAAGAACTTTCTCATCTGCATTAACACCTGCCCTAGAGAAGTGTATAGGCAGAGTTCTTTGAGGTGCATAGGCCTATATTTACTCATGCTCATCTCAACCATATAACTAGTGCTCAAGAACATCCCAAAGAGCATGTCAGGGGGAGGGAGGTGGGAGGGGGAAGTCAAAAAGAGGGTTCTAGAATAGTAACGAGTAGCACTTATGTAACTAGTGCCAGGTGCTGTTCTAAGCACTTAAAATTTTACCTCATTTAGTCTTTACAGCAACCCTAGGAGGTAAGTACCATTATTATCCCAATTTTACAGTCAAGGAAACAGAGTTAAAGTAACTTGCCCTCGTTCACACAATTGAGAAGTAGTGAAATTGTGATTCAAACCTAGGTAGCCTAACTCCAAAGTTCATGGTCTTAATTATAATGTCATTTGTTTTTTTTGTTACAACCGAACATATTTTGAAAGATGATTCCAGAAGGCCCATCAATGTGAGTGACTATCCTTCTACCAACGTCTATAATCAAGCAAGAACCAAAACGACGGCTTTTTAAACCTGCTCCTGACTGATAGAGATAGAAAGATAGATGATAGAATTTATAATGTATATAGTTAGATACATAAAATAAATTAACTGTCAATACCTTCATAATTTCTCGAAAAACAGTCAGAAAAACAGTAAATTTTGAGAAAATTTTTAAAATAAAAATGGAGAAAATTTCTTCTAAGCAAGAAATTGTAGATCAACTGAAGGTGCAATGCTCCAAAAATAATTTAAAAAAAAAAACTGGGAGGAATTCAATAGAGAACTGAAGAAATAGGCTGACCAACTCAAGTCCTACATACTCAAAACCTCAGGTAACATATTTTATAGGTCCCCAATTCCTTGAATATCCCTATATTTATCTGTAAATATAAAATTCCAAAATCTCATTTTTTATAACAATCCCATAACTGGGTTGTCTCTACTCTCCATTTTGTAACTCCATTGTCACTTGTAATCAAAACAAGACAAAAAGACCATTTCTATGTATTTTGTGCAATTCTATTTGACTAAGAGTTTGGGGACCTCTAGGATGGGCGGGCATTTTGCCTGATGTTATGAATATGACATGTTTCCAGAGCTCTCTTAGCAGTTCACAACTGAGAAGGCAGGAGATACATATGCACTAAATAACTCTAATAAGAGGCAATCTCTGATAAGTGCTAGTCTGGAGAACTAGCGGAAGGGATGTGAGAGCTGAGAAGGGCATCTGAAAAGCTTTGGGGAAGGGTTGAGATTTGAGATGTTAAGATATCAGTGACAAGAGACACGGGAGGAGGGCATCTGAAAAAGACAAGTCAGCCCCAGACAAGACACATGGGGTCCAGGGAGAGGGAAGAGGCCAGCACAGGATGCTGAAAAGTTGGCGTGTCAGATGGGCAAATTGTGGAGTCATCAATAGGGCCGAATAGACAACCCAGGAACAGACTGGAAGAACTCGAGTTCTCAGCTAAGTAAGCTGGACTTTCCCCCAAAACCAGAAGAAAAGGCCAAGTTATAAAAGCATGTGGTTCCTTCTGGCCATTCAACTGCTTCTCAAAAGTGAGAAAGATATAAACAAAAGCAATAGCAATAAGCATACAGTTCTTTCTTCAGTGATTCCATGTAATTTGGGGGTGGGAAAAACTGACTCCTACTATGTGATTCAATGGACCTGGTGTCAGTAGAACCAAGTTCTAGCTGTAATTACTTATTTACAATGTGACCTGGGGCTAATCACCCCAGGGCTCCTGTGGGCCAGGAAGCTAGTTTTGGAGAATGATCCCGCTGACGCTCTCCAGTTCTCTGGCAGTTAAGAAGGAAAAGCCCTTACCCCGCCCTCGCACAGGAAAGCTTTACTCTATATATTGGGCTTCTGCATAAACTTTCAGTGAAAGAAAATGTCCTACAGTTTAAACACCATTTGAGGAACATCTGACTGTATCACCTGTGACGTTTCTTTAGCTTTTACGTGCTATCAATCCTTAGTATCTCTCTGTCTGTATCATTTAAATAGCGTTTTTCTCATTCATATCCAAACATGCCCCATAAAATGGGTCCACATGCTTTCACGAATGCATTTGATAAGGCCTGACATGGGTTCCAGTTTTGTTCCTTTGTCGCATGGGCTTTATATTTTCTTATATTTGTTTACAGGCATAATGCAGAGCACAACTAGTGGTATAAAATAATGAAAACCATGTAGAACTCTATGGAAAACGAGCTTCTGGCTTAGTCATTATCCCAGCCGTTCTCCATATCCCGGGAAATGCAGAAGAATATCCAGCCCACTGGGTGCCAAGTTTTTGCCAAATCCTCTGTTTTGCTCCATTTAGTTCTCCACGTCCTGAGGAGCAGGGTTCATAGCAAGTTGCCTCGTCATTAAAATGACCAGCATACAATGAGTGAGCCGTAAACATTAACTGACAAGCATGAATAATTCTGGTTGACTTCCTGAGCATTTTAGTGACTTGGACAAGGCCTAAAGGGGGAAGAGTTGGGTTCTCCAATTAGAGCATAGATGGATTCGAGTCGAGCAGCAGAGGCGGAGGTCTCCTTTCCCAGAAGCTGAGACCACCCTCCTGGGCCCATTTTCCTTTACAAGTGCTCTATACCTTTGTACATCCCCTCTTCTCAGTGCAAAATCCACCTAGGCCAGGTCCGCTTGCTTAGGGCTGTTCTCTGCTAGCTTTCAGACAAGAAATACGGCCAATTTATCTGTGTTCATGTTTTAAGGTGTTAGTTGTAGCATATCCGGGAGGGAATTAACCTGGCTAAGACAGCATCATGTGAGAGCTTCCACCAACTGGTTCTGTCCACCTTGGAGTCAGCAGAATCTTAACTGTGACAGCCAGCAGGGCACTAATAAAATCTGGGGATTCTCTTTACCTTGTGATGTAAATTTGTAGTTACTCCTCACAATTTGGTTAAAATTCTTTGGTAGATATAGCTGAGAGAATGGTTTCTGTTCTGATTTGGTCTAAATTTATCTTCACCTTGTGTTGTCACATCCTGTAAATCCTCTGGCCAAGGCTGTCTGTTCCTGTTCTGCACCACTCTGCTATGGAATGGGGTGCATTTGGATATCAGTATTACCAGACATAGTCTCTATATTTGCTCAAAGTTCAGATTTCGTTTTGTTTTTTAAAAATTTTATTGACATATAGTTGATTTACAATGTTGTATTAATTTCTGCTGTACAGCAAAGTGACTCAGTTATACACATATAAATACATATTCTTTTTCATATTCTTTTCCATTATGGTTTATCAAAGTTCAGATTTTAATAGCAGTATCTTAAGCAGTCTTCTTAAGCATCTTTGTTGACTTCCAATATACAATCCTTGCTGTTACCTACTTTTCCCAGGAGTGGTGTAAGTTTATTTATAGCGCGTGCACACACATTTGCACATTTTATTTCCCAACTGCACACAGCTTGCTTCCTCTGTGATCTTCCTGATTAACATTACTGCCACCCTGAGGTGGTGGTGGGAATTACAGCGTACTTGTTTTGATAAAAATGGAAACTTTCAAGTATGTCAAGGCATATTTTTGAAAAAGTGGATTCTCCTCTGGACCAGAAATGTTGAAACCATAAAACTTCTATTATGATGTTATCAAAACTCACTGTCTAGAAGCTTCTGTTTAACATCGGTGACCCCTGAGCTCCTGACTCCATATACAATTGCCTCCTTAAGACTTCAGATGGATATTTAAAAGAAACTCAAAATCACAGTTCAAACAAAACTTCTTGAATTTCATCTCATTTATCAAGACTGATTCCTGCCTCAGTCCTTCCCCATCTCAGTAAAATGACACAAACGTTCAGTGACTAAGGTAAAAAATGTAGGAGTCATCCTGGTTTCCTTTCTTCCCATTTGCCACATCCAATCCAACAATAAGAGTTGTAGGCTCCACCTCCAAAATATTTCCCACCCTACTCCCTTCTTTCCATATGCCCAGCCACCATCTTGGTTCCAGCAGCTTTCACCTCTGACCAGCACTGTGCTATGGCCTCCTGTCGGTTTTCCCTACTCCTATACCTACAACAACTACAAATCATCCTTATTAAAATAGAGAGATGTTTATAAAACTCCCCTGGGGAAAATTCTTCCCATGGCACTTAGAATAAATTCAAACTCTTACTGTTACATATAAAGAATGGCCTTGCCTCTTCTCTTTCCCTTGTTCAACTCTTTCCCAAGCTCCAGCCATAAGGAACAAGGTCTTCTCCATTTCCTGCCCATAGGACTTTCTTTTTTTTTTACTTACAAGTTTATTATAAAAGTATCTAACTCAGAATCAGCCAGATGGAAGAGAAGCATAGGGCAAGGTATGGGAAAAGGGGGCAGAGATTCCATGTCCTCTATAGCGGTCTCCATAGAACTTTTGCTGGTGGTGCCTTCTCTTTCTTTAAGTTTCAGACTTCTCAGCCATATTAACTAAAGTAGTCACACGCCTCCCTTGTCCTAGTCAGTCTTCATTACATTACCATAGCTGTTTGCTTTATTGCTTTTATCATTGTCTGATTTATAATATTCATTTGTTGGCCTGTTATCCACTTCTAGAATAAAAGCTCCATGAAGACAGAAACTGTTCTGATTCATGCATTGCTCTATCTCCTAGCACATAGCAGTAGAGATGGTAGACCCTTAATAAATGTTTGATGACATTGGGTGGCTACTGGTTTGGGAAAACAATGGTATCTCTCTCCTCAGGTTATTGCAAGGACTAATTAAAATAGATAAAGCACTAACCAGGTGTTTATTACTATTATGTTTATTATTAATTATTACTGGAAAAACAACTGACCCATGTCATGTAAGCTCTATTGTCAAGTAATTATTATCAGAAAACATGAAGTTTAAGAGTAATCTTCTGAAAAATCATGTTTTAACAAACAATGAAATTTTAAAGAAGGGTGTTTCTGAATTCGTGGCAAACGGTGGGTGAGATAAATGTTATAAGATAGTTTTGTGAGTCCCATCAAAATCTTCTTCAGAACTTGTTCCTCTTTATAAGCATAGGTCTGAAACTAACTCTACAAGGTAGAGCACAATTCAAAGTCCAGAAATATGCAAAGTCCAGAAATATGCATTTATTAACTATGGAACCTTGGTCATTTAATCATAATCCATTCTTTCATCTGTCTGATAGTAATATAAGAATATCTAAGTTAGGGAAATGCAAATCAAAACCACAGTGAGGCTTCCCTGGTGGCGCAGTGGTTGAGAGGACTCCCCTTCCGATGCAGGGGACGCGGGTTCGTGCCCCGGTCCGGGAAGATCCCACATGCCGCGGAGCAGCTGGGCCCGTGAGCCATGGCCGCTGAGCCTGCACGTCCGGAGCCTGTGCTCCGCAACGGGAGAGGCCACAGCAGTGAGAGGCCCGTGTACCGCAAAAAAAACAAAAACAAAACAAAACAAAAAAACCCACAATGAGCTATCACCTCACACCTGTCAGAATCGTTGTCATCAAAATGTCTACAAATAACAAACGTTGGCGAGGATGTGGAGAAAAGGGAATCCTTGTATACTGTTGGTGGGAATGTAAATTGGTGCAGACACTGTGAAAAACAGTATGGAGTTTTCTCAAAAAACTAAAAATAGAACTACCATATGACCCAGTAGTTCCACTCCTGGGTATATATCCAAACAAAAGAAGAACATTGATTCGAGAAGATACATGTACCACAATGTTCATAGCAGCATTATTTACAATTGCCAAGACATGGAAACAACCTAAGTGTCCATCAACAGATGAATGAATGAAGAAGCTGTGGTATATATATATGCAATGGAATACTACTCAGCCATAATAAAGAATGAAATTTTGCCATTTGCAGCAACATGGATGGACTTGGAGGGCATTATGCTAAGGGAAAGAAGTCAGACAGAGAATGATAAATACTGCATAATATTGAGTATATGTAGAATCTAAAAAATACAACAAACTAGTGAATATAATGTAAAAGAAGCAGACTCACAGATATAGAGAACAAACTAGTGGTAACCAGTGGGGAGTGGGGGAGGGACAATAAAGGGATGGGGAAGTGGAAGGTACATACTATTGGATGTAAGATAGGCTCAAGGATGTATTGTACAACACGGGGAATACAGCCAATATTTTGTAATAACTGTAACTGGAAAGTAACCTGTAAAAAGTGTATACAAATAAAAGTTTTTAATTAAATAAATAAATGGGAAAAAAAGAGAATATCTAATTCAACCCACTTTCTACCACAAGAGCTAGATGAGATTCATAACAACCTATATAAAAATACAGAGCTCCGTAAAGACTAGCAGGGAGTTGAGTTGGCAGTGGTGTCTCTTCATTTCCACTCAATTAATTGAGTTCCTCCTAGGCTAGGTTCTAGGAAAGTACTAGATGCTGAAGGCACCAAGGGGCACTGAGAATAAAACAGAATCTTGCTCTCAAAGAGACCAGAGCATGGAGGAAAGATGACCCTGTAAACAAAGTGAGCAATGTGATGACTCCAATGAGGGAGATGAGCAAGGGCTGAAGAGGTGGCTGGGACAGGGGCAATTATAAACTCCATCTGGAGTGGGTGGGAGGTTTGGTGGGGAGGGCTTCCTGATCTCCTCATCTGCTCTGACCCAGAGACTGGTCTTGTGGTCAGGAGCATTTCCAGGAGATCAGGAGAGCTCTGAAACTAATCTAGAGTTTTGGCTCTGTTTGAGGTACACCTAAGCTGGCCTTGACACCCTCAAACCTCAAAGAAACTCAAACCCCATGTGTTATATTCCAACTTGTAAGTTGACCCTAAGTCTGCCTGTGCTTCTTGGAAGTCATCTAAATTGGAGATCTAGAGCCAGGATAAACCACTAGATTTTCTTGGAATGGCCATTATCCCTGCAATCCCCTTTTATCTGCCTGCAGAAATTTATACCTCATTCAAGGGCCAGACCAAGACTCCTCTCCCCCAAGAATCCTCCTAGCGTCCTCACACCCTGCCCCGATGCACTTTTTTAAAGTCACAAAATCCATCACATTTTTCTCATACTAATTATTTATATTGTCACATGTTTCTTACATTTGACAATATAAGCCACTATAATAGAAATATGTTCTTTTTTAAAGAAGTTTTATTCTGCTTAGTTGTTTTGTTTTTGGTTTTTGGCTTTTGGTTTTTTTTGCATAGAGTAGGCGCTCTACTCATACTTAACCTGTACTCATATTTTGAAAAAGACCCTAAAAATGGAATGAATGCAGTGTTTAAATGCAGGTCTAGTATTTAGGAGAAAGAAGAAAGTGGGCAAAACACAGGTACGTCTCTATGGTATGATTAAATACCTGGGGGAGGATTTCTTGTGTGCCATGTCAAGTGGCCTGAGAGTCCTTGTGCTCCAGACTCTACATGGAAGGAGTAAACAGAGCTGCTGGAGCTAATAGGTTAGGCATAGGCACAAGAGGCATCAAGATGGCAAGACATACGAGCAAATGACCACATCCTTACTGGATAATGGATACCACAAAACTGCCTATTTGAGGGATGTATACAGGTGACCTTGAGCAACCATTTGGGCATTGAAGACCTTGAATAGACTGAGATCAAGTTACATGACCTTCATGGAGTGGAATCTAGAGATAAAAATTAGCTGCTGTATAAAAATGGAAAGTTTTACATTTGTACACCTTAGCTTGTGAACTGACATTCACATCTATGCCTGTTTCACTACCAGTTCTTAGATGCCAGAATAGCTTTTCCATCATCTGAGTTGTTCCTGAACTCACTTATTCCAAGTTAAATTCCTGCACTTTTGTTAAGCTTCAGTATTACTGCAAAGATTTTTTTTAAGGAAAATCAAATCACTACAAATTTTTCTCTTATTATTTTGAACCTATGTCCTGCTGTGAAGTGACCTCCATTTGATAAGCAGCAAAGAAGATTAAAAGGAAAGCAATTATGATCCTCCTCAGATGCAGAAACTGAGCTCGGGCCTCAGTGACTAGAAATCTGTATGTCCTGGTGCTGGTGGAGCTTTTAGCAGTTCTGCCTGGAGTCCCTCTTTGAAGTGCATCCAAGTGGGACTTTGAATCGCAAACACTATCCACTCCATACTCTTCAACTACAAGACTGAGAAACATACTTTCATTTGATGGCATCTCATCTAAGTTGGTTTTTAGCTTTTAAATAAGAGAGATTACTCAAGCTTCAAAGCTAGTTGTTTCTTGGCAAGGGGTAACACAATTCTTAGGGGAAGAGAAAGGATGAAAATTCAGAGTCTTTCTGGTTCCCTTCTGGGGTTCCCTTTTTAGGTTACTTTCACCAATTAGCTCCTAAAGTTCCTTGCTGACAGCAATTTATAGATGAATATCCAAACCAAATGAGCCCCAGCTGTGGGGCAAAGGCTTCCATGGTAAAGCAGGGAACAGATTAGAAGCTGGCTCAAAACAATACACTAAGTGTGGGAATTTAGCTAAGGAACCCCAAGAAGATTTGGGCTCCAGAGAATAAGTTCTGAGTCACTCCAGCTGTTTCCCATCTCTATCCTTTCATTCATTCATTCATTCATTCATTCATTCATTTATTTATTTATTTATTTATTTATTTATTTATTTATTTAAAATACCACATGCCCCAATCCTGGACACTGGCTTCACTTTCTGCATGCTACATTGAGTCACCCTGGCCTTGAAGACTGAGTGTGGGTTTAAGAGTTAAGGCTCATTCTAGGATATGTTTCTACCACCCTCCCACCATCAGGAGGGGTACACTGTAATTCTGTCCTTATAAAAAGGAGATGGAGAATATTACAGGCAGAACCTGGAAGGAAAATTCAAGTAAATAGAATGATAAATGATAATAAATGAAAAGCGTTTTCAGAGTGTGTCCTAGGCAAGCTTATGCATTGTTTCGGAAGAACAGATTTTTAATAGATAGAATGTTGTACTCTACATGTTTTTCAAAATGACTGGTTAATGCCATGATAGCCAGCTTTTTGGTTAACATAGGAGAATCACATTCTTCACATGGATTTGCCAGTACTTAATACTCATAGAAATAATACTGTGCTCAGGGTATCTGAGAGCAGACCAGAACAATTTCCCTAAATAGCAAAGGGACCAGAAGGTAACTGCAGTACCTGCAAAACGTTAGGAGAAGGGAGGGTTAGAAAAACAAAACAAATGCAATCCTTATATCCTGTATCTGTATTAGTCCGCCTGGGCTGCCATAACACAATACCACAGCCTGAGTGGCTTAAATAACAGAAATTTATTTTCTCACAGTTGTGAAGACTAGAAGCCCAAGATCAAGGTGTCTACAGGCTTGGTTTCTCCTGGGGCCTCTCTCCTTGACTTGAAGAGGACCTCTTTCTCCCCGTGCCCTCACTTAGGTTTTTGTCTGTATACACATTGCTGGTGTGTCTTTTTGTATCAGAATCTCCTCTTCCTATAAGGACACCAATCAGATTGGGTTAAGGGCCCACTCCAATGACCCAACTTTAACTTAATCACATCTTTAAAGGTCTTATGTCCAAGTACAGTCACACTCCGAGGTGATGGGGGGTGATGGGGGAAAGGGAACACAACTCAGCTCATAATACACTAATATTTAATCCTGCTTAATATTGTAGCAGAAATCTGCATGTTTGAGTCTTGAAAGAAATTGGGACACACAGGTAACAGTATTCATCTAATGAATAACTATAATTTTATTGATGTTATTAAATGAAGATATTTTCCCTCATATACCACAGAGTATACTTTTGTTCACCACCTCTCTCCCCTCTCCCTCTCACAAAAATCTGTGGTATAAATCTGTGTTTCTTAGCCAGTAGGTTCTATCTCCCTCTGGGGAGAGCTCTCTGGTGTCTCTTCTTATGACACTAATCTTACCAGATCAGGGCCTCACCCTTATGACATCATTTAACTTTAATTACTTCCTTAGAGGCCATCTCTCCAAATATAGCCACGTTGGGGGTTAGGGCTTCAACAGGTGAATTTGGAGAGGATACAAACAATCAGTTCAAAATGGAGGCCTACTAAGCAGGAGAGATTTTTTTCCTCAGAGGCGAAAGAAAAGATACAGAGGTGGATTAAACACAATATCTTGGCAAGTCTCAGAATTGCTGCACAACCTAGCACAGTTCCTGGGACACGGGAGGAGCTCCATGAATCTTATTGAGTGAAAGGATAAATGAATTATTCTATTACTTTTAGATTGGGGTCTCAAAGTAAACAGATGCTTCTAGGACAGTTTTATGGGTAATATTATCTCTCAGGGAAGGATAATTAAACTGATTCTCTTTGAAATACGCTACCTAAGAGTTCATCAAGGAAGTCATCTGTGATTATATGAGTGCAAAATATATGGAAATATGTAATATGTACACTAGGCATCAATATGGAGTATTTGCAGCAGGAGCAAATGGACAGTGTGAATGGAGGAAGAGGGATAAGGAGAGAAGAGAGCCAGGCAAAATAGGAAAAGAAAAATGACACTACGATCTGTATGATAAGCTTTCATATGTGCGTTTATAGAAAATAATATATTAAAATTTAAATGACAAGGACCTGTCATCCAGGAGGAGTATATGAATTGTTCCTACCAAATATGTCACAAAATAAACAAAGGTAAAATGTCACTGTGATGGAGAAGATCAAATCTTCAAATAGAAGATAGTAAGCCTGACTGTAAGACAAAATTAACAAAAGATGGTTTGTGAGCTCATATAAGGGGCTCCCCAAAAGGCTACACAGGCTTATCTAACAAAAGTATTCCAAACTGGCCTCATTTTATCTTTTGGTCAAAATGCTAGACTGGAAAATCAACAGAATCCTATAGGCATAGTACATTTAAATTTCAGCAAAGCATCTGAAAAATTATTCAGTAACAGTTTTGTGGGTAAGCTTAAGAAATAGCTGGCTTAAACCTATATATCCTGAGTATTAAATAGATCCTGTTGTTATGGGAACAAAGGTTTGTAATAGTTTGGTGTAGGTTTTCTCAAGGACTCTGTCCAGGACAACATTTTATCAATACTTAACCATATATTTTTTTTTTAATTGTCAGATTTCCAAAAATGAAAAGTTGTGAGCGTTTACTAAAAAACTGAACTGTGATCTTGACAGGTAAGAATAATGGATCTAAACTGAAAAGAGAAATTTAATAGAAAAAGTATAAAAGTCATACACATAGGTTAAAAGAATAGAGTTAAGCAGATTTTGTTGAAGTGTGGTTTGTGTGAAAAAATAAACAAAAGTAACTTGTGGGTCTGGTTGAAAGCAGGCTCATTCTGAGTCGTGTGTCATTTAACCCTGGGAAGTTAACGATCTCTTTGACTACATCACTGAACACGCAGGTTCAGACAAAGGGAGATGATGACCCATGATAGAAATGGGATGCTGGTCTGAGTATATCTGGAATATTGTGTTTCATTTTGGCATTATATTTTTAAAAGGGATTCCAACAAACTAAAATGTATGCAAAGGGGAAAGTCAAAATAGGAGACATTCTGGAAGCCACAGCCTATGCAGAATTGTGAAGAAATTAGGTTTTCGGTGCTGCATGGTAACTTACATGTGTCACACCCACCTCCACAATACAAGACAAAACCTGCCATCTTAGGTTTGTCCATGGTCCTCATCCTGTTTCTCCAGTTTCCCTCCTCCATTTCCTAATTTTCCCAGCTTCTGACCTCATGATAGCCCTTGTCCCTGGCAACGTAAGTTGCTTATGCATTCATTTATTTAACATTTATTGATTATCTACTACATACCGAGCACCTTTTCTAAGCACTTTAAGCATCAGTGAACCAAACAGACAATAATCCGCGCCCTGTGTGGGGCTAACATGCTAGAAGGGGAGACAATATCATAAACGAGTAAATTATAAGGTACGTTGAAAGGTGCTAAGTACTATGGGGAAAAAAAAGAATGGATAGAACGGTGTAAAGGGATTCAAGGGTACTGAGAATAAGGGGGAAGCAGCTACAGTTGTAAGTGGTGTTGTCAAGTGGGCCTCATTGAGAAGGTGGCATTTGAATAAATCTTGAAGGAGTGAAGGAGTAGTGAAGGAGTTAGCTGCAGGGCTATACGGGAGAAAAGTGTTCTAGTGCAAAAGCCCTAAGGACTGTTTGCCTAGAAGGGAGTAAGACAAGGAAGGGTAGCAGGAAATGAGCTCTGAGGGTAATGGTGCCTGGTAAGGACTTCAGTTTTTACTCCAGTTAAGATGGGAATCCATTGGAGGTTTCAAGCAGAGGAGCAACATTATCTGATTTATGTTTCTAAAGCACTGTTCTAGCTGCCATGTGGAGGATAGATTCTAGAGGGAAAAGATGGGAGCTGAAATACCAGTTAGAAAGTTACTGCAGTCATCCAGACGAGCAATGATTCAGTCACACCAGCGTTGTGGCAGTGTAGGGAGTGAGAAGGTAGAGCAAACAAGACCTCTTGAATGTTTAGATGCGAGATATGAACAAAAGGGAAGAGTTGAGACTAACTATGGTTTTCAGCCTGAGCACCTTGAAGGATGAAGCTGCCATGGACTGAAATGGGGGAAGGTGCAGGTGGAACAAATTTTAGGAGAAAGATGAAAAGTTCAGTTTTTGGATGTATAAAGGTGGAGATGTCTATTAGACCTTCAAATGGAGGTTTCCACTAGAGAATTTAATATAGGAGAGCTGGATGTCACATAGAAATGCGGAAGTCTTTGGATGGTCGGTGACATTTTAAGCTATGAGACTGAATTATAGCATCTAGGAAGTGAACATAGACAGAGAAGAGGATCAAGATTGAACCCTGGGGCTCTCTGACTGTGGGAAGTCAAGGACAAGAGAAAGAAGCAACAAAGCAGAAAAGGAGAGTCTAGCATGTTATAAAACCCACTAGGAGGGTGTGGTGCCTTAGAAGCCCAGTGAAGAAGGTGTTTCAGAGAGATGAGTGGCATCAACTGTGTCAGCTGCTACTGACAGGTTAAGATGAGAACTGAGAATCCATCCTGGGCTTTAGCATTAACGATCTTGGCAAGAGCAGTTTCAGTAGCGTGGTCTGGGACAAAGTCAAAGTGGAGTGGGTTGAAAAAGGAATAGGAAGAAAGGAAGTTAAAATGTTTGCTACAAAGGGGCAGTAGCTAAAAGAGGAAGTGGAGTCAAGGGAAGATTATTTTTAAAGATGGGAGCAATAACAGAAAGTGTGATTTTTGCTAGGAATCAGGAGACAGTAAAAACTTGATCAGAGAGAGAACGAATGGCTGGAGTGATGTCCTTTGGTAGATAGTTAATGGGATCTTGTGAAAAAGTGGAGAGATTGAGGGCACAGAAGTGTATCTATGGAAGAGGTGGGATGGCAGCCTATGGTACAGTTGCTATTCATGGTTAGATGGGGTAGTGGGAGTCTGAGAAAATTCTCTTCTGATTATTTCAATTTTCCTCAGACAGCTCTGCCTTACTCTTAGACCACGACATAAATTCTCTCAACTTGAATGCTGTCAGCGTCATAAGAAAACACCTCACTCATCCAGCTTACCTGAGAACTTAAGGCCTCCATGTGGACCCTTTGGCCTCCATGTGGACCCTTTGGCCTCCATGTGGACCCATCCGTGCAACACCCTTGCCTAGTCCACTCCAGCCACCACAAGGGGGACCCAGAACATATGTACAGCCGAGAACAGAGAAGACACATAAGGAGAACCTCTAGCTATATTCTAGTATTTGCTGCATTGATATTTTCTGCAATTATAACAAAACAGATTACATGTAGAAAGCCCCAGCTGTGAAGTTAAAAAATGCACTGCTCAAATACTAACTCTTCCTTCTTTCTGTGAGAATTTCAGTGAGTAAGTTAACCCATCCAATCCCCTTTTTTCATCTGTAGATAGTAGAAGTAAACACTCCCATCTGTCCCTTCGGGCCTCCAAAATGTGGAGATTTGAGCCCCTCTCCTAGCCCATTAGATGTCCAAAGATGCACAGGGCCTGGGTATTGAAAGGATGCGTGCTCGTGGGGGAATCTCATGTGGTCTCAAAGCACAGGCAAAGGGCAGATCTCCTCCAGTAGTGAAGCAGCCAGCCACGGAGAGTCACTCCGGACTCCTGTCCAGCCCCTGTTCCTGGCATTTGTTGGATATTTTCACCGTTGCCCTTTCCCCAGTCCTTGGCTCCAGCTATTTCCTGGCCCAAGCCCCATTCTTGAACTGTTTCAGGAGGGGCATAGCCCTTTCATTTTTCTCTTCCTCATCTCCCCGAGTTTTCCCTAGTTTCATTCTAAGCGCAAGAGTGGTACATCACTCCGCCACCACCCACAGACCTGCCAAATCATCCCTACTGTTCTGCCAAGGCGGAGAAGTAGAAGCAGTGATGATCACTAAGCAAATCACAAGATTAGAGAGTCCACCCTCCTCACCAGGACCTGCCCTCATGCTTCTCCTTGTCTGTCTTGATTGAGTCTTATGAATTACTCACTTTCTTCAGAAAGTTTTTATACTGTGAATGATCATGGACAAATTTGAATCTGGAAAACTGCTTAAAGCTAAATCATCTGATTACCCCTAATCAATAATTAAAATGCAACAACGCTTGGATGTCCCTGGTGGTCCAGTGGTTAAGAATCCATTTTGCCATGCAGGGGACGCTGGTTCGATCCCTGGTCGGGGAACTAAGATCCCACGTGCTGCGGGGCAACTAAGCCCACGCGCCGCAACTACTGAGCCCACATGCCACAACTACAGAGCCCACGTGCTTTGGAGCCCGCGTGCCACAACTAGAGAGAAGCCCGCGTGCCGCAACTAAGACCTGACACAGCCAAAAATAAATAAATAAAATAAAATTTTAAAAATGCAACAATGTGAATCACGGGTTCTGGTTTTATCTCTGCTCAACCCACATTAAAATGGCATTCAGTTATTATTCTTTACACATACGGAGTGGAGAGGCAAAGTTGCTGATCACTAAAGTGGTATAATTAAAAGGAGTTACAAGGTTTCTCAAAAAATATCTCCTTCATTTTCCTGAACATTATTCTGCTAATGAAAGCTACTTGTGTTAATGTTTTATGTCTCCAGAAGGTCTGTATTAACAGGAAAATGCACATCCCTAGAATAAAGCACATTAAGATGACATCTCCCAGTAATCTCTTCCAGGAATTAACTGATCGAATTAGCAGCCTGCTGCTAATGCCAAGGAACTGCCACGTACGTTACAATGTGTACAAAATTTTCAAAGGGATGTAAAGGAAAGGTCGGAAGCATGAAGCAAAATACGGGTTGCTGCAGCAGGCACGCGAGGATGCTGAACTCCTGATAAAGGCTGCATCTTGAGGACCTGGAAACATGAGGCTCCATAACTTAATTCCACAGTTCCAATTTACTGTGCCATGAGAGAGGATGTTTTCCTGATGGTTATAAGATGGCTTAAGCATAGGAAATAAAAGGTTAAACAGCCTTCTCTAGTGTAAATTGCAAGCTCTCCAAAAGACTAGCCTGATTTAATACTTTGATAAATGCCTAAAGAGGACTATGTCCTAAACTCTCCATATCTGAGAAAGGCCCTGAGCTTTTTCTTATAGTAAATACAAAATGACAGACTGATTAGGCTGAGAAATGAAAGGAAATTATTATCCCAGATGAAATCACTCAGGTTAGTGCTGCTTTCAGAAGAAAGCAGTGCTATCTTCTCAGAGATGAGAGGTATTTAACACCAGCGTGCTTAATGCTTTCTCTCCCTAGGCAATCTCATGCATCCCGGTGACTTCTCTTAAGCACTCTGTCTGTAATTCCTGCAGCCACCAGCAGGTTGATGATGGACCATTAAGTGAGCATTTCTCTGCCATGACGTCCCAAGATCCTAACACACTGAAGTGTGAAGCCAGAGGAAGAGAAACAGATGGTGGTCTGACTTATTCTTAGGAAACGTAGCATATCACCAACCTATTTAATCTATCGAGCTGCCTCGGCAAAACTTCAAAACTAAAGGATGCATTGCCTGTGAACCCTGGAGGGGGTGGAGAAGGGCATGGACAAGAAGTTCAGACCTTCAGTTATGGCTGTGAACATCTGCTAGTTAGGTTGCCCTGAGATGTGGAAACGGGGAAGGAAGATAAATGTGTCATAATCGAATGGAGAACATTTTTACTTAAGAATACAACCAGTAAATAAACAAAAAAAAAATGCAGTAAACTCATTTCTAACTGGTAGGCATAGCAAAGACATAATAAAGCTCAAAACTTTATAAACTTCCAAGTATAAGTTAAGAATGTTTTTCAAGTAAGTGCTACTGTTATTCTGGTTTTCATTTTTACACAGAGGAAAACTTCAGACTTATATTTTTGTTATGAGTGTTTATAAATTCCTTACCTTATAACTCTGGACTACTTTTTTTTTTAATCCAAAGCTTAACTGCTTCAGAATAATAGCAAAGGCCTTTAAGCACTTTGCAGTTAACCAAGGAGTAGGCATTGAGGCATTAATTTGCCTCCTTACACCTCTGCCAGCTCCAAGCATAGCTCCTTACCAGCCAGCCATGGCAGCATTTTCTACTTAAATGTCTGACATTCCTCCCATCAGGTTTATTTTTTCCCAACCCCCAACCCCCTTTTCCTTAAGTTCCACTTTCAGTTCCAGCCACTATCCCTAGATAATATTGTCCAACTTGCACCCTTATGCAAGGATGATGCCCAACTATGTAAATCTCACCACGATTCCCACTGTCCAGACCCTCATAGCCAACGCCTCTGAACAGCTCCCACTGGACAAGTCCATCTTTATCCCAAGCTCAATAAGCTCTGGAAGAAATTTATCCTATCCGTTCCAATATGTGTTCTTGTGTGATACCTTTTTCCAAGATAACCACTCTCAAAATCTTGATATCATCTTTGAATCTTCTCATTGTCCATACTAAATAAATTTTCATGCCCACTAATTTTTTTTCTTTCCCAATCACCCTTTCATAAGCCTCCAACTTTTCATGTACATGGACTCTGCCCATGTTCAGACTCTGGCTCCTCCCACTGGGACTACTATTATCATAGCCTAACTGATTTCCTGCCCCCTGTATCTGAATCATCTTTCCCTCTGCTCTCGGAATTAATTTCCTTTCTCACCCCTACTAAACTTCCCACACATAAAATTAAAATCCACCCTTTTCTGTCTAGCATACCTTGGCTCCAGTCTTTTCTTCTAGGTTATTCACCTACTATAATCCCACCTCATCCTGACCTGTTGAAATAATAACTACATCCATATTAGTCAGCAAGGGCTAAGTTATGCTACAGTAACAAACGATCTCAAAACCTCACAGGCTTTCACCAAAGGTTTATGTCTTGCTTATGATTTCAATCTTTGGAGTAGACTGCATCTTATTCCATGTTGCCTTCATTTGAGGTCCCAGATGAAGGAGCCCCTGCCTGGAACCTGATGGTCTTATGACAGAGGGAAAAGCGAGAGGGCAAAACCACACAACGGCTCTTTACATTTCTACCCATATTTCATGGGTCAAAGCAAGTCAAATGGCCATGCCTGGTATTAATGGGGCAAGAGGTATAATTCTCCCGCACAGAAGGTCCCAATAGAGAGTGTCAGCAAATATTTTGGACAAATAATACAATCTACCACACCATCATTAATGGTACAGCATAAATCTTACCATATTTTCAGTGATTTTCTTCTTCTAGACCACTGTATCTCAATAGCGGTATCTCAAAAACAAATTTGGATTCATTGTAGGATTTTAGCAGCATGCCCGGCCTCAGCCTACTAGATACCAATAGTTCCAAACATGCTCACCCACCTTGCCAATCAAAAGCGGCTCCAGACCTTCAGAAATGTCCCTTGGAGGGGTAAGATCACTGCGAGTCAGCAACCACTGCTCCAGTCTCTGAGTCCTTAAAGAACAGGAACAGTACCTTAGCCATTACTGCATCCTCATGGCACCAACTCCTATAGTGTACGTTTAAACATTGTCATCAAATAGAATGGCAACTTCAGAACAAAATTTTCTTTATTAAAAAATCAAAGGCAGTATTTGCCTCTCAGGTTTCTTTGGGGAAAAAACATAAACTTTAAAAACAAAAAGACCGACGTTTGAATCCTGCCTTCAACACTCCGTAAGATTCTGGGAATGCTGCTTACCCTCAGTTTCGTCATCTTCAAAATGGGAACAGCAGCATTTCCCTTGCAATTCTGCGGTGATGAGTCAATGCAAACTGCTTGGGTTTTTGGTGTCTGCTCAGTAAACGGCAGCTATCATCACCATCAACAGCAATATCCCTTCCTCTGTCACACCCTTGAACATGAGATGTCTAAAAAACTATTTGCCCTTTTGCAGAGAAACGCCAAATGTTACTCCCAGAAAGAGAACAGCATAGTCCCACAAAATACTGCCTATGTTTGTTTCTCCATAAATAAGACTTGTTGTCAAGAAACTTGAGCTCAGGGCTAGTGGCTCTGCCATGAAACACATAAGCTTGGACATGAGCAACAGGTTTTTTGCGGCACTTTCCTGGATGTCAGCAGACTCTCACAAATCAGGCAAGAAAAGTCCAAAACATATGCCCTCAGCAACCGGCCAAAAACCAATAAAAGGAGCTGTGAGTAGAGCCAAAATCAAGGAGGCAGGCAGGAGTATGTGGCTGCAAACCCCAATAAATTCACATGGAAATGCATTTCATCTTAGTAAGGGCCTGACTACACAGAACCATTTCAAATGCTGAAAAGAACCTTCATACAGCTGCACATCATACAGTCAGGAGCTTCAAAATGACAAATGTCTTCTGGATGTTTTAAAAATCCAACCTTTTGGAACAAGACATGTTGACAACTAGTGGTTTTGTGGATAGTAAGTGTAACTCAGCATAGAAGAACTGGCCTTTTGTAATAAAGTAGCATATTGTGATGTTATCAAGACTTGGCATTTTATATCAAGGTGCAAAATATCTCTTTTGTTTTCTGGTTAAGAGATGAATGCATGGCACGGCAATCAGGGCGAGTTTAAAATACAGGGAAGAAAAAAAAAGTCTCAGTTTATAAAAGATGAGCTGGGTGTTCTATTTTCAAATGAGTATGATTCCATGGCCAGCGAAAGGAAATGTGAAGGGCTTGTGGCTTTGTGTGTTTGATTTTTCTTTTTCTTTTAACAACTGTGAGACTTTCAAGCTGGTAGAAGGATTTCAACCGAAGGCCCTGGAGACTTAAAACACTTGAATTCCCAGCTTTAGGAGCAAACGCTGCAGCAGCATCAACAGTAAAAGCTCCTGTTCCATCGGAGCTAAGATTTCAATCCAGAGACTGTTGTGATTCAGCCTGTTTCTTCAGTGAAGCTGGGGTCAGCCAGCTCAAAAGATTAAGCCTGTTTTGACCCTGTACATCAACACGCCGAACCGCCCGCGCTGCTGCGGCCGCGGGGCGCGGCGTCCCAGCGAGCTGTAAGCGGATCCCGCCTGGCCGCCCGCCGCGCCGGCCCCGCACCTCCTGCTCGCCTGGGGTACCTGCCAGCCATCTGGCCCAAGGCCGCTCTCTCCTCGCGAGCAGCGTTGTAGTAAGCAAAGGACTTTTCGGCAGCAAGGGGCTCCGTTCGAAAATGTATTTTCTTCAGTTGCAACACTTGTAACGCTGCTGGTTTAATGAGCCCCAAAGGGCAACCTCTACATAGCTTGTTGAATTCTAATCAGATAATTAAAGCAGATAGCAAAAATCTTTACTTTTGTAGCTAGGAAACGTAGGCTGATGTTACATTATGTGCAACTAACACTCCACAAGCAAAGCGTTCCCAAACACTTTTCAAAATAAATCGACGTTTAGTTACAAACTCAGAAATTAAATACTTGCTTTGGTCAAGGTTCTGGGACTGTCATAACAAATTTTTTTAAAGGATTGAGAGAGAATAAATACAGAGATCTTCATTCATGCATGCATTTGGTCGGTAAATATTTATTCAGCACCCACTCTGTGCCAGCCACTGTTCTGAGCACCCAAGAGTGATGAGCTTCTAAGGTCTCTTTTAAGTGGTGATTTAAATATTTGAGATAAACTAATCATAACCACAACAAACATTTATGTCTATAGCTTAAGCTAAAAAAAAAAAAAAAAAAAAAAAAAAGAAACCCTTCAGCCTTTATTTTTCATGTTCATTTAACTTGACCTCACCATTCCATTATGGGTCACCAGCCACACACATGCACTGCCTTGTGTGCATTTCATTTTATATATTTGATGACTCTTTCAACTGTGGACAGATTTGCAAAGTACATGAAAATTATGTTTCAGGAAGTAGTCTTGACGTAAAAGTAAAAGCAAAGGCCTATCAATATGGCTCTTTCTTCAGGGCTAATGATGCACTTGCAAAAGGAAAAATGGTTTTAACTGAAAGTAAAAATCATTGACAGGAATTCATTGCAATGCTATTCTGGAAGATTCTGAAGGAGAATGGGATGATTTTCAGTTGTCAAAAAATTTTGGCAGGTGGATATTGAGACAAAAAGACTTAAAGAAAACATTTCTAAAGAGGGAAAAACTGGTTTATTCTTTTTTCTCCTTTCTTCATTCACCCTAAAAAATACATAGCTTTCTTATTTAGTTTTCCCATTTCTTTTGTACGAATGTTTAAAAGATTGCTCAAATTACCCTTATTTTCTTTTTTAGTTTCCAAATCCATGTTGCTTGTTCTCTTTGGGAAAAGGACTAACAATATCTTAGGTGAGAAAGTAAGTCAGAATTAGATATTACCTTTTCTTCTTCCCTTCTTAATTCTTAATTGATTTCATCTGGAAATTAGTGGACCCTATTGATATTCCCAACAGGAAACTTTGGCAAGTCAGTGCTAACCAAAAGCTAACCAAAAGTATCACAGAACAATGCTAGGCTGTTCCACACAATGGCAGACACCAGATGGAAACGTGAAACACTCAAACATCTAGAAATTTCCCAAATAATTGTTCCACCTGAAAAAATTCTATGAATTATTAGAAATGATTTTTTGCTTTTAACCAGAAAGTGTGTTTTTATAATAGTTGTAGGGCTAGAAATAAAATCTTGGTGATCCTAAAATGACTTCTTCAGTTTAGCTTTCTCCAAAAGGAAGACATAAATAAATCAACGTTGACTGGGACAATGACATCATAACATTGACTATTTTGATGTCTTCCACTGCAGCAGGCTGGAAAGAGAAGTGGGATGCACAGACAAATGTGATCAATTCCCCTCTTTGGGCCATTCTTCCATGGTTCCTCTTCCCTAAATATCATTAGCCATTTTAGACTTACACACACAAACACACACCCACACTTCTCAGAGATGTGCATAAGTCAATTGTCAAGAACAGAATATTACCTTATTACATTTAGTGACAATTTCTTTTTTTAAATTTATTTTATTTATTTATTTTTGGCTGTGTTGGATCTTAGCTGCTGTGCGGGCTTTCTCTTGTGGCGAGCGGGGGCTACTCTTTGTTGCAGTGCACGGGCTTCTCATTGCAGTGGCTTCTCTTGTTGCAGAAAATGGGCTCTAAGAGTGTGGGCTTCAGTAGTTGTGTCTCGCGGGCTCTAGAGCACAGTTTCAGTAGTTGTGGAGCACGGGGTTAGTTGCTCCGCAGCATGTGGGATCTTCCTGGACCAGGGTTCAAACCCATGTCCCCTGCATTGGCAGGCAGATCCTTAACCACTGTGCCACCAAGGAATCCTAACAATTTCCACTATAGAATTTACCAAACTATCTTTTGAACTGAATATCAGCTTAAATGGGGCAAATTTTACTTTAGAATATAAACAGTAACTATACTTTTAAGGCTTAATTTTATTGACATCAAAACTCACTCTAACGATGATGAGAATCCACAGTGGGAAGCTCTCCAAGGAAGACCCTGTATCCAACTCTTGAAATCTGAGTGGCAGAGAGAACACAACACAGCCCTGAGACAGGCAAGGGCTGAAATCTGAGCCCTGAGTCACAGATCTGCATGCTGAGTGGAGTCAATGTAAGTGATATAGGAAGCCAGGTGCAGTGCTAGGGAAAGGGACTGATAGAAACAAGACTAAGGAAAGCAGATTGCAAATTAGGGTTAGAATTTAGGCCCAGAAGGGAAATGCGATGAGTGAGAAACCCAGGCAAAGGTAAGTAAGGCAGATGACTGTGAACACTGAATAATTAGGGTGCAACAGGAGACAAATGTCACATGGGCGGCGGGAGCTGCATTCAAACCGAACACCAGAAACGTTGGTTTCAAACTATCTCCAGACCCCACTCACTGATGAGAACGCAGCCCCTCAGGTCCTGCCAGCCTAGCTCCTCAGTGGTTCAAAGAGCAGGCAAGGCTCTAACTGCAGCAGCAGACTCTCAGTGCAGCTCCACAGCCTCTTATCTAAAACCTTTGGGCTAAATATGTTTTGGAGTTCAGAATTTTCAGATATTACAAAGCATGCATCAACTTGCATGGATCTCCAAAGGAATTATGCTGAGTGAATAAAGCCAATCACAAAAGATCACACAATGTATAACTCTATTTAGCATTGTAGAAATGACAAAACTGTAGAGATGAAGAACGTAAAAGTGGTTGCAGGGTTTAGGGAGAGGGATGATGAGGGAGGTGGCTGCGGCTGTAATGTGGTAGCAGGAGAGATCCTTGTGACGAACAAGGATCTATTTTGCATCTGACTGTGGTAGTGGCCACACGAATCTATATGTGACAAAATTGCAAGGAACGAAATTGAGTGCAGGTAAAACTGGTGAAATCCAAAGAAAGTCCATGGATTGTACCAACGTCAATCTCCTCGCTGTGATGCTGTACTATAGTTATGCAAAATGTTACCATGGGGGTGAATTAGGTGCAGCGTCTACTACATGTATTATTTCTTACAACTGCACACAGATCTACAAGTCTCAAAATAAAAACAAATTAAGGAAACATTAAAAAGGCAATAAAGTGCATATTCAGGATATTAGGTAACACTGCAAACAATATCAAACGTGAATATTTCTGCAGCAAAGCGTGTGACTCTTCGCACCAAGTGAAATGTAGATTATAAATAGACTTCCGTCAGCTTGGGTCAGGTTTTATGACCACATGAGTTCAGGTTTAGTCAGGTATTGCTACCAAATCGGCCATGAAGACACTTTAGTTTTTCAGCTTTTTGGATTTGGAGCTACAGATAAAGAATTATAAATCCAAGTCCTACTCTGGTCACAAGGAGGAAGGCGAGGATGGATACCACTGACTAATCTGTTTAATATCTCCCGTTTCCCTTCCTCATTTCATATTCTACAGAGAAGAACTGGGGCGACTGCAATTTTGAATATAATACTTCAGTCACAGAAGGTTTGAGAAACACTATTTTGGTGCGTCCTTTTGAGAAGGCAGCCAGCAATTCTCAGAATTGAATATGATGGCCGGAGGCTACGATGCAAAGCCAAGATCAGCATAGAAGAGTGGGGTGTTCCTGGGCCTGTCCCAGGGTTTCTCTTTAGCCCACTTTGCTGTTTGATTGGGAATAAATCTTTAAGACTTTAGAAGTTCCTAAATTCAAAAATAATAAAAAACATATATATAATCAATATGCATACATATAGAATTAACTAGTTGACATTATCTATCACTTTGTGTTATACATTTCTCTATTCCTTCTCCCTAGAGTGGAAAAGAGAGATTTGACCCTAACTCAAATATTTGACCACATGCAGATGTTTCATAGGTATGAAGCTTTTCAGCATTAAATAATGATAGGTGTTCAAAATTTGCAGTGGAGTTCATTCCAGTTAAATTGGAACTCCAACAATATGGTAGGAACCTAATTCATTCACCTTTACCTGAGACTTCAGGTGTTACTCTTCTCTGTGCCAGCCTCCATACTTCGGTCAAAATTATTCTGTGGAAATATAAAGGTAACTACAGTGCTCTTTTGGGGGGCCCTTGCCACTTACAGAATAGTGTCTGAGCTCACTTAGGGTGAAAGCAAGAAGCCCTTGATGACCTGGCCGCAGTGGATCACAGTCAAGAGCCCCATCTCTCTGTGCTGCTCATTCCAGGCTGTGCCTCTACCACATTAAGGACTTCTTGTTTCCCGACTAAGCCACACTTCCTCACTCTCATGTTTTTGCACATGTTCCTCTCTTTTTTTTTAATTTTTTTTTTAATTTTTATTTTTTTTGCGGTACGCGGGCCTCTCACTGTTGTGGCCTCTCCCCTTGCAGAGCGCAGGCTCCGGATGCACAGGCGCGGCGGCCATGGCTCACAGGCCCAGCCGCTCCGCGGCATGTGGGATCTTCCCGGACCGGGGCACGAACCCGCATCCCCTGCATTGGCAGGTGGACTCTCAACCACTGCGCCACCAGGGAAGCCCTCCTCTCTTTTTTTAAAAAAACATTTTTTAATTGAAGTACAGTTAATTAACAATGTTGTGTTAGTTTCAAGTGTATAGCAAAGTGATTCAGTTATACATATATATGTATATAAATATATATATATATTCTTTTTCAGATTCTTTTCCATTACAGGTTATTACAAGATATTGAGTATAATTCCCTGTGCTATACAGTAGATCCTTGTTGGTTATTTAAATATTTTATATATAATAGTGTGTGTATGTTAATCCCAAGCTCCTAATTTATCCCTCCCTCCACCCTTCCCTTTGGTAACCATAAGACTGTTTTCTATGTCTGTGAGTCTGTTTCTGTTTCTGTAAATTAGTTCACTTGTATCATTTTTTTAGATTCCACAAATAAGTGATATCATATGATATTTGTCTCTCTCTGGAGGTTCCTCTCTGGAACACCATTCTTCCCATTCTTTATCTGGCCGACTTTGATTGTGTTGTAAGGTGACATTTTCTCCTGGAAGCCTCTGGAATCTGCCCTTTCCTCTCTATCCAACCTCTGTATCAAGCACTCATCATGCTACATTGGACCATTATGCACCTTAATGTGGGGAACGGAATACTTTTACTTTCCCAGAGCTTAGCCAAGCAAGTGCCTGACACTGAGTAACTATTCAATTAATCAAGCAAGCAATCAACAAACAATAATTTTTGTTTGATGAATGGATAAACAAATTAGTAAAGGTACACATCACCAAAAAATATCAAATAAAATATCATATAGCTTGTTTAGCTTTAAGACTAACAAGTTACTTAAGCTTTCTGTAACGCAGTCTCTTCAAGTATACGACGGGAATAACATGGCTCTCGACCATCAGTTAGATTAAATTTGTTAGTGCATATAAAACAATGATAACTCAGTTGATCATGTAGGAAGCACTCAGCAAATATTAAAGTCATAAAGTGCAGGAGCACCTTGTGGAAAACTTTAAATATACTTTCTATTCTCTAAGCCAGGGAGTGTGTGAAATGTTCTTAAACTATGACACATTAAAGAAACATTATTATTATAACTAAAGTATACAGATGCCAACACCAAATTTCTTACAAATTATCAAATGTCAAACTACACTGTGTTTTAATGTCAAGCATTATTTTTTTCTTATTCCACAAAACCTATAACCACATATAGTCTTGTTGGCCCTCAGGTAAAAAGAACATTCAGTTAATCATTGAGAGATTGGCTCTCTAGTAATTGTATGATTGCTAATTCTTTTTAATATTTTATGACTTGTATTTGAAGAAAGTATGTTATTATTCATTCATTCACACATCATATTTTTCGAGCCAACGTCTAAGTGTCAGTCAATGTGCTAGACATGGGGAAACCCTGGTGAGCAAAATAGTCACATTCCCTGTCCTCATGGAACTTCCAATCTGAGAGTAACATGAATGTAATAGTCCTTCCTGGGTGAAGAGTGAGGTCTCACCTGAATAAGCATACAATAAAAGAATCAGGGAGAAATCAGAGCTGAAGAACCCATATTGCTAGGAATTGCATTCAGTTGTAAGTAATAGAAACCAGACTACAGTAGATTTGACATGTTAGGGTTTTATTATTTCACGTAAAATGATGCCCGAAAGTAAGTAGTCCAGAGCTCGAAGAGTAGCCCCATCAGGTTCAGCAGGGACCCAGGCTCCATCTATCTTCCAGCTTTGCCATCATGACTTCCAGCCTCAAAGTCACAAGATAATTCCTGAAATACCAGCCATCACATCCACTTTCTAGCAAGAAAGACTGAAAGTGCAAAATGTGTGAAAATCCCCACCCAATGGCTACTTACTGGTCATCCCTGATAAGAAAGAAAGGGAAATGGATATTGAATAAACAGTTAGAAGTCTCTACCACAGCTCAAGAATTAAGGTCCAGATTATTCACTGGCCCTCAATAAAGGTCATGATTCTGTCAGTACAAATTAGACGGGAGCAAAGTCTGTCTCTCAAAAGAGAAAGCAGGAAAAAAAAAAAAAAGGAAGAGGAATGATGGTTTACAGTTTTATCAAGTCATGAAAATTAGGGGGTTTTAGTGAAGAAAGGGCTTTTGATTCCCTTTGTTTTTTTTTGCTAGACAAACAAATTTTGTTTGTCTAGCAACAAAACAAAATTCACTATTAGACCTGCTTCTGGGGTCAGGAAGTCACAGTGGTGATGGAAAGCCATGTAACAGAGGGATAAGCTTTGAGCTGAGAGAGAATAATCAAGATGCTTACAAAACTGTATCTGCCCTCCATGTGTAAAGAAAGGCTAACAAGGTTGCCAACTCTCTGTACTCCCACGCCCCTAGCCAGCCCTGCTAATTACATAGCACGCACTCAGTAAGTATGTGTTCAATGAATTAATCATGGCACACTTTCCCACTGAGGCTGGCGGTGCCCTCAGAATCCCTCTTACACATGTCTCCAGGCAGCCAATACCAATGGATCAGAGATGTGATGAGAGGGGGAAAAAAAAATCTGCCCTCCTCAAGCTGGAGGGAACCTGGGCTCAGCAACCTGGCTGTTCCTTGGGAACTCCAGTAATTATTTCAGTTCTTCCTTATTCCTTAGACAATTCTTTTTAGGTGGAAAATATCAAAAGGCTAAGAGTAAATAAAGGAAGGGAATTTTTCCCTCTTGGCACAGAATACAAAGAAGGAGAGGGGGTAGTTAATGCCTCAGAGCCAGGTATGGTAGAGGAAATAGGATTCCATCAGTGAGAAAATCCTAAATTTAATGAAAACTTGAGGAACTATGAAAACATCTGCCTTCTCCCCATGCATTTTCCTCCTTGTAGAGTCTGTGTGTGTGTGTGTGTGTGTGTGTGTGTGTATTTTAAGAGAGATCAAAGTTCCTTTACAATCAGAAAACTCAGTTTGCCATTTATTCTAGATGGTCTGTTGAAAATGATTCTCTAAGAGAAAAAACAATAAAGTCACCCAAAACATCGGGAATACTAGAGAGAATATTCATTCAATTAACATTTATTAAGTACCTCATATATGCAGAGTACAGCTGTGCAGTTGCTGTGATAAGCAAAACTGTCACGGCCTTTGCCCAACAGAGAAATAAGGAAGAAGCCACTAAACAAATTACCATATTTATGATTATAAACTGAATTAAGTACTCTGAAAGAGACACAGTTCTGTGAGATCCTAGAATTACAACAATAATAAAACTGATTTTATTTCAATCGGTCTTTCATTTGAATGTACATGTGTCCCAAGTAGGGAGGAAGAGATGTGAGATTCCAAATGTGGGAGTAGCATGTTCAAGGGCCCTGAGGCAGAAAGCAGTGTAGCAGCTCCCACAAACTGGAAGGCCCTTGTGGCTGAAGCGAGGACAAGAGGGCAAGTGGTTCAAAATGAGGCTGAGAAACAAGCAGAGGGCACCAGCAGGGGCTTGAAGGCCATGGAAAGATTTAAATTTTCATCTTAACTGCCATAGGAATCCATTAAATCATCTTAAGAAGTTAAGTGAAGTAATTATGGTTGTGCTGCCTGGGTACCTGTGTGGCTTGATTCTAAGAGGGTGCTATAGCATCAATGTGGTAAACTGGGGTTACTAAACATACTATACAAACAAAGCAAATAAAGGGCAAAGATTTTTGTCAGATAAATTACTCTGCCAACGGCATGACTGATAGGTTTGATAAGGGCAAAACTGGACACTAGAGAGAGGAATTTGAACAATACAAACAGAAACGTAGAGGATAGAATGGACACAAGATGCATTTAGGCAGTGAAATGCAGAGATTGTTGGAGGAAAGGATCTTGAGTGACTCCAGGTTTCTGGTCTGGATAAGTGGATAGATGTTACTACTTGCTGTGATCAGAAACACACCATTTTTACTTTCACCTGACTAGCTCTGCCATTTTGGCCAGGTTAATAATCCTCACAAAGCCTCAGTTTTCTTCATATGTAAAATGGGACTAATAACAGAATCTACCTCATATGGGTGTTATGAGGTTTAGATAAGATAAATGTACATTCTTATATATTTATAAATAAAATTATGTTATGCATAAAATTAAGTAACAGTAAAAAAGCATCTGAGTTTTGGTAATGGTAATAATGAAAACACAAAGATAAGATCATAGAAACAGAAAATTACTATATATATATATATATGTGTGTGTGTGTGTTATATATGTATACATATATATATATAGCGAGAGAGAGAGTTAAGTAATTTATCCTGAATCACACAATCAGAAAAAGAAAGGAAATTAGATGAATAGCAATTTGATGAATAATACTAATAATCACAGGCATTCTGCAAAATCAGATACTAGTACTGACATTGCTGTGAGAATTAACTGTGTATCTGGAGGAAAAAATCCTGGGATACAGTAAGTGCTAGTAAGGGCCTTGCTGTTGGTGGTGTTGATTCGAGTAGCAGAGCTACTGTTCAGAGTAAACTCTGGTGCCATGGTTAAGGCACTGCGGTCACATCTATTCACACACCTTAGAATATTACCTTCATGCTAGATAAATTCCAAATCTATGTTCGAGCCTCAACTTCTCTCCTAATTTATATTTCCACATGATAAGTACCTGACACTTCATTGCCATCTCAAACCCAAGTAATCTAAAATCAAAATCACATTTTTTAATTCCATTTCTTTCCCCATAAACACAGATATCTATTTGGTTAATGACAGAAATCATGGGGACACACTTCTTAGCAGTTGGAAGAGAGAAAAAAAAAGTGAAAAGTAGATAAATGGAAAAAAGACTGAGAAAAGGAGGAAAAGCAAATGTGAAGTAGAAGAGAGGAAAATGATGACTTCCTTGACAGTATCTAAAAATCATTGAATCAAACCAATGTTCTAACTTAGCAAGATTTAATGTGCTTTGCTATTTTTTACTGCGAATAGTCAAACTCTCTCAATGGACTGATTGATCCACTCATTCATCCATTCAGTAAATATTTATTGACCAACCATTATGAGAATAGCCCTTGTAGGTATCCTCAGAAAGCAGGAATGGTATGAGCCACAATCCTTACCCTCAAGTTGCTATTAGCGTCTCTAAGAAAAAACGATAAGTCATCTAAGAAATCACCAAAGTTCAAACTACAGGGTGACACTCCCAGATTTCCTGATGGTACAAAGGTAAATAGATATACTATGCAGCAACTTACATTTGGAGTTTCTCCTTGGAGAACTCTAAACAGATTGGTACCCAATAAATGTTTATTGAATGTGGCAATGAATGAAATATGGTGGCTCAGTCCTTCCACAAATTCTACTTTGTCCACTTCCTTTTATTCAGTGTGTAGATTGCATTTACATCTTGGCCCTATGAGACCATTTTTGAGTTCTGCAAAATAAATTATATCTATTAGGAAACAAAAACTTAAAATGATATCTTTAACTTTTCTCTCCTTGCTCTAACATCAATGGAAACTGTTTGAAGTTTGAGGTTATCACAACATCTTACATTCTTTGACGCATCTAATTAGAGGCATTTCATACTTTTCCTGAGTTGGCAAAAAAATGTAACCTGAAGAGTAAGGCAAGAGCCTTCCCTTAAAATAAATCTTTAAAAAAATCTGCAGTAAAGCCAGGTTACAGAAATTGTTTATTTATTAGCCTTTGAAAGAATCTGACCACTAATAATTGAAGTAACTGAACTATCTTATTATATGTTTGGTGCAGGGTAGCATAACAGATTACATTACTTACGAGTGAAGGTTTAGGAACCAGACTGCCTACTTTCAAATTCCAGCTCTACCTCTTTCTTGCTGTATGACCTTGACAATACTCAACTTTCCATGCTTTGACTTTATCATCTTTAAAATGGGAATAGGGCTTCCCTGGTGGCGCAGTGGTTGAGAGTCCGCCTGCCGATGCAGGGGACACGGGTTCGTGCCCCGGTCCGGGAGGATCCCACATGCCGGAGCGGCTGGGCCCGTGAGCCATGGCCACTGGGCCTGCGCATCCGGAGCCTGTGCTCCGCAGCGGGAGAGGCCACAACAGTGAGAGGCCTGCGTACCGCAAAAAAAAAAAAAAAAAAAAAAAAGGGAATAAAAATATGCATCTTGTAGGACCGTTAAGAGGATTAAGTACATGCAAAGTGCTTTGCGAAATGCCTGGTACATAGCAAGTTAGCAATAAGTGTTAGTTATATGGATAGAGTTCTTCTCATAAAGTGCATAATCTACTGGAGAGAAAAATATGCAATGCACATTCACGATGCAATGCTCTAGGTAAGTGTGCAATGTACTCTGGGAACAAACAAAAGAGAATGAGTCATTCTACACAGCAAATCAGAAAAACTTTCAGAGAAGAGGTGGCATTTGATTCTTCTTCTCAAGCCTTGTCCACACACGTAATTCCATATAAATAATATTTATCTAATTTTTCTATCAAGTATTATAAGACTTAATTATGTTTAATTATAAACATATGGTCAGTTCAGTCAAAACGGTTAAAACCCTGGTTTAAGTACTGAAATCCGAAGTACCTTCTACATTTTCTCTTTCCTCTAATAGGTCTTACTCCTTCCTGTCCTCTTTCCCTCTTCTCACTATTCTCTCCCTTTTCCCCTCCCTACCCTCTTTCCTCCTCCATAGGACCATTTCCAACTTAGATTCTTCGGCATGGCTCTCTGATTTTATTCAAGATGTCTCCCACAAAGACAGTCATAAGAAGCTGCTGCCGCAGAGAGCTGTAATTGCTCGTCTGGCTTCCGTGTTTCATTCTTGGAAGACAGAGAGGAGATAGAATGGGATTAAAATGAAGTATCTTTAATGGGTCAAATTTTATGGCGTTCTCTCCTACCACTGAGCCGATCAAATCTGGCTTTTCTCATCACTTGAGAATTGTAGGGTGTGGTAAGCTAAACACATGCCCTCCCTCTCCTCAAAGAAATCCATGTCGTAATCTTTGAATTTCTAGAACCTGTGCATATTACCTTATATAGTTTTTTTTTCTTTTTTCTTTAACATCTTTATTGGAGTATAATTGCATTACAACGGTGTGTTGGTTTCTGCTTTATAACAAAGTGAATCAGCTACACATATACATATATCCCCATATCTCCTCCCTCTTGCATCTCCCTCCCACCCTCCCTATCCTACCCCTCTAGGTGGTCACAGAGCACCGAGTTGATCTCCCTGTGCTATGCGGCTGCTTCCCACTAGCTATCTATTTTACATTTGGTGGTGTATATATGTCCATGCCACGCTCTCACTTCGTCCCAGCTTACCATTCCCCCTCCCCATGTCCTCAAGTCCATTATCTACATCTGCGTCTTTATTCCTGTCCTGCCCCTAGGTTCTTCAGAACCTTTTTTTTTAAATTCCATATATATGCATTAGCATATGGTATTTGTTTTTCTCTTTCTGACTTACTTCACTCTGTATAACAGACTCTAGGTCCATCCACCTCACTAAAATAACTCAGTTTCACTCCTTTTTACGGCTGAGTAATATTCCATTGTATATATGTGCCACATCTTCTTTATCCATTCATCTGTCAATAGGTTGCTTCCATGTCTTGGCTATTGTAAATAGAGCTGCAATGGACACTGTGGTACATGACTCTTTTTGAATTATGGTTTTCTCAGGGTATATGCCCAGGAGTGGGATTTCTGGGTCATATGGTAGTTCTATCTGTAGTTTTTTAAGGAACCTCCATACTGTTCTCCATAGTGGTTGTATCAACTTACATTCCCACCAACAGTGCAAGAGGGTTCCCTTTTCTCCATACTCTCTCCAGAATTTATTGTTTGTAGATATTTTGATGATTGCCATTCTGACTGGTGCGAGGTGATATCTCATTGTAGTTGTGATTTGCATTTCTCTAATGATAAGTGATGTTCAGCATCCTTTCATGTATTTGTTGGCAATCTGTATATCTTCTTTGGAGAAATGTCTATTTAGGTCTTCTGCCCATTTTTAGATTGGGTTGCTTGTTTTTTTGATATTGAGCTGCATGAGCTGCTTGTATATTTTGGAGATTAATCCTTTGTCAGTTGCTTTATTTCAAATATTTTCTCCCATTCTGAGGGTTGTCTTGTCTTCTTGTTTATGGTTTCCCTTGCTGTGCAAAAGCTTTTAAGTTTCATTAGGTCCCATTTGTTTATTTTTGGTTTTATTTCCATTTCTCTAGGAGGTGGGTCCAAAAGGATCTTGCTGTGATCTATGTCATAGAGTGTTCTGCCTTTGTTTTCCTCTAAGAGTTTTATAGTGTCTGGCTTTACATTTAGGTCTTTAATCCATTTTGAGTTTATTTTTCTGTATGGTGTTAGGGAGTGTTCTAATTTCATTCTTTTACATGTAGCTGTCCAGTTTTCCCAGCACCACTTATTGAAGAGAGGCTGTCTTCTCTCCATTGTATATTCTTGCCTCCTTTATCAAAATAAAGTGAATGTGCATGGGCTTATCTCTGGGCTTTCTATCCTGTTCCAATGATCTATATTTCTGTTTTTGTGCCAGTACCAAACTGTCTTGATTACTGTAGGTTTGCAGTAGAGTCTGAAGTCTGGGAGCCTGATTCCTCCAGCTCCATTTTTCTTTCTCAAGATTGCTTTGGCTATTCGGGGTCTTTTGTGTTTCCATACAAATTGTGAAATTTTTTGTTCTAGTTCTGTGAAAAATGCCATTGGTAGTTTGATAGGGATTGCATTGAATCTGTAGATTGCTTTGGGTAGTATAGTCATTTTCACAATGTTGATTATTCCAATCCAAGAACATGGTATATCTCTCCATCTGTTTGTATCATCTTTAATTTCTTTCATCAGTGTCTTACAGTTTTCTGCATACAGGTCTTTTGTCTCCTTAGGTAGGTTTATTCCTAGGTGTTTTATTCTTTTTGTTGCAATGGTAAATGGGAGTGTTTCCTTAATTTCTCTTTAAGATTTTTCAACATTAGTGTATAGGAATGCAAGAGATTTCTGTGCATTAATTTTGTATCCTGCTACTTTACCAAATTCATTGATTAGCTCTAGTAGTTGTCTGGTAGCATCTTTAGGATTCTCTATGTATAGTATCATGTCATCTGCAAACAGTGACAGCTTTACTCCTTCTTTTCTGATTTGGATTCCTTTTATTTCTTTTTCTTATCTGACTACTGTGGCTAAAACTTCCAAAACCATGTTGAATAATAGTGGTGTGAGGGGGCATCCTTGTCTTGTTCCTGATTTTAGAGGAAACAGTTTCAGTTTTTCACCATTGAGAACGATGTTGGCTGTGAGTTTGCCATATATGGCCTTTATTATGTTGAGGTAAGTTCCCTCTATGCCTGCTTTCTGGAGGGTTTTTATCATAAATGGGTGTTGACTTTTGTAGAAAGCTCTTTCTGCATCTATTGAGATGGTCGTATGGTTTTTCTCCTTCAATTTGTTAATATGGTGTATCACATTGACTGATGGGCATATATTGAAGAATCCTTGCATTCCTGGGATAAACCCCACTTGATCATGGTGTATGATCCTTTTAATGTGCTGTTGGATTCTGTTTGCTAGTATTTTGTTGAGGATTTTTGCATCTATGTTCATCAGCGATATTGGCCTGTAGTTTTCTTTCTTTGAGACACCTTTGTCTGCTTTTGGTATCTGGGTGATGGTGGCCTCATAGAATGAGTTTGGGAGTGTTCCTCCCTCTGCTATATTTTGGAAGAGTTTGAGAAGGACACGTGTTAGCTCTTCTCTATATGTTTGATAGAATTCGCCTGTGAAGCCATCTGGTCCTGGGGTTTTGTTTGTTGGAAGATTTTAAATCACAGTCTCAATTTCAGTGCTTGTGATTGGTCTGTTTATATCTTCTATTTCTTCCTGGTTCAGTCTTGGAAGGTGGTGCTTTTGTAAGAATTTGTCCATTTCTTCCAGGTTGTCCATTTTATTGGCATATAATTGCTTGTAGTAATCTCTCACGATCCTTTGTATTTCTGCAGTGTCAGTTGTTACTTCTCCTTTTTCATTTCTATTTCTATTGATTTGAGTCTTCTCCCTTTTTTTCTTGATGAATCTGGCTAATCCCATAGGTTTGGGGTCATCATGTTTTCATTGTCATTTGTTTCTAGGTATTTTTTTATTTCCTCTTTGATTTCCTCAGTGATCTCTTGGTTATTTAGTAGTGTATTGTTTAGCCTCCATGTGTTTGTATTTTTTACAGATTTTTTCCTGTAGTTGATCTAGTCTCATAATGTTGTGGTCAGAAAAGATACTTGATATGATTTCAATTTTCTTAAATTTACCAAGGCTTGATTTGTGGCCCAAATATGATCTATCCTGGAGAATGTTCCATGAGCACTTGAGAAGAAAATATATTCTGTTGTTTTGGGATGGAATGTCCTATAAATATCAATTAAGTCCATCTTATTTAATGTATCATTTAAAGCTTGTGTTTCCTTATTTATTTTCATTTTGGATGATCTGTCCACTGGTGTAAGTGGGGCGTTAAAGTCCCCTACTATGATTGTGTTACTGTCGATTTCCCCTTTTATGGCTGTTAGCATTTGCCTTATATATTGAGGTGCTACTATGCTGGGTGCATAAATATTTACAATTGTTATATCTTCTTCTTGGATTGATTCCTTGATCATTATGTAGTGTCCTTCTTTGTCTCTCGTGATAGTCTTTATTGTAAAGTCTATTTTGTCTGATATGAGTATTGCTACTCCAGCTTTCTTTTCATTTCCTTTTGTGTGGAATATCTTTTTCCATCCCTCACTTTCAGTCTGTATGTGTCCCTAGGTCTGAAGTGGGTCTCTTATAGACAGCATATATATGGGTCTTGTTTTTGTATCCATTCAGCCAGTCTGTCTTTTGGTTGGAGCATTTTATCCTTTTACATTTAAGGTAATTATCGATATGTATGTTCTTATTACTATTTTCTTAATTGTTTTGGGTTTGTTATTGTAGGTCTTTTCCTTTACTTGTGTTTCCTACCTAGAGAAGTTCCTTTAGCATTTGTTGTAAAGCTGGTTTGGTGGTGCTGAATTCTCTTAGCTTTTGCTTGTCTGTAAAGGTTTTAATTTCTCTGTCGAATCTGAATGAGATCCTTGCTGGGTAGAGTAATCTTGGTTGTAGGTTTTTCCCTTTCATCACTTTGAATATGTCCTGCCACACCCTCCTGGCTTGCAGAGTTTCTGCTGAAAGATCAGCTGTTAACCTTATGGGGATTCCCTTGTATGTTATTTGTTGTTATTCCCTTGCTGCTTTGAATATTTTTTCTTTGTATTTAATTTTTGATAGATTGATTAATATGTGTCTTGGCGTGTTTCTCCTGGACTTATCCTGTATGGGACTCTCTGTGCTTCCTGGACTTGATTGACTGTTTCCTTTCCCACATTAGGGAAGTTTTCAACTATAATCTCTTCAATTATTTTCTCAGTCCCTTTTCTTTTCTCTTCTTCTAGGACCCCTGTAATTCGAATGTTGGTGTGTTTAATGTTGTCTCAAAGGTCTCTGAGACTGTCTTCATTTTTTTCATTCTTTTTTCTTTATTCTGTTCTGCAGTAGTTATTTCCACTATTTTATCTTCCAGGTCACTTATTCGTTCTTCTGCCTCAGTTATTCTGCTATTGATTCCTTCTAGTGAATTTTTAATTTCTTTTATTGTGTTGTTCATCATTGTTTGCTGTTTAGTTCTTCTAGGTCCTTGTTAAATATTTCTTGTATTTTCTCCACTGTATTTCCAAGATTTTGGATCATCTTTACTATCATTACTCTGAATTCTTTTTCAGCTAGACTGCCTATTTTCTCTTCATTTTTTTGGTCTGGTGGGTTTTTACCTTGCTCCTTCATCTGCTGTGTGTTTCTATGTCTTCTCATATTGCTTAACTTACTGTGTTTGGGGTCTCCTTTTCACAGGCTGCAGGTTTGTTGTTCCCATTGTTTTTGGTGTCCGCCCCCAGTGGCTAAGGTTGGTTCAGTGGGTTGTGTAGGCTTCCTGGTGGAGGGGACCGGTACCTGTGTTCTGGTGGACGAGGCTAGATCTTGTCTTTCTGGTAGGTAGCACCATGTCCAGTGGTGTGTTCTGGGGTGTCTGTGGACGTTTTATGATTTTAGGCAGCCTCTCTGCTAATGTGTGGGGTTGTGTTCCTGTCTTGCTAGTTGTTTTGCATGGGATATCCAACACTGTACCTTGCTGGTCGTTGAGTGGAGCTGAGTCTTAGCATTGAGATGGAGATCTCTGGGACACCTTTTGCCATTTGATATTACATGGAGCTGGGAGGTCTCTGGTGGACCAATGTCCTGAACTCGGCTCTCCCACCTCAGAGACACAGGTCTGACACCTGGCCAGAGCACCAAGACCCTGTCAGCCACATGGCTAGAAGAAAAGGGGGAAGAAAGAAAGAAAGAAAGAAAGACAGAGAAAGAAAGAACGAATGAAAGAAAGAAATTAAATTAAATTAAAAAGTTATTAAAATAAAAAAATTATTAAGGTTAAAAAAAATTTTAAGTTATTAAAAAAAGGGGATAAAAAAAGAAAGAAGAGAGCATCCAAACCAGAAATCAAATCCAGCAATTATAACAAGCACTAAAAACTGTACTAAATAAAACAACAACAAAAAACGGAGAGACAGAACCCTAGGACAAATGTGAAAGCAAAGCTATACAGAAAAAAATCACACAAAGAAGCATACACATACACACTCACAAAGAGAGAAAGATGAAATATATATATATATACACATAGAAAAGAAGAAAAGGAAGAGAGCAACCAAATCAATAAACAAATCTACCAATGATAATAAACTCTAAAGACTGAACTAAGATAAACTTAAAAGCAGAAACCAGTCAGTCGCATACAGCAAACCCTAAGTCTACAGTTGCTCCCAAAGTCCACCTCCTCAATTTTGGGATGATTCTTTGTCTCTTCAGGTATTCCACAGATGCAGGTACCTCAAGTTGATTGTGGACATTTAATCTGCTGCTCCTGAGGCTGCTGGGAGAGATTTCCCTTTCTCTTCTTTGTTCGCACAGCTTCTGGGGTTCAGCTTTGGATTTGGACCTGCCTCTGCCTGTAGTTCGCCTGAGGGCGTCTGTTCCCGCCCAGACAGGATGGGGTTAAAGGAGCAGCTGATTCGGGGGCTCTGGCTCACTCAGGCCGTGGGGAGGGAGGGTTACGGAGTGCAGGGCGAGCCTGCGGCGGCTGAGGCCAGTGTGATGTTGCACCAGCCTGGGGCCCACCGTGCGTTCTCCCGGGGAAGTTGTCATTGGACCACGGGACCCTAGCGGTGGCGGGCTGCACAGGCTTCCGGGAGGGGAGGTGTGGATAGTGACCTGTGCTTGCACACGAGCTTCTTGGTGGCGGCAGCAGCAGCCTTAGCATCTCATGCCCGTCTCTGGGGTCCGCACGGATAGCCGTGGCTCACGCCCGTCTGTGGAGCTCCTTTAAGCGGCGCTCTGAATCCCCTCTCCTCGCGCACCCCAAAACAATGGTCTCTTGACTCTTTGGCAGCTCCAGACTTTTCCCCAGACTCCCTCCCGGCTAGTTGTGGTGCACTAGCCCCTTCAGGTTGTGTTCACGCTGCCAACCCCAGTCCTCTCCCTGGGATCCGAACTCCGAAGCCCGAGCCTCAGCTCCCAGCCCCGCCCGCCCAGGCGGGTGAGCAGACAAGCCTCTCGGCCTGGTGAGTGCTGGTCGGCACCGATCCTCCGTGTGGGAATCTCTCCGCTTTGCCCTCCGCACCCATGTTGCTGTGCTCTCCTCCGTGGCTCCAAAGCTCCCCGCCCCCACCACCCGCAGTCTCCGCCCGCGAAGGGGCTTCTAGTGCGTGGAAACCTTTCCTCCTTCACAGCTCCCTCCCACTGGCGCAGGTCCCGTCCCTATTCTTTTGTCTCTGTTTTTTCTTTTTTCTTTTTCCCTACCCAGGTACGTGGGGAGTTTCTTGCCTTTTGGGAGGTCTGAGGTCTTCTGTCAGCGTTCAGTAGGTGTTCTGTAGGAGCTGTTCCACATGTAGATGTATTTGTGATGTATCCACGTCTTACTCTTCCGCCATCTTGAAGGTCTCCTCCCTTATGTAGTTTTAAAAGTGGGGAGGAGAGTGTCCTACAGATGTGAATAAGCTAGGGTTCTTGAGGTAGGAAGATTATTCTGGACTACTTGGGTGGACCTTTAATGTAATCACATGTACCCTTATAAGAGGGAGGCAGAGGGAGATTTTACACACACAGAGAAGGCAACAATGTGACCCAAAGGCAGAGTGGAATGATGTAGCCACAAGCCAAGGACTGCCGGCAACAACCAGAGGCCACTCTGAGCCTCCAAAGGGAGCATAGCCCTACTGACACCTTGATTTCAGCCCAGTGAAACTGATTTTGCACTTCTGGCCTTCAGTATTGTGAGAGAATAAATTTCTGTTGTTTTAAGTCTCCAAGTTTACGGTAATTTGTTACGGCAGCCACAGGAAACTAATACATAGGGTTTGCAAGGGACTTTTGCTTTGTCCTATAACATGTTTTTAAACCTCCAGGCTTTCACCTTTGAATACTAGTCGTGAATCACTTGCCCTTACCTACTTTACACAGTGCAGATACTTCAGCTCCTAACATCATTATTCCTTTTCCCATTTGCAGCACCCCATTGTACAGCAGTATTTTCCCCATTACTGGGATGAATTCCCCCTTGGCTGCCTTGGCTTTGGCCTCAGGATATTCTAGTTAGCCAAACCCCTCAGGCACAACATATCAACATACCTGGAGTCCTCTCAGCCTTTGAGTGAAACCAGGCTTCTTTCAGATAATTTTGAATGATTCCCTGTTTAAAATAGAAACATGATATGATTTCAGTGTCTCTATAATCTTAACTTCCGAATCATTTTCAACCTTTGGAAAATTTTCTGGGTTTAAATACCACCAAATCAAATCCTGGCTCATGCATTACCAAATCAATTAAGGCCTAGGGTGGGTTGAAAGTTAATGTACATCACATTTCCCTAACCTACCAACTTGAATCAAAGTAAATGAAAAATGAAGTCTTTTTAAAAACTGGTAAAGCACCCATGGTGAGCCATCCAGAATAATAATCGATGAACCCAGTTGTAAGAATTGTATGAAATTACTTGGTGCTTTAAGGACTGGGGTCTCAGAGTTGATAGTACTTCATAACTTGTTGAATGAATGAAGAATCAATGAATAACTAAATTTTGACAAATAATTTACCTTACTAGATTAAGTATTTAAAATCCAGATTGTGTTTTTATTATAATTTACCTAGAAAAAAAATACTTGTAATTCCTACAAAGGAGAATGACTGTTCAAATAACTGGTTTTTTTTGCTGCAATAATAAATGTCAAGAACAAAAGAAGGCTCTTTCGTTCCCACCAAGATTCTAAAGGCAGATCTTAAAACAGAGGAAACAACAACAAAAAAAACTTTGTGCAAGAAAAGGCAACCTGCTTTCTTTTTAAAAAAAAATATTTATTTATCTATATAGGCTGCTCTGGGTCTTCGTTGCGGCATGCGGGATCTTCAGTGTGTCATGCGGGCTCTTAGTTGCGGTATGTGAACTCTTAACTTGCGGCATGCATACGCGATCTAGTTCCCCAACAAGTGATCGAACCCCGGGCCCCCTGAATAGGAAGCATGGAGTCCTACCCGCTGGACCCCCAGGGAAGTCCAAGGCAACCTGCTTTTAAAGGTTCAAACCATCTAAATTCCATTCCTATTCCCTCCTTTTCCCCACCACACATATGCACAGTGTAAGAAATAGGTGTTATTTGCCTTTTTAATAGTCGGATTCTTAATAAATGGACACACTGAAGAAATGACCACATGGTCTTCTCTATATTCAGTTAATTAAGAGAAAGTATTCTGCTGGTTTGCAATTTTGCAGAACAACCAACCAGCTGTTTGATTGCATTTTTCATTAGCAAACATTGAATCTGGAGTTGTAAAAACACATCTTGAGGCCACATTCAGTGAAGTAATTACCTAAGGCAAGAGGCTATTCAGAGGTGAAAAACAGTAATAAACCATGCTTAGAATTTGGATTTAACTCCTTGGTTAATTTTTAATTAGAATTTAATAATTTCATACAGATGAAAAAAGACCTAAGGAAAAATGTTCTAGATATTAAAATTATTTGTGAAAATAAAGATGAGAAACTGAATAGGCAAAAAGGAAACTCCTTGCTTAGTGGAAAGTTACTCCAAGTTTCTCTGTAAATCAAGATTGAAAAGCAAGGTATGTTACCTACAGCAATAAATGCTAGCAAATTGCTCCTAAGGCCACATTTCCCCCAACAGAAAGGTCCTCTCAGTAAATACCAAATGTCCAAAGTTGTGTGTTTTTTTTTTTTAACTAGCACTTATCTTTCTACAAACTAATTACAAAGAATCCAGAGTTCACTGGTTCAGTGCAACCTCCTAAATGGAAGGCCTTATATGTTTCCTGGACCAAAATTAAGAAGCTCTACTGCCAAGATTGCTTGCTGCTTTTAAAAATGAAGAATTCCATACTATCCATGATCCCAGCTCCTAAGAAGAAAGAGTCACCTACTTCTTATCTCCCTTGAGTTATAAGTACAAATTCTGACCTTCTGTAAACTGAATTTTCAAAAGTGACCTTCCCTAAACTGAATTTTCAGAAGTGGAATTGGGAAGACAGAAAGTCAAGCTGTGGACATTCTGTCAAAGGAGCTTCTAAACAAGCAGGACTTCAGAGTAAAGAGGAAGTCTTCTGTCTGGTGTTCTCCTTCACGTTCTAAATCTGAATATCTGAGGATTGTATATGCAAATTTTGCCTTTGATAGTTTTCCACCGAAGTTCCTAATTTTTCTTTCAAGTCACACCAGTTCTGTGTCATCCACTAATTAGAATAAATATTAACAACAACCAAAATGCCTGAGGTCTTCATTGATCATTCCACTAAACTCCTTTTCAGGATAAATTACAAGTCCTGAGTCATCTAGTGAGTTTGTTGGTGACATACCCAAAACCAGACCTGGGGTTCACTAAGTGATTCTGATCACCCCTCCCAGCTCTTTCAAAAAGGATAATTTGTCCTTGCCAATGTGCTGAAAGCATAAGAGCCACCAAAGGATTTAGCACTCCGTCTCCAGAATCCTTCCAGACCAATTCAGCTGGCTGGCCCCCCAAGCCTCCTTAACCTAGCTTTTTTCCTTCCCTCATCTCCCAGCTCCCTAAGGATGCTCTCTCATCGGGGCCTTTGCATCCCTTCCAGGATGCGACTGTTCTCTTTTTCTCCATCTGGCCCACCACCGCGCACACTGCAGCAGTGTGTCAGAGCCACACGCCCCCATTGCCCCAAGGTCCCAACAGGCCTCTGTTCCAGAAGCAGGAGGACCCTTCCAACACAGGACCCTTCCTCTGTGGCCCCGACCTTGTCATGCTCCTCTTGGCTTCCTGTTAAAATACTTGTAACTGAACAAAGCCAAATATGAGGCTTTAGTTTTGCCACACGGTTTCAACAAAAATACAGGACACATTTGATACCTTCATGCCAGAAAATTCAAAGTATTAGCCATTGTGTTCAATGCCAGGCACCCTCGACTTTGCAGACATCTTGCCTATAAAATAGGAGTTCTCTCCTCACTTCCTGGGTTTGAATTAAATGCCAATGAGATCATGATATAAGCCAGAAAGGACTTTTAGAAACCAATATCACTGCATCAATAACACCATTGCTGAAGTGAGTGGGGGAAATTTCATCAAAGCCAATAAAATAATAACTCAGATGGACCGTCATGCCTCTAAAGAGGAATGCCTAGGGGGAAAAATAACACACACATATTCACACAAACAATCCAGGCTTAATTAAAGTTCATTTTTTGTCAGCATTGGGTCTGTAAAGTTTTCACTTCCAATAGAACAAAATGACCTGAAGTGTTTTTTCTCATTTTCATGTAATTTCTCTCAGCTATTCTGTCGATAAGCAAACTGGGTTTTCAATCTGTTTACCCTCCCACAGCCTGACCAACTAAAGTCTAAAAAAAACCAGCATGTTTTTACCACTCCCACCCCTACCATTTTCCTTCTCTGTGCAATGAACCTCACATTGGTTCTTGTCTTGCTAAATGTCCCTCTACATCCTACATATCAACCTTTAAAACAATTCAGTCATTCTGTCCTCTAGGCATCCTAAGGTATCCACACTCTGTTCATTTCTAAGTGATTCCCCAGCACATCTTCTCTCTCATCTCACCCCTTCCCCAAACTAATAACTCAAGGTTATTCCAAAAAATACACAAAATGGTATTACCATATGTGACAGCCACTCTGAATGGCCCTGGAAAGAATAGCCATGTTCATCTATGGATATAGAACACAAAATCATAATGTGTAAGTTAAATAACCTTTATTTAGTGACAGGGTAAATATTACTAATAACAATGCTTTAAGAACTATTGAAATGGCTCTAAAATTTTTATCTGTATGGACTGCTATAAGTTACAATATGCTTTTTGTTTTAGTCAACTAAAACATCATCTGTTATAGAGAATTCCCCAAACAAAATACTAGAATTTTACAAAACAATGTGGTAAATAAGCAGCTACCATTTATTTAGCTCCTGCTTTATATAAAAACCAAGCAACATAAACGTTATGTTTTCCCCTTACATTCATCCTATAAAACAGGTGCTACTGTCTGTGTTTTATAAGATTCAGATAGATTAAGAGGTGTTCAAAGGCCACAAAGCTAGGAAATGACAGAAAGGAGATGTGAACCTGGTTCTTCCAGATGCTAAAGCTCAGGCTTTTCCAACTAGGCTCACTACTTCCAAAAGGTGTCTGGCATCTTCAAACAGAGGGAGAGGAAGTTTTACAGGAGAAAGGACATTAGGATATCTACCTCTTCCTTAGAAACCACATGAAATCCTACAGCAAAGTCCTGAAACCTTACAACTTTACAAATTCAAACATGATTTAACCTATGTGTTCATACCGCTTTAGTAATTTGCTGTGTAAAGATTTAGGGTGCATCTGTGCCACACCCAAAAATATGTGGTGCATGATTTACAAAAAAGTTATCCTACTTCAACTACAGTAGCGGTAAATGATCGATATAGAGCTCAAGCCATTTAGTCTAGTGGATGAACTCGGTGCGTCTCAGTTAAAGCCCAAGATGTTTCAGTTCTACAGAGTCCATTTTCTTGACTGTATGTAGACATTTTTGGATAAGAAAGATGTATATGTTTATCAAACCCCGAAGAAAAGCAATACTTGCTCTGGAAAATGTGTACAGGGGCATTTAGGGGGGATGGGCTGGATGGATGGAAGGAAAAGTCAGGCAACCAAAGCACAAATTAGTGCAGTGGAGTTGCCACTTTACGTATAACACTGATTTCTATGACTTAGACGAAAGAAAGTCCTCTCTGAGAGACAAGTATCTGGCCTAATAGACCATGAAGAGGAGCTGAATTGTACCTCTGGGGACTCTTTGCTTTTTGTTGACTTATCTTGCACTCGCAGGAGCTAGACTACTGAATTTAAAAGACCAATTTTGTCTTCAGTCTCCAGGAGATCACTATAGGCACACTTTTTTTTCTCCTTGAATTCTGACTTTGTATTTAGAAGTACAAATGTTACCACAGCCTTATAAAAATGTCCCATCCAGGGAAAATAAAAACATGTTTATGCAACAGCTTCCTCTGGATCCTAAAAAATAAAAGATTATTTGATACAAAAGGGACACTGAATTCTAATCTTTAGTAAGATTAGAATTTCTCTCATGAAATCACTTACCATTTTCTTAACTGGCTGTATTCACCCTAGTATTTCAAGTCCTGTGTTTGAATGGTTTCCTGTTACCCTTCCGAGGGAATGCTCTAATAACAAGACCCTATGTGTGTCACTTTATATTTGGTGAGAGGATTGTTCTTGATCTAATTATATTATAAAGGGGACAGCTTCATTAACCAAAGTGGCAGAAATAACAAAAGCATCTAATACTTATCCCACCTGGACATTTCACAAAACTGAATGATTCTTTCCTATTCAAAAATGCCTCTCTAGTGCATTTATTAAAATGAGCTTTCAACAAAACCATTGACTAGAGAGAGAAGACAGCCTCAGCTGTGCTAAAACTTGATTTCCTCTGAGTACCAAATAGCTTCATAAATATTTCAGTACAGAGAGCAGGGGAAAGCATTTAGAAATTAGAAAGTACAGCAGTGTCTGCAGATTTAGGAATAGCCACAAAGGATTCATGTCAACTCAGACTTATAGAGCACCTACTGTATACTAGGCTACGGTCAATGCCAGTGATGCAAAAACAAATAAGAATAGTTTAAACCTTCAAAGAGTCCATGGGGCTTACGGGTGAAATAAACATTTAAATAAAACTTTAAAGATACGATGGCAGGTGTTCTGGTAGAAGCATGGAAAGCAGATTTAGACGTAAAAGGAGCTTCACCATCCCTCTTTTGAGCCTCTGCCATCTGTCCTTGTGCTAAGTGCTGTCATCCATGTTATCTCATTTAATCCTCACAACTAATGATGTGATCGGGTTTTAGGAGGTGCTGTGACTTTATTCATTCAACAAGGATTTACTGAGTACTTACTTTGGGCTGAGCACTATTCTATGCATTGGATAAGCAGCGGACAAGACAAAAACCCCTACTTTCATGGAATTTCCATGGTCCTTCCCATGGAAAGAAACAGAAAATAGGAAAATAACTGAATTTAAATAACAAGTTAAAAGGTGATAAGTTCTATGGAGAAAATTAAAATAAAATATGAAAAGGAGGGTGATGAGCACAATTATAACTGGAGCGGATATCAGGAGGCTTCACTGAGAAAAAGACATTTGAGCAGAACCCTGAAGGAAGTGACGCACCTCGCCACAGTGAGGAAGCAAAGAGGTGGCTATGCTGAGAAAGGGAGGGGGGCAGTAAGGATGTGATTCTTACTCACAGCTGAAGAAAGGGCACTGCAGACAAAGACAACCATGAGTGTAAACACAGTAAGGCAAAGCATGCCACCCAGCAGATTTAGAGGAAGCAAGGAATGGATGAAGAGATGCCATTTCTGCAAAATTGTGTGGTGTAGATTCAAGGAGATATATGAAAAAATATTCACCGAGATAGCAATGGGAATTTATCTGAGTGGTAGAATGTCAATTATTCACCTTCAAATGTTTTGATCTGTGTGAATGGTTTCCAATGGAAGTATATTATTTTGTCACCAGAAAAAAAATGGTTTCTTTTTTCTTTTTGGAAAAAAACTGAATTGGCATACATTCACTCTTGAATTTAGTGACTCAGAAGAGATGGCTAAATCCCTCTCTACCCACTTTTCCTAAGTAATAAACATCCCAATTTCAGGGCTCATTAACAACTACTTTAGCAACAACCATTTTCCCCAGACTCTTTCCCGGCTAGCCGTGGCCACATGGGTAGGTTTACCCTATGGACTGTAAATAAAAGGAGTATGGGTGATTCTAAAGAAGTGGCCTTAAAGGAAGGGCCATGATGGGCTTCTTCAGCTCTTCCTCCTGCTGCCGGCCTGGAATCAGACATAATATTGGGTATAGAAACACTGCCCTGGAACGTTAAGGACAAGGGTCTTGTCCTAGGGATGTCACAGACAACTTTGTAAACCACCCAATGAGCGCTTGACTCCCACCTTCAGACTTCCTTCATAGCAAGAAAAAAATCAGGAGTCTGGGATTAACATATACACACTACTATATATATAGTAGATAACCAAAAAGGACCTACTATATAGCACAGGGAACTATACTCATTATTTTATGATAATTTATAAGGGAAAAGAATCTGAAAAAGAATATATATATATATATATATATATATATGTGTAAAACTGAATCACTTTGCTGTACCTCTGAAACTAACACAATATTGTAAATCAACTATACTCCAATAAAAAAAGAAATCTTGTGTTTAAACCGCTCTTCTTTTCATGTTTTCTGATATGTGGAGCTGAACCCAATCCTAGCTAATATGGTATATAAAGCAGTGTTCAGCTCCTGTGTTCTCAGTGTACCTTCCATGCTCATTCTATTATGCCACAGGTGCCCCTTGCACAAGGGAGGGAGATCTTGGAGGAGCAGACACTTGAGCCAAGTCTTGTGGGTTGAATCAGAACTTGAGGCAGCCATATACTGTCATGTGCTAGAAGAAATCTTCAAAAGGATATGGATCAATGGGAAACAATTGGAACTAATAGAATTTAATAAGAAGCTAAATTAATATTTTTTAAAAACCCAAAGCTTTCCTTTATACCAAGAATATCCAGTTTAAAAAAATCTCAGTAATAAGAGGAACAAAATGTATAAAATAGCTACATAAAAGTAAATACGAGGACATGTGTAAATTTATAAGAAGAAAACTATAAAACTTTAACGAACATAAAAGATGACCTAAACAGATGTTCTAAATAAATGCCCCTTGCTTGAAAAGTAATAACGACCAAAAAGACTTGAATGTTATGAAAAATAAGAATAAAAAAAAGGCCCTTCCCTACAATAACAAAAGATACATAAAGGTTACAGTACTTATTGAGGCATAGTCCCAGTGCAGAAATTAACAAGTAGATTCAAGGAAGAAAATACAGTACTGAAACTGATCCATAAATACATGGATATTTAGTATATGATAAAAGCAGAATTTCAAATTAGTGGAAAAAGAATGGACTATTCAATGATACTTAATGATAATAGGAAAAATATCCAAATGGAAGAAAATAAAATTAGATGCTCACCTCACTCCAAATATTCAGATAAATTTCATATCACTTAAAGTTCTAAATGTTAAAAAAAAAAAAACTGAAATAACACTAGAAAAAAACACGGAAAAAATTACAACTAGAGGCCTTTCCAAGTAAAATGTCTTTCCAAACAAGACAAGAAACCATTAAGGAAGGCATTAAAGAAAAAAACTGCAAGCAAGACTATATAACTCCTAATTCTCTATGACAAAGTTGCCATAAATACAGTTAAAGGAAAAAAATCAAACTGAAGAAAACATTTTAAAACTGAAATAGACAAAAAGCTAATTTCCCTAATATATACAGGCTTTCTTTAAATCTATAAGGAAAAGACAAAGGTAAAGAATATAAATATGTAATTTTCTCAGAAAACAAAAATTCTCAAACTTACTAATAAATACACAAGACATGAAAATGAAAACAATGTGTTTTACCTATCAAATAAGCAAAACATTAAATTGTGGAGGCTCTGTTCATCCGGATTTCAGGTCCCTTTCCAAAGGAATTATTCCATGTGTAATTGTAGATTTATTGTGTCTGCGGAAAGGTGAGGTCAGGGTCTGCCTCCCTCTTCAACGCTCTGTTTTTTTGGTTTTTTTTTACTTTGTAATCGCTAATGTTGGTGTCATATAAACTTAGTTTCAAACCAACCTAACTCTCAATGTCACTTCTAGGCATATAGCATTTATTGACTTGTTGTCCAACCACAAAGAGCCCCCAAAATCGGCATTTCACTGACAGTACATAAAGATTTGGTCTGATAAAGCAATAGCAGTACAGCTCCCTCTACTAGGCACTCTCAAATTCAGATTCCTCGTCATGTATGCTTGTTAAACCATCCCCTAAAATCCATTTTCCCTTTATGTATAATAAGGATTTATTCAATCTTGACTTTGTATTTCTATAATATTATTTTATTATTCACACTCTTGTTTTAAGCAACTTCAAATCCTTGTGGAATTATTGACAAATAAAGATGTAAAGAGAGAGGCATAAAGATAGAAGTGATAAGTAAGATGTAGGGGGCAAAAAAGAAAATGGGTTTAATTCGAACTTTCTTGATTTCTTCTGAGACACTAACCGAAGGAATTAAATATTAAATGATAAATATAATCTTGTTACCAACTTATGACCTCTCCCAAAAGTGTGATTCATCTGAAGCAGGGACACACCCACAATTTAGGGCTTGCAAATAACCCCTTTCTGGGGACAAAAGGTGGAAAACCATCTAGGTCTTCTACATAAACTATGTTAATACTTCTGATTTTAAACATCTCCTATAAAAATATTTTTGCAAAATAAATATATACATTTTCTTATTGCTGATGTTAAGACCCTTGGCTATTATAGGCATCAAAAACAAGAAAATATACACACATGTATAGACGCACCACATTTATCATCAATTATACTGTAGAATGTATGCATCAATAGTGAAAAAGCCAAAGAACACCTCTTCTTTTTCTACTCTGAAAATACATAACCAAACTTTGGTTTTGGTTGAAATCATTTGTTCCATGATTACGTGTTATCCAGGTTTCATCTGAGTCTATCTCAGAATCTTCTATCTTAACCTATCCAACACCTTTGGCCAAAAAAAAAAAACCTGTCCTACCATTCCTCATGCAAGTGATACGTATCTGCTTCTGTTGTGCACTGCTTGAAGTTTTACTTAAGGAAGAAAGCCCTTGTAGCTCCCCTTTTATGTAATTCATCCTGGGGATAATCCCCCAGGAAATGTCTGGATAGCTTCACTGGGTTATGGGAAATGAAAATCCTATGTTGCTTTAACTGAGTATGTCTTAGACCTTATTGTTGGAAGTCAGCCTTACTTGACATTTGATATTAATCATAGACACTGGAGAAACACCTCAGGGAGCTGGAATTGTCATCTGTGACCAATCAAGTCTCACTGGACAAAACTCACTGCTCAGTGTCGCCTTAACTTATTTTGCTGAGATGTCACACCTGTCAGCCAGCTTGCACATCTTTCCAAGAACTTGCTAGGTTTAGTTTTCTCCCTGTCTATAAATGCAACGTAAGTTAGCGACATTCATTGACAGATTTCAGCAGTATTTTTTCCCCTAGTCAAGCTGTTAGTTCAATTGTTAAGTACAGGAATTTCTTTTTAGTCTTCAAAGAATTCAGAATCACAATCAGAACTAGGGGAAGGTAGCAAAGCAGATTGACAGCGTACCATCAAGGTAGTCCAGCAGTTGCTTAGCTGTTTACCGACACTGCCTGCCCTCCCCCCATCTCTCCAGCAAGTAGAATACTGAGGAAATATACCTGGACTTTTCAGATATAGACAACTGGAAGACACCAATATGAATGAAGTAGTGGTTGAATGGAAGTTAATTTTAAATTGTTCAATTAATTATTACATTAGTAATTTTTTATGGTTTATACATAGCCTCTTCAGTGACCCCCGCATTATGCCTGGGCTCCTTCCAAGAGACCACAAAGATTGTTGGCTGGTGAGCAGAGGCAGTATAAAACTAAGGACCAGATGGAGTTTGGAGGTGCTCCCCAAGGGGCCTTCTTCAAATTACTAAAGCAAAGGTGGAGAAAACTGTGCTTAAATGTAGATATAAAATAGAGAAGTCTGAGAGGCTGTTTTTGAAAAAAATTGTGAAAATGGAATGAGAGAAATTGGGGGTTGGGTAAAACTCAGTTGTTAAGTATCTAAAGAATGCAGGACATGAAGCTGAGTATTATTCTTAAGTGTTTCCTAAGACGTCTCCTTGAAAGAGTTTCTTCAATCTAGATGTATACAGTGTTCAAAACAATTACAGCTGTGCAAAAGGAAAGGAGGTAAATTATCCAGGGACTCCAGCAGAAATATTGTCCAAAAAGGATAATTTTTATTTCACATAAAAAATTATAAGCTCTTTGCTAAAGAGGCATTTCTCTATTTATGAGAAAATGAGACCATGTCTGGTGAAGCCAACGTCTCTAGTGTATGCAGAGCAGTGTTGGCTTCTGCAGTCCTGGCCATGACCATGACCAAATGGGAATGAGATTCAAACCCTTTGTCCATCAGGACACTTTAAAAAAAAATACCACTAATCATGTTCAAGACCTTTTGAGGTCCCACCTGTGTTAAATCTAGAGCAGGGGAAAGATTTAACACTTTCTTCCCCATCTCAAGCAAGCCAGAAATGCTCACTGCATTAGTAATATCACTTCAAGTCCTGCATGTGGCAGATTTATTCACAAAGTAAAATTTTGCGTATTTTTTCCTTTTTATAAAAAAAAATTAAAGTAAAAAAGATGAGGTTAATGAAAAGCAATTGTTTACATGAGCAACATTTTTATGTGATTTACCTCTTAGGTTAAACCATGGGATGAAAACCTTGACTCAACATCATTTTAAATAGTATTTTTATTGATTCATACAGTTCACAAAAAAATGGACATGAATTACATTATGCTGGGTCCTTCGAGGAGTGTGGTAACTTCATAAATCTTTGTTGGCACACTTGCCTCATGTCCTTTGTAAATATTTTGTACACTCATGTACTATTAACACCTACCTGAAATAGAAGAAGTAAAGTTGATCTCTTGGTGAATGACTGCATTGGCCCCAATTCCCTGGGATCCTGTATCTGGCTGGTCCTTGAGGTCACATACCCTCAGCCTGGTCATACCTGGCAGGCTAACATAGCATATTTCTTTTGCACAGGGCATAGCTACAAACCCTCAAGGACAGCACGGCCAACTCCAGTTTCACCCTTACCTCTGTAATGTATCTATCGCTGGAGAATAAGAGCAGCATGACTAATGGTGATTAGGAGGCCACGTGGTGTGATGGAAAAAAAACTGAACTTGGAATCAGAAGGCAAGTACTCTTGTTTCAGTGCTAACCCTTATTAGCTACACGACTTAAGGCAAATCTCTTCCGATCTCTGTCCTCAGTTTCTCCTTTGTAAACATGGGCAATGATAGTTTACTATACCAGGTTGTTTTTAAATAAAATAATATGTGAAAGCATTTTGTAAATAATATACATGTAAAAATTATATGTAATTAATAATCAAAATTTAATATTTTCTGATCACAGGATGTCAACTAATTAGCCTACTTCCACATAGTTACATTAACTGACTTTGTAAAAGAGATCAATTAAACAAAGACCCTGATCTCCTTGGTCAAAAGCAGTGTAGCAGAGTGTTTCTTGTTCTAACATGGTTGTAATTGCCTTAAGACTCCAATATACACCTCAGTCATGTAATACTGTCAAGATTTTGCCTCTACATTGATTTATCTTTATTTACATATTTCTCCTGGCCAGGTAAGAGGAATGAATAATGACAAAATTAAATGCTGCTTCCTTGACACTTTCTGGTTTCAGAGGCATCTTTCACCCACATTTAATTGTAGGCAATGATTCTCAGAACAAAGAACTTTCACCTCACCTTCCCTTGAAAAGTAAGTGAGTAATAATGATAGATAAGGCTCAAATATAAACTTGGCTGAACCTAACGTGGGAAGAATTTGGTCAAGGAGACAGAAAACTGGCGGGCTGTACTCAGCTGTACTAAAAGCAAATGTCATATCAACATGACACAAACCTCTATGTAATCTGTTTTTCCTTCAGTTAAGTGGAGGAAAGAGGGGGATTAGAGTTCAGTAGTTCCTCACCTTTTTGTGTGTCATGGGTCTTTTTAAATATTTTTATATATTTTATATATTCTAATATCTAAATACTGAAAATCACAACCATCATATGAGGTGGTATTAATATTATCTTCACCTTATTATTAGGTCACTGAAGCTTAGAGTACATAATAACACAAGTAAAATCTGCATCTAAGTCTAAGGAATTCAAGGACCCACATAAACGATCTATAGAAGACTTCAGGTTAAGAGTCTCAGAATTAGAGCATACAATCTTTCTACCTATACATTCTTTTCTTAAAGGGAAGGCACATATTCTATTTGGATCACACATTAAACCAATGTGGTCTGATGTGACCCCATTTCCTTCTAATAATAGATGGATAGTTACCTAAGATGGATCATTACCTACCAATGGATATGCATCACTATTACCCAGTGAGATAACAGCACACCAGCATCTTTTCAAATAATGCCAACGATTCTAAGTAATAAAAATGAATTCACTTTGTCCTGGTGACATCCAGAGAAGCTGCTGCCAGTAGACCCTGAATTTGTCCTCAGGCCACTTTCCTTCTAAATGCACATCAGATTGGACAGTTTTGTCAGAGACCATGGATTCTTACCATGATTCCTCCCCTGTAGAGTGCACAACTTTCTCAAATCCAAATCAATATTAACCACACATTAGAATGGAATAAACACATTTTCAGACATCCAAGTCCTCCAAAGATGTTGTTTCTATGCACCCTTTATTTTAGGAGATTGCTGGAGGTTATGCTCCAACAAAACAAAGAATTAAACCAAAAAGATCAAGACATGATATCCAAGAAGTAGAAACTGTAATGCAAGAGATCTCATTGAATGACAGCAAAGATAAGTCACAGGACTATAGCTAAAGAGGGATGAAAATGTGTGGAAAGAGAATTGAAAGTTATTTTACAGAGCTGTTAAAGGATAAAGGAAATCTTAACCAGAAACTTGAAGAGAGCCGAGCAAAAGAAAAAAAAAGCAACAAATTCATAGCAAAAATAAAAGTTTGCATAAGAAATACACTTAGCAGTGAATATTTACAAGTACAAAATAATGAAAACCCTGAATATGGACTTAACCATAAGGCTATTCTTCAAGTTTTCAGGAAGAACAAATATGTCTGCATGAACAGGGGTATAAGAAAGCAAAATCTTCATCTTCTACAGTCAATAGGTAACAGTTAAGACATAAAATATGATAAAGTAGTAATAGAATCATGCCATTAGAAATATATAGGTGGTTAATGGAAGCAATACCTGAAGGAGTTGAGAATGATTATACCTGGGGAGTGGAAAATGAGACGGTGAGAGGGACAGCACGCTTTAATATTATTTGACGTTTAAAATTATGTACAAAAAATACCTCAATAAAAATAAAAATTAAACATTAACAAGATAATAAAGGAGACTATAAAATAGACAACAATCACATCTGCCTCGCTCTAGGAGGAGTTAAGCGCTGCCTCTGCTCTCCCCTTCCTATTCTGAGGAAGCTCCGCCTCCACCCAAGGTTATCTTGGCACATTTTTCTCAACCCCATGGTACATTCCAGAAAGTACTGAAACTAAAACTGCTTCAGGGTCTTCTTATTTGTCTTTAGTTGTGATTAAGAAGTAACATGGAAGCTTCTGGGGAAAAGATATTATCATTGTGTTTCAAGTATCATTTTGAGTAAATGATTCAATGCAACTGATTCAATGCAACGTTGTTGATCAAGATCAGCTGTGGGAAGCCCTGATTTTGTCTTCTCAAGTTCAAAACAGTCAGTGCTTTCAAAAGCCATCACTCGTGGTTACACTGCTATGTTACCTGGTGAGTCACACAACTTCTGGATTTATGCACTCTAAATGAAAAGCACAATGGCATACCAGTCAGGAAATCCTGACTGGAGACACATAGAAAATGCGGAGTATCCCCAAGGCAGTTGGTTGCTAAAAGGAAATGTCCTGAGTCACTACTGTCTACTCAAGGTTTGAATGCACCATAGATGTGCCAACACTTTCTCCTTCCACCTTTGCCAATCTGATGCATTATGTCTACCTCAGAGAGGATAAGTAAGAGCAAGCATTCAGAGTGCATCTCTTAGTATGAACACAGCTTTTGCCCACTCTGTCCATCCAAAAGCCACAATAGATACTGGTCTTGGGCAAGTAACAAATGAAATCAGAGTAACAGACTTTATTTTAGGAGGAATCGCTTAGGTTTCTCCAACAACAGACCCCCAACCACCATGGCAAACATCTCAAAAGTTCACACCTCTGAACACTCAGGAAACTGAGAAGACAATGCATGTGGTTTACTCTCATTGTTACTAGTAAAACAGCTCTTAGTGTAAATCCTGTTAAAATACATGAGTTTCCAGATCAATTTTCTCTAATCTACAAAGTGTGTTTATACACATATTTCACTGTTGAAAGGAATTTTTAAAAGATAGCCCATCATGCATCTAATGCATATTTCCCACTCCATCTCTGCCAATTATGCAATACCTCTAGAGTTGGGATCTCGCTTCTTCCAAAAGCAGCTCTATTCTGTATACAACTGAGAGCTAGGAAGATCTTTCTTCAATCTATGGTTCAGTGACTGCTACTCCACAATCCTTGTATTCCTTTGGAGTCATAAAAAAGAAGAAAAGAATCAAATTTCTTTTCTACATTATAACCCTTAAAATATTTGACGTCAGTTTCCGTTCCTGCCACCACAAGTTTTCTTCCCTCTACCCTTTCTGCCACAGCTCTCCCAACAGTTTCTACAGCCTTTTCTCATAGACCGCAGCCCTAATTCCTTTTACTGGGCGGGTACTGTGTAGAGCAGTATCATGTGCGGCTTTGATCAGGGGCATCAGACTCAGAAAAACCAGGGTTTTAATCTTGCATCTATCCTGTATGTATATGACTTTGACCAAGTAGTGTCTAAGCCTCAGTCTCCTAATCCACAAAAAATGTCAAGAACAATACTTATCTCTTAATGTCATAATATAGGTAAAGTCTGATCAAGGTGCCTAAAACATAGTAGGTTTCAAGAAAATGCTATATTACCACTGTAGTGGTCCAGCATGCGTGTGTTGTGATTTGTCTATTCTCTGTAAAGGGACAGAGTCGCCTAAGTCTCAACAGACCATTACGAATAGGACCCAGCCAACACTGAGCAGTGTCATACTCTTGGACCACTGGGCACAGCTTTCATGATTGGCAGGTTTCTCTCATTTGTTTACTCACTCCTCCTGCCAACGAAGGGGACACGGGTTCGAGTCCTGGTCCAGGAAGCTCCCACAAGCCGCCAAGCAAATAACCCCATGCGCCACAACTACTGAGCCCACACGTGCCACAGCTACTGAAGCCCACATGCCTATAACCTGTGCTCCACAACAAGAGAAGCCACCGCAATGAGAAGCCCGCGCACCACAACGAAGAGTACCCCCACTCACCGCAACTAGAGAAAGCCCACACCCAGCAACAAAGATCCAATGCGGCCCAAAATAAATAAATTAATTAATTATTATTTTTTAAAAGGTATCAAATTCAACTGAGACTACAGAGCCACATCATCCTCTGCAACTATCCAGGTCTAGCACTGAACAAGACTACAAGTAAACAAAATGCTGGAGTATGCTTTTCATTCCAAAGGATCTCTCCTTACAGCCCAAAGGGGAAAATGGCAGTGCATGACGGTAGAAGGGAAAAGGAATGATAAAAACTGTCAGCATCTCTTTGGGGGGTCCAATTCTAGCAATTTAGGTTGCATCCAGATGCCAAAATAACCCTGAAAATAAGATTTTGGGTATCCAAGATGGAGCAGTTACAGACTAGACAGCAGTGCTGACGACAACTAGACTCTGCATTTATCTGGGTGTCAGAGGAAATCGGTTTAAAGAAGAATTCCTGGCTGTCTTTGGAAAAATAATCAGGTTGAATTGAGTTCAGTTCAATTTTAGAAAAAAAAGAAGTTTCAATAACAGCAAGTGACCAAATAGCCAAATGAATGAATATGTCCATGGGTTCTTTTTGCATTCTATAGATATAGCTCTCGGGGAAGAGAAATTCATGAGGTTCTTGAGTTTCGGCAATAAGAAACCACAGTAGAAAACAGCAAGGCTAAAAGCATGACAGTTTGATTAGGATAAACATTAGTGATACATAAATTGAGTGAAATATATGCACTGGTTTTTTGTAGAACTGAGACTATTGAATTTTTAATTTTTTTTTTTTTTGCAGGAAAATTAGAAAACACAGGGAGGCAGAAGAACATGAAAAAGTTTCCCGTAATGCTACACCAGAGATAATCACTATTTGAAAACTGTGTATTTAAAGCATTTTTTACACCATTTTCAAAAGGAGTATTTTGAAAAATTGAATCTTATACGTCTAGCCTCTTCTGACCATCAGTGAGGAAGTACAGACACAGCAGAAAAGTCACCTTTAGAATCTAGTAGCTGGAGCACTAAACATAGATTCCTGTACCTTTTTACTTAATTTCTCCTAATAATTGCATCATGTCATTGACCTAGGAAAAAAAAAAAAGAAATTTTGTCCAGATGTTTCCAGACACAACTATAATAAGTATAGCTATGTAGAAATCAGGCAAACCCATTTTAGTCTTCCCTTTGTGTTTAAATAGAAGAATCATAAGGTTAACCTGAGAGTAGAATTCTAGTTATTGAACAGTTGATGGGTTCTGGAGAAAGGAAAAAGGATGTGCCCAATGAAACCAGTTTGTTGCAAAAGAAGCTTTAGGGTAAATTCCAGTTTTTAAAATGACAAAAGGAGAGATGTGTACCCAGTGAAAGATACAATGTAAAAAATAATGGAAGTAAAATAATGTCAGAAAAGCTAAAATTCTAAAGTCAAAAGAACTAAATCAAACAAAAGGGACATTTTAAGTTAGATTTAAAGCAGGTAAAATCAGGAGGATAAAATATCCCTGATTGTAGAAGATGGTGCTATGTTAACAGATGTTTGTACGAAGACAGAAGTCTCTCTTTTACACTCTTTTTCCCCAAGGAGAGGAGAATGGTCTTTCCATTAGAAAGCGTAGCTGGATCACTTAAGTCCCTTGCAACTCAAACAGAAGGGTTTTAGGGATGTTTCACTTTTCAGCAGACTGCTGGAGTTTTGGATAAATACCACCAGGCATATGATTTCATATCCAAAAAGCTTCTTGTAAGTTTCATAACTAAGAGGTAACTTTTCATGGAATAGTGTTTTTGATGTCGAAAGATTGGAAACATTATATTAGGAATGCGGATATGTGTACCTATAATAGGACATGCATTTGTAAAGAATTACATTGCTACCTACAGCTGAAACAAAAACCTTAGATTCAGAGGGCCAATATTAAGTAATATAACTTTTAAAAGCATTTCATCAACAGTCATTCTTGTTTCTCAAATTTCTAAAATCAGATTGTTTAAATACATATCACTGATTTCATTTTTCAGAATATTTGCTTAGAAGTAAAGAAATTCAGATCATGTTCTGAGTTTCATCCAGAAGGGTAAGTCAAACTTCTTTTCCACTCAAAGAATTATCATGATTTTCCATATAAGTCAATGTATTATGATCACTCCTGTACTGTTTCCTTAGAATTAAATGACAAGCAAGAATTGAATTTTTGAAAGGTACCAAGATAAGTGTAAAGATAATTTAACTCATGTTATGGGGAAACACCTTATACTGTTTAAACAATATAAGTTAATACGTTATATTCATGGCTTCATGAAGTTGCTTTTAAATTGATTATTTCTTACACAGTTCTCAGGGCTGTAAATGGAATATGGTATCCACGTTCTTTTTTCATCAATCAAGTATAAAACAACTAAAAAAACTTTTAAAATAAATAATTAAAAAACTAAATATATGAGTGTGTGTCCATTTATATGTATATGTATATACACATATGCAGAGTTTATGTTCTTTTGTTTTGTGTTTTTGGCAGAGTATATTAGGCCACAGAATTTTTTCCCAAGAAATATACTTTTAACCTGAAATGCATGTCTGTCTCTAGGTAGGAACTATTACAGCTGCCTTGGTTGTACCTCAGTGCTGTTCTATTTTAACCTGAGGCACACACAGACTGAAATAAATTTATGGAAGTAACTTTACATTGGACCTGACGGGAGGGTCAGTGCCGTGCAATATATGTAATATTCTAAAAATCAATTTGCTTTCAACTTTGTCTTTCTAAGTATGTTTCCTAAAGCATCCGATTTTTTTGTTGTTAAGCGGGAGAGAAGGTGTGGCTACTGATTGGAAATGCAGAGAGAAAGGTCAAATTCTGGTGTTCCAACTAGGATTCGGCAGCAAGATTCAGCTCTTGTCTTAAGAGATGGTTTTCTTAATAATTCCAACCTCCTCTGACAAATCAGTCACCAAGCCAAGGGGAATCAGCACCCACAGTCTTTCTAAAGTATAGAGAAGAGACTTGTCCTCCAATAAGCCTTGGCTAGAATCAAGGAGGAAAATAAAATAAAGAGGAAGTAAAGGAAAAATACACCCCTTCCAGGCCCAGGAATGCTGGAAAGAAGAAAGCAAGGGAAAGTAAAGTAGCCTAATGCGGGTCCTGATATTCCCCATGGGGGATTTGTCCCAGATGGGGGAGAACAGCATCATAACATTGAGGTAAACTAAGGTCAGAGATAGGCTATTGTCCCTGATCCCTGTTAGGATCCAGGTAAGAGATGACCTCTCCAACATCTATCTGGTGTGTGGCCACTTCAAACTGTGAGGAAAGTGTAGACAGTGGGAATGGAGAGACTTGAGAATTAGCCTTTCCCATATCACCCTCGGTGACCAGGGGGCACATGGAGTAGTTGAGAGTCTGGGGTGAGGGGAATGGGAGGTGCTCGGCAGTAGACTCCTCACAAAGGATTCTGTAGAAAGAGCTATAGAGCAGACCCCCAAAGTCAAGGCTGAATGTGATTTCCCACCAGATCTGAGAGGCGCTGTAGCTCCAGTAAGGACCTTGGTGATATCAAGCCAGCGTCATCTCCAAGGCTGCAGGAGCCCAACCCGAAGTGAGAGTTACACTGGCCACAAACTCCGGTTGTGTATGACAGTGGGTAAACCAGGAACATCTAGTGTGAGCTTCCTGAATCTTCCCAAGCTCCACAAGACCATGGAAGTCACACTCCTTCTCCACAAACCTCAGGAAACAAAGCAGAGAGAGAGAGGAGAAGAGAATGCCTCTGTTGTTAACTGGGCATTTTTAGCCAAGAAAGACTATTTTCTAAATGAACCATTCAAATTACTAGATCCGATTCAGCTTTAAACCACATAGAACATTTGAATGTTTTTCTTGGTAATTAGTAAATAGGGATTTTGGAGGAAGGTCAATTATTTATGAATATAATAAAGAAATTGCATTTTATTGTACATTCTAATTGTGAGATAAATTATATGTGTAAATCTGCCACCTCTGGTTCTGCCCACTCATGAAAATCTTAATTCAAATTGTTAGCAAGTTCCATCTCTACAATGATTCTTTATATTGGGATTTTGTGGTTACAACCTAAGAAATGCTGAAAAAGAGTAAATCCATACAACGCAAAAATAACCATGGAATTGCCTTAGGTATAAATGTATATAAACATCTACAAAGAATACAAATTCAAGTTCTCACACTTTATTTTCTCCTCCAAAGGAAGCAGGGAAAAACCTTTAGTTGCAGCTCCTGGGCTTGTCTCTCTTCTCTAGTCTTACTTCTTTATATGTTGTCTGAGCTTCTCCTCTGCACGATCCCGGTTTTCTTGTCTCATGTCCTAGGTATTGCTTTCTTTTATCAGGGCCCTTTGTTATTGTTTCTGCTAACATGTTTGCTCTAAGTACCCCCATGGGTGCACTGTTTAATGAAGTCTCTACAGAGGTTCAAATATGTACCACCACACCCTGCCTTCCTGCTTTATAATCCTGGGTTTGCCTTGTGTCACTTGCCAAGCCCTGAAGTTCTCTTTCTAGCAATAATGCTCTCTGCCCTACCCTCTGCATGAATGAATTAGGCATGAGGAACACCTTCAAGAGTTACTGAAAACAGCTCTCCCCAGAGTTCAGCCCAAGGATGCTATTAGAATTCCTCTGCAACATCATTAAATAGCCCATACCCAGTAGCATATAGATTTTACTGTTAAAAGGTATCTTAGACATCGCAACGTTACTGCACATTTTTCCTCTGGATTTACAATTACATTTTTGACAGCAGTAGTTTTTGCATTCGTCACTTGCTGCTTTGAATGAATTGCTTGGATTTTTTAGTCTTATTTTACTACTCTTCTTCTGAATGTCTTAAACTTTTTGTTACATGAGTACATTGCCTTTGGTTAGTCAAATTGCAGTTTAGAACTTAAAGAAGTTATATTAATGAGATTGTAAGGAAATTTTGCTTGGGGACATTTCAGAGTCTAATAATTAAAATTTGTATTCCTCTGCGAAATCAAACTATAATCTCTCTCTAATGCAGTCAGATTGTCATAAAAAATAGAAGGAGCAGCTTCCTTTCTGTTCTGCTCATATATAATACATTTTTAAAATCCAAGTATTAAATGGAGAATAGGAAGCTAAATATTTCATTTCCATGAGATGGGCACTGAAACCAATAAACAGCACATTATGGAGATCAAAATGAACTGTCTGTGTTTTCTTGTCTCATGCCCTGCACGTGGCTTCCTTTCATCAGGGCCTTGTTGGCAAGCCTCTGGCCAGCCTAACCTAGACACAGGAGACAGAGCTCAGAACTTGCACCTCTGTGCCGCGCGTGCCACCTCTGGAATCTGGGGTGAAAGAAAGTGATGCAAACAGAAGGAATGCGATTGGCTAATGTGAGCGCAGATTCTCTAAGATACTCTCTGCACTTCAGAAATCATCCTATTTTATACCAGGTACTGAACTGTGTTCTCTAGAGTGAATAAGGACGCAGTCTCCACTTTCCAGGAGTGCACAGTCTAGTAGGGGGGATAAGATGTACACAAATTATCCTAGTAAGGAAGAGGGAATGACTGCAGTAGAAACAGTACCAACCATAATGATAGCGAAGTGCAGAGTGAGAAAGAGACTGAGGTGTCTGGGAAGTAGAAGATGGCTTTCTAGTTGAGCCCTGAAGTATGGGTATGATTTCCCAAGGTAGACATGAGAACTGTGGCTTTTAAGGGTAGATAGTAAGATTAAAATGTAGAGAGAACCCATAGGTCTATCCATGGCATAGAGGTGACCAAAATAGCAGAAATGGGGCCAGGATAGCAGTGGAAAGAACAGCCACCTAGAGAAGAAAGAGAAGATTCTGCATAAGAGGAGGAAAGGCAGGAGATTCTTAGCCTTTCCTCCAAGCCCTGCTCCAGACTCCCAAGGCGCTGTCAGGAAATCAGAACCATTTTCAAAGACAGCACAACTAAGGGAGATAGGTTTGTTCAACAAACAATAAAGTAGGCTATTTAAGAGCATAATCCCCTAGAACAGGAAAAGCTGACTGTGTTAGCAGCATCGCCTTTCTGCTGGATTATTAATTCCAGCTGGCTGATTTAAGAATCGGTGCCTCATTAGAAGTAAAAACGTAAACCAGATCAAACAAAATTTACATGAAATGTTTTATTCAGCTGAGTTTTCCCTGAAACTCAAATTGACTGGATAAAAACAAAAACAGTGGAAGACCGTTAACAAAGTCAAATTTTCGTAAGATCTCTGTATATTTCAGCCATAATTTTGCAGTAAGGCCAGCAGTAGAATAAGGGACCAAACTATTCCATCTAGGACAGAGATATTCTTTGACTAATAAAACTTCTAACAGGATTATTCTAAGAAATTTGGAGAATTGCTTGTATAATCATCCAGAAATCAGTTTGTGATGAATGAGAAAGCAAAAGAAAATTTTCTGCCCAAAAAAGGGAACAATATAGAATTTTCATCTATCAAGACTGCACTCACAGTACTATGCTATTTTATGTCTCTGAAAAGGCAACTTCCAAAGAGACGATTGAAGGCATTAGACCTGCAGTTTCAAACTGTCCAATGAATAACGTGTGCGACTGTTGTTTATGTTCATTACTCACTAACCAGTTATTTGTTAATGTGTCCTTTAATTTGGGGAAGGAGCCAACTAACATGACGATTTTAGAATCATCACCATGTAATATGAATTAAGGGGTTTTCAATGAAAGACACTCCTATATGAAAAAAGTTAATCACATACAGCCCTGGTCCAATAAGACCTTGGCATCCAAAGGAAAAGGGCAGAATCAAAGACACCAAAGGGGAGAAAGGGGCAGCATAGCATAAGCTGGACTTTGCAAATTTTCCTCATTGTTGTGTGCTATATGATTTAATGCAAGACTGAACCAACCACTTTCCTCAATAAATCTAGTTTAAACAGTTGCTTAGAAAGAAAAAGTAACTAGGTCAGTGCACGTTAAAAGGATGACCTAAATTTTCTTCCTAATGTTTTAATAAATGCTTGACTAGAAACAGGAAAAAAAAAGATTTTTAAGGGAAAAGATGAAGTAGCGGCTTATCGTACTTCAGCAAATTTACACTCTGAGGGAAACTGTCCTTCTTATTTTCTATGAAAGTGCTTAGTCAAGTACAAAATTACTGTATAGACAATCTAAGTATAGATTGGGAAATGAATATTTTACAGTAATGATGCCACTTTTTAAAAAACCCTCATTTCCACCTACCTTTAGAAAAAAAATAATAACTTATTTAAAAGGTGCTCTCACCATTAATCCTTCATACTGACCTAAAATTACACAGGTCAGCATGGAGCGACAGAAGGAGAAGGAATCTCTGTCCATGACTTTAGGTGAGGCTAGGACTGTAAAATGTAAAGTTCGCTAATAATTCAACTGCCAAAAACTTTGCAAATTTGGGAGGCCTGGGAAATCTGTTCTTTTTATTTTTTTTAAGATTTTTTTTAAGTGTTTATTGAATTTGTTACAATATTGCTTCTGTTCTGTGTTTTGGTTTTTTGGCCACGAGATGTGGGATCTTAGCTCCCCGACCAGGGATCAAACCCGCACCCCCTGCATTGGAAGGCGAAGTCTTAACCACTGGACTACCAGGGAAGTCCCCAAATCTGTTCTTTCTAAAAAACAAAGCACACAATCAATCAGGTCAACCATCAGTTCTTGGGGTGTTTATTGAACGCTTATGACTTCCCAGATGTTGTTTGGCCCACGTGGAGTCTGGTGACACAAAACTGAGGAAGACATAGTCCCTATCCTTAAGAAACGCACTGCCTAGAGGTAAGGGGAAGGAGTCCCACATAAACTGAAAACTTAAAATACAATATGGCAAGTGCTATTAAAAAAAAGTGTGGAGTAAGTGCTGGTAAGATCTAGATGTCCAGAAACCTAATTCTGCTTCTTTTTTTTCGCCTCCTTACATCAAAACCTTTAAAATTCTTCTCTCATCCATCACCCCTCAAGGATGACCTAAATGTAATCCTGGGTATTCTGAAAAACACCAACCAACATGAAAAGCAAATCTTTTCACTTAAAAGAAAGAAGCTACCTCTCTGCAAACCGGAGCATCCCACTTCTATGTAGGGATGCAAGAATATGATTCTTTGCTAACATTGTCTCAGCTTCCCACAGGGTAAGCAAGAAGGTCGTATTCTTCCAAAGTATCTTTTCCAAGAAACGGCTTCAAAGAGCCTGCATCCATTCCTTCACTAGGCCCATAGACAGGTTACTTAACCATTCTGAGCCTCAGTTTCTCCATCTGTAACATGGTCACAATTGTAATCCCTACCTCACATAGTTGCTGCCAGAATTAAATAAGGTAGCAATGCTTAAAAAAAGAGGGGGGGGCAAGTAAAGTGCCTGAAATCTCAATAAATAGTCACTCAATTCCTGAAGATGAGGTCTATTGTGATACGCATGACTTCCCAAAAGGCTTATTTACAGCTATGGGGCAGGTAGGGTAATGGATTCCATTTGGATTGGGGGGCATATATTTTGCTTCATGTATAGTGTCTTGAATACTACATTGCCAAAATTAGGTTACCAAACTTTCAAAATATTGCCTGATTGGACTTTAGTTAATGGTCTTTTAAGTTAATATATAATTTCCTCTTTAAACAGTTACTGTAAATCTTAACACTGAAAAGATAGACAAGATCAACACAGTTGTATGGTAGAATAGTGAGGATATTGATAATGAACAATATCCAGGAGGAGAAATTTTGAGCAGAAAATTTTTAAATGGAGACGGTTCACTGATATACAGCTTTACTGACTTCATAATAAACACGAGTGCCTTGGAATGGGGGCTTCAGGCTGGTGAAGTCTTTCAATTGGACAAGGATTTTCAAGTGAAAAACTTAAATACAAATTAGAAAAATATTATGAAGAAAATCTAGCCCTTCCAAAGTAGTGCCATCACCTTATCGATGTGCTGCCCCACATTTCAGAACTGAGACGAGGGTGAGAGAACTTAGTTGTTCGGGATCTATGGTCTGAATACATTGGCTCTTAACAGCTTTAAGCAATCCTTTTTGCAAAGACCTGCTTGCGATCAAAGAATGCACACTTACTCTATAGCTTCCTAAACACTTTTTGTCAGCCTCCCAGCCCTGCTGCTTTGTTCTTACTCATTCTAGTTCTGGGGATGTCCGTCCCCACCTTTCCACTTTCTGTCTATGTCAATCATACTCGACCAGTAAGACTTATTCAAATGCTGTCTTCTCCTGGGAGCCCCCTCTGCACCTTTGGTTGTGATTTCTTCTTCTTGGTCATCTGTATATTTATGACATTTGATTTTTGTCTTGATCACACCTAACTACACACTAGAAAGAAGTGTGACCCAAGTCCACCTCTTCTAGATGTGAGATCTCTAAGTTTCAGGACTCTGCCTTCCACACCTTTGTACACAGTGCACTACCCTTTATAGGTATTTGAAAATCTCTCTGAACTGAGTGACTTAACGAAGGATACATGGCTTACAGTTACAAAGTGTGCTATTTATGACTGCATAGCAAGAGTGATAGCAGATACTGTGCTGGCGAATAACCGTCTTTTTTTGGAAAGCAGCCTTCATTCATTATCAGTAACATCGTGGAGGCCTCAAGAAATTATTGAACCATAACTCAACTCCTGGGCTTCCAGATGACCTACATTTTAAGCTTAAGGCCACTGAACCAGTTCATAAATTGGACTGGCCAAATTTCTAAAAACTTGCTCCTGGATTCAGTTTTCCTTGGAAGAAACTTTGCTGGTTGCACTCAGGATTATTGGACTTGTCACTGCATTTGGAGCTCCTTTTACCAAAGGTTAGCATTTGGAAGGAAAACAAGAATGCCCGTGACCAGTCCCTCCCTGCCTACCCTCTGCACCCACTGGCACTTTGCCGATGAGGTCTTCCCTCCCTCTGCCGGCCAATACCACACACAGCTGGCCCTACCTTCACTGCCTTACCTTCTTCTTTTCTTTCTTTTAACAAAGTGCTTAACAATTTTTAACATATTATCTCTTATCTATTACTTACTGACTGTTTATTGTCTGTCTTCCTTGCTAGAAGGTAACCTCCACAAGCAGTCTTGGTTTGTTCACTGATGTACTGATGTATGCAAAGAATCTATAAGGATGCTTTGTACACAGCAGGCCCTCAATAAATTCGTTGCAGAAATGAACAAATAAGTGATTAAAGGAGAACCTCCTAACGAGTATTTCTCTGCTGATGAGATAGGCAAAGGGCCAGAGGTGGAAGTGCTGAAGGTACAATAGAACAAAGGAAGATTGAAGAGATTTAACAAGCCGAGGGGAGAAGGGAACATATGTATATGCTGACAGATAGAGTCTCAGTTAGGTAAGGAATGGTGGGGGAGGAACCCTAATGTGAAACCTCAGCTATGCCCACAATATGTCATCAGGAAGAAGCAACCTGCTCTCAGACGGTCATGCACGGATGTGCAGGGGGTGCTGCAAAAAGGCACTCTTCCCACTGAGTCCCTTCTCATGGTTTAGGGCAGGTTTCTCAGCCACAGCACTATTTTGGGCTGGATGAGTCTCTGCTGGGGGCCTGTCCCATATGTCATAGGGTGGTTAGCAGCATCTGGTTTTACTCACTAGACACCATTATTACCTAGCCCCAAGTTGCAGTAGCCAAATGTGACTCCAGAAATGGCCAAATGTTTACCAAATGAAAGTGGGGTAAAACTGCCCATTATAAAGCACTGGGGTAAGTCCTACAGTGCTCTCCTCTCTGGTCTCCCTCCCTCTTCTTTTCTCCCTCCTTATTCCACATCAGCCTTTTCAACCCCTGATCTCCCCGCAAGGTCTCAGCTCCATCCTGGATGCTTCTCAATTTCACACTGGCCACCATTCCTGGATTTGTCCTGAAAACTTGGTGATCTTTACTGGCCATTGCAGAAGTTTAGATCGTCATTCTTCATAACAAAGCATCTACAAAAAACAGATGTAAAGAAAGGAAACAAGTTCATCTTGCTAACATTGATCACCTTTCAGAACATAATTTCTGAGCACTGTTAGCAAAAGCACTATTATACCTCCACTGGAGGAAATAGAAGGAAAGAGGAGGAAAAAGAACAGAGAACCTCCTTTGTTACACAACTATTCTCACGCCCTGTTTATCTCAGAAGTGAGGGTAAAGGGGCTCCCCAATGACGAGCACCCGAAAACTATACAATCCTTCAATAATAGATTTAAATCAGACCCACTTTCACTTCCGATAACTCTAAGAAAGAGGCTAAAATTTACACCCTGAGCTAGTGATATGGGAGTGAGATGCTGTATCCCATTCGTTCTGATGTTTTTTCAAATAGTTCATAGGCATCAAAATTCTCTGTCAGAGTCCAGCAGAAACAAGGAGGGGTAGAGAGAGGTATTAAGAAATGGTTTAGCCTTCAATCTTGATTCGTGCCTAAAAGAATGTTTTTTAAAAGGCTGCTTTAGCCTTTAAATAGTTTTTCAAGTCACATTTCATGACAACACTGTCTAGAAAAAATGCACTGTGAGCTCAAGGCACCAGCGCAAAATCAAAACATCCACTATAAATATCGTGGTGAATCAGATTCCACCAGGGAGAAATAAACTCCCAAGGAGCAAGTTTGAGATTTTCCAGGAAGGCTTCATTCTTTCAGGGCATTATAGGGATCATTTAAAGTGCAAAAATTTATGAGATCTCTAAACACTCAGCTCCACAGGCTCACACCCACAGCACAATTAAACTAGGAGCTCATTTTCCTGAATTCACATCAAGGATACAAAAAGCAGAGACAGGAGGTTGATCTAAATTGGATACTGTTTCCTCCATACTTTTAAAAATCTTGTGCTTTTTTTCCCCTTACAACCAGCTTTCCATACCTCCAGACTATTTGCTTACAGATTTTTGGCTCTGAATATGCTATAAGTAAAAAGATACCAGTCTCCCTTAGGCCACATCCTCCAAAAGACCAGCTGAAGTTGCTTTCAATTGCAGTCAGCCCTGAGAATGTTTGGCTTAATCTCCACTACACCTTCTGCTTCCAGACTACAGTGGCCCAGAAGAAAGAAGGCAGAGGAAACAGGATGGGAAAAGGAGAGAAATCAAAAGTACTGGCATCAGCATTTCAGAGCATTCTTTGGGTGCCATGGAGTGAAAAAAGAAAATGCTTATTTATGGGGAAAATCAGACAAACAAACTAGACACAGTAGCTTTCTTTTTAAATAAATGAATGCATGCTAAAGTTAAACATACTGAAAATATTTTCCTAAAGGCTGATGAAATGTCAAGTACAATAAGTTTGGAGTAAGATAATCACATGCATTTTTTTTCCAGGAAGGTGAATTTGAGTTAGATTTAAAAGGAAATTAGAGATGTAGCTTAGGAGGAGAAATGGGAGGGAATGATGTTGAAAAAAATTATCTTTATAATATAGGACATATAAAGTCCCAATGTTTATAATAAATATTTAAAGCTATTGATCTTTATTGAAATAAAATATATCGATTATACTAAAACTTGGGTTCTGGGCTTCCCTGGTGGCGCAGTGGTTGAGAGTCCACCTGCCGATGCAGGGGACACAGGTTCGTGCCCCGGTCCGGGAGGATCCCACATGCCACTGAGCCTGCGCGTCTGGAGCCTGTGCTTCACAGCGGGAGAGGCCGCAACAGTGAGAGGGCCGCGTACCGCAAAACAACAACAACAACAACAAAAAAAACTTGGGTTCTGGTTCCCATTCTGCCAGGAATCAATCTCTGTGACCTTATAAATACTTCCTTTCCCTTTATCTCTGTTCCCAGCTTTTTAAGTCAGACAATTAGACTAGATTATGTCTTAATGGCTACTAAGATGAATAGACAAAATGTATGTAGTTTCCGGGACTCTTCCAGTCCTGAAGACTTATTTGGAATACATGTAAAGGTAATATATTTTTTTCCTTTATTCTTTATTTTGAACACTTCCAGACTGCTTAAGTTATAGCTGCTGAAAACTGCCTTGAAGAAAAAAGAAACATAAACATCTCCACAAAATGAATTCTAGGCATTTGTGGAGTAGACAATTATTGAAAGAATGTGGGATAAGTGGCCTGTAAAGGCCCTTCCCACTCGTCTGCTGAAATGTTCTAATTTTTTACCTTTTTAACTAGACTGAGACATTGTATTAACCAAGAGAGATAAAAATATAAGCAATCTAATGTATTAAAAGGAATTACAGAATATCCCATGGGTGGTGGCCATCCATTATTGCATAAAAATAAGAGCACTTAGTGATTAGAACTAATCCAGGTAGTTTTTGAAGGGGGATTAAAGGACATGGGAAAGGCCTGGAGCATGAGGCATCACAGAGGAGGGCAAATCTGACCTACAATGAAGAAAACAGGGCTTTCGGCTAAGCATCTAGGAAAGCCCAACTGTGCTGTGGGAGCTGGGTGGAAATGAATAAAATGTGGTCAGGTTGCATGGAGAGGAAGGGTCACTGAAGATAAAATCCCCTACTTTACAGTTTTACCAAGGGCTCTCCTTGTCCAGATACAAGGTATTTGTTTGAGAATGTCGCCATATGCAAAGACATGATTGGCCAGGTCTCTTTATCCCACAATGAAGAAGTACCAGCCAATAGTACTGGCCAACTCTTCCGCTTCTCATGGACTTCAAGGTATGTGTGAGGAGACCAGTCGTGCTATGTCAGACCAAGGCTCCCCTGCTAGAAAAGGAACCAAAGTCCAAGGGGACTGACCTACTTTTACCAATTCAATTTCTAGAAAAACTCTAATTATCAAGCACTGGATTTCTTCCAGAAATGAGGCAAATTGGTGACCTAGTTGCTGAGTCAACTAGTCCTGTTAGACTGTCAATCATTGATTTTTTTTTTGACTTTTTGCTTTTAATGTTTTTAAATGGCAACTGTAGTGCATAAGGGAATGCATGTGTCAGCTCAATTGGTATCATGCTGCCTTGACTTTTGCGGCCCCTTCACAAGCCCTGGAACTAAATGAAAGCCTAATGCATAAAAGGAGGCTTCCTTCTTTTTCTCCTTGTCCAAAGTGAAGTCACTTTACAGGATTCCATAAAGTACATTTTCTCCTCCTTTTTTTCCAGATTTAAGGGGGTTGACAATTACAATGGGACTATAGGAGATTTTTCTTTCTTACCCCTGAATCAGCAAACCAAAAATTAGAATTTACTGCATTCCCAGGACAAAGGTCAGGACTTCAGAGCAGGGACTCAAGCCAACACAAAGACAAGAATTCCATTTCCTTCCAGAGGGGCCTACTGCAATAATTCTTTGAAGTAGTCTAAAGAAGCTTTCATTCCATGAAAAATCTCCATCTGAAGTATGTTTATTTTTTAAAAGGTAGATATACAAAGTCATCTTTTAAGACACATTTTATAAGCAATGCATAATCTAAAATGTTATTAATGAGAGGCAGTAGACTCATGCAAATCTAATAATCATGCAGGCCTATAAAATCTCTGATCTGCTGCTGCAAAAGCAAGAAAAGGATTGGAGTTTAGGTTATCCTGCTGGTCAGTAAACACTCCCAGTTCCACTCAGAAAAATGTTGAGCTATGAGCCCAATGTTCTGAAAATATGTTGATGCAGAAATAAATTCGGAGCAAGATCTTCCTAATAAGGAGCTCTAAGTCTTTATCTACATGCCTTTCTAATGTTTTTAAAGAGTTCACAATTGACCCACCATTGAAGACACGTGTGCTTACTCTGTTTTCCCTACAGCAGTCATATATTGATGTTGAGCAACTCTACTGTCTTTCCTGGCTCCGTTGGTGTAAGATGGTTGGCTAGGATTAAGAACACAGCCTCCCGTGGCCACTAGCTCATGCCTGAGTTAAAGGAGAGACTCCGAAGACCGCCATGCTTCCTGCCAATTGATTATCCACATTGATATGCTCAACAGATGTCATTTACATACACAAAACCCCTCCTTACACAATGGATGCATGATAAAAATAACCCTCCTTCCTCTCCCACTCATAAAGAAGAATTGTAATGTATGGTTATATGTAAGAAAAATTTTGAATCTGAGTTAATTGATTTTATTTAATTAAAATGTTCATAAAATGTAATACTTGAGATTTCATAACAAATCATTTGTGATATACCCTTACAATAGAATAGGGCACTTCACTGTGTCATAGCAGCATATAAAGTAATAATTCTTAATAAATTATTCTGACCCAAAGACAAAAATAAATGTATTTCAGTAAAAAAAAAAAAAAGAAAAAAGAAAAGAACTATAGACAATGAACAGTTTGTTAGGAAGCTGTAAATTCACGTAAGGAAGCTTTCCCTGATTAATTGGCTCAAGGGTGGAAAAATCCTCCTCAAGCAAAATGATTTTCCACTAGAATATAGTCTTTGTCATGTTTAAGTCATGTCACCTGAGTCAGGACCATATTCTTCACTACACCAAGTAAGGTGAAAGAGCTCAGGTAGGAATGTAAATTGTGGGAGAAAACAGCTAACACTGAAGTGATACTCAATTTGTTCCTTTACGTGGCTTGCAAGACCCTTCCTCAGAACCAGATCCTTACCTCCATCCTTCCCAGTGTCACTCCTGACACCACTTATTCTCCCACTTCCCCCACCTACAACCTCCCTCCATCAGTGTTACATACTCCAGTTATTCTTGCAACCAATCATACACAGAGTAACACTGTACAAATCCTAGCTCTATCACTTACTACCTGTGTAACTTAAGGCACGTTTCTAGACTTTCTTTGTCCCTCATTCCTCATCCTTAGCCCTAAATTGGGAATAACACCACCCAATTCATAGGGTCATTGTAAAGATCACAAGAAATTGTTCATGTGGAACACTCAGGAAGTGCTCACTAAATATTGGTTGTTTTCAATAGTATTAATTCCTCTGCCTAGAACACTTATTCCACTCCTCATTCCCTTTCATATACTTAGTTCCTACATATCTTTCAAATATCAGTTCAAACAGGAAATCAAATAACTGCATCCCTAACTAGGTTAATATTCCTCCTGTTTGTACCGTGTCCCTTATCAAAGGACTTCACATCACCTGCTGCTATTTCCTATGTACTGTCTGGATTCTCCCACTAAACTGTAAGCTCCATGAAAAGTTCTATACCTACACTGCTCCCCATATTATCCCCATCCCCCATCAAGCAAAGAAAGAATGAATGAATGAAAGTGGACTGGCAAGGGAAACTCACAGCTGCTTGAATTTAAATTGTTTTTGGTTTTATTTTGAACATATTTATGGTTTCTTCTACATGTTTAATTGGCTGCTCAGAGGCATCACTTCTCTTCCACCCCCCAAAACTACTATTGCTGCTGGAAGAAATAGATTTATTTCTGGGAACAAGTTGAAAAATTAGTTAAAATGGAAGCCACTAGAATTGTAAACCCTTCCTTGAACTTTTTCCTCTGTAAACCTCAGGAGATAAGGCTGCTTCTATACTCCAGTATCTGGACCATATGCTCTGCATGTAGCTTACTGCTCTAACTTCCTATTTGCTTACCAAAGTATATTTAGCTGATTTTACTTTAAAAAAAGGAAAATATATAACATTGAATTCTTTATTTAAATTTATTATATTTAATCTGTAAAAGCTAAGTAAAATACCATTTTATTTTTACTAAAATCTCTTTGTTTCATGCTAAGGCTAGGTAAGTTCTAACTTTTCTCAAAATTTTAGTTTGTTCATTAACATTATAAGGTTATTTATGGAAATATTAACTCCACATTGTAAGTCATTATGTTTGCAATTATCTAATTCTGTTAAATACTATGTTTTTTAATACCCATTAAGAGGTGTCTGAAGTGTTTTCCTGTTCATTGTAGGAAGTTTGCACAAACACATAGTAAGTGATTATAGGTATAATGCTCACAACTGTATGATGAATAATGAATAATGACATTCATTAAATCCTAGGGATTCATGTGTTTATTCAGCCAATATTTATTAAATATCTATTAGGTGTCAGGCACCATGCTAAACAATGGGCATGTAACGGTGAACAGCACACAGACATGAGCCTGGCCTCTTAGAAGAGAATGCTGGCATTAAAGAAATAAACCTCCAATAAATGTATAATTATAAATTATGATAAAATCTATAAAGAAAAAAGACACCAACGGAGTTAATAACAGAGGGGGACCTAATTTAGATTCAAGTGTTAGGAAAGTCTTCTCCAAGGATGTGATATTTTAAATAAAACTAAAAAAGAACACCAATTCTACACAAACTCTTCCAGAAAATACAAGAGGAGAAAGCCCTACATGAATCATTTAATAAGGCCAATATTATCCTGATACTCAAACTGGACAAAGATAGTACAAAAAAGAAAACTCCAGAAAACATCCCTCATGAAATTGAAGTAAAATCTTAGTAAAATACTAGCAAATTGAATCCAAGAACAGGAGAACGATAATACATCATAAGGAAAGGTAAGACTGGTTCAACATTCTGAAATACATAGACATAATTCACCATATCAACAGATGAAAGCAGCAAATCATATAACCATCCCAAAAGACATAGAAAAGACATTTGACAAAATTTAACATCCATTCATGATAAAAGCTTTTAGCAAACAAGGAATAGTAGAGAATTTCCTCAGTCTGATAGAGAGCAGCTCTGAAATGTCTACAGCTAACCTCACAGTTAATAATGAAAGACTGAATGCTTCCCTCTGAGAGTGAGAGGAAGGCAAGGATATCCTCTCTCACCACTCACATTCAACATCTTACCTGTGGTTCTTGTCAGTGCAATAAAGGAAAAATAAAGAAATAAAATAAAAGCATATAGATTGGAATGAATGCAATAAAACTGTCTTTATTTGGAGACAGCATGATTGCCTGTGGAGAAAATCCCAAAGAATTTATTTAAAAGTTAGTAGAACTAATAAGTAATTTCAGCAACAGTTAAAGAACAGATCAATTTTCTCATATCTCGTATTTCTGTATTTTTTATAGCATTTCTGTATTTCTATATGCTAGCAAAGAACAACTGGAACTTGAAATTTTTAAATAGCATAAAAAATGTAATAGGTATAAATCTAACAAAATATATGCAATTTCTATATGCTGAAAACTACAAATGTCTAAAAAAAGAAATCAAAAACCTAATTAAATGGAGAGTTTATATTATGTTTATTATTGGAAAACTCAATAAAGTTGAGATACAAATTTCTCCAAACTGAGCTGGATTCAATGTATTTCTAATCAAATCCCAGAAGACAGTTTCTTTTGAAATTAATAAGCTGATTCTAAATTCATATGAAGACAGAAAGGAACTAGAAAGCCAAAATAATTTTGAAAGAGAACAAATTTAGAACACTCACACTACCGGATTTCGAGACTTCTGATATTGGTGAAAGGGCAGACATACAGATTAATAGAATACAATAAATACCAAAAATAAAGTGACATGTATATTGTCAATTGATTTTTCATAAAGATGCAAAGGCAAACCGTTGAGAAACTGTAATTTTTCAACAAATGGCGTTAGAACAATTGGACATCTAAATGCAAAAAAGTAAGAAAGAATTTCAACCCACACCTTGTATCATATACAAAAAGTAGCTCAAAGTAGATCATATATGTAAATGTAAAACTATAAAATTTCTAGAAGAAAACATGAGAAAAATATTTGTAATCTTGAGTTATGCAGAAATTTTTAGATATGACACAAAAAACATGACTCATAAAAATACTGACAAATTGGACATTATCATAATTTAAAACTTTTCTTCAAAACACACTGTTAAGAAAATAAAAACACAGACCTCAGACTGGTAGAAAATGTTTGCAAAACATCTGTCTGATAGTGGACTTGTATCTGGAATTCAGAAAGAACTCTCAATTCTCAATAATAAGAACACTCAAGTTCTCAATAATAATAAAGAACTCTCAAGCCTGAAAAAATCCAATAAAAATACATGGGCAAAAGATTTAAATATATATTTCACCAAATAAGATATACAGGTGGCAAATAAGATTATGAAAAGATGTTGAACAAAATGAGTCATGGAGGAAATAAAAATTAACACCACAATGAGATACTATTACACTCCTATTAGAGGGACTAAAATTTAAAAAAAAAAAAAAAAGCAGAAGGATGACAGTATCACATTCTGGCAAAGATGTGGCACATATGGAATACTCAAACACTGCTGGGGGCGAAATGCACAATGGAACCATTTGGGGAAGCATTTTGGCAACTTATAAAATTAAACAAACAGTTACCATATGGCTCAGCAATTCCATTCTCTTGGTACTTATCCATCTGTGTATGAATGTATGTTCATACACAAATCGGTAAAGCAAATATACACACTGGGTTTATTCATAATCATCAAAAACTGGAAACAACCCAAATGTTCTTCACCTGGAAATTGGGTAGACAAAGTATGGTACATCTATGCTATAGGATAGTACTCAGAAATGAAAAGGAAAGAACTACCAATACAACGACTTGGCTGAATCTCAAATGCATTATGCTAAGTGAAAGAAACAAGACTCAAAAGTCTACAGACTGTGTGACCCCTTTTGTATAACATGTTCGCCTAGGGCTGGGGCTAAGGGAAGAGGCTGATTACAAATATGCACAAGGTAATATTCTGTGGTGCTGTAACTGCTGTTTGTGTTGATTGTGGTGGTAATAGTAGTTACATGACTGTAAGAGCTGTTTAAAATTCAAAGAACTCTACACTAAAAAGTGTGGATCTTAATGTATTTAAAGTATACCTCAATAAACCTGACCCCCAAAATTAATAGTTACCATTTACTTAGTACACTTTTAAGAATTTTCAAACCCTCAAAAAAAAGAATATAAACATATGTATAACCGAATCACTTTGCTGTACACCTGAAACTAACACAATATTGTAAATCAACTATACTTCAATTTAAAAAAGAATTTTCAAAGCCTCATTTATAGGCAAAGAAGCTACTAGGCTTCCTTTTTTAAGGTGAAGTGACAAAGATTTAGAATGGCATCATCCTGTATTACTTAAGGTGAGCCAAGACGGCAAGCCACATACAACATTTTAAATTTTCTAGGAGCCATGTTAAAAAAATTCTAGGAAGAAGTAGGCGAAATTAATTTTAGTACTATATTTTCTTTAACCCAATATATCAAAATCTTACCATTTCAACATGTAACCAATATAATTATTAACAAGATGTTTTGCATTCTTTACATTCTATTAAGTCTTTGAAAGCTGATGTGTATTTTATATGTCTCCCTTTGGACTAGTCACATTGTAAAGTGCTCGATAGCAACATATGTGCAGTGGCTATCAAATTAGACAAGCAGACCTAGAACCTTCTCAAAGCTGCACTTGAACCCGTGTTCTCTTCTGTACTTAATAGTAACATCCACAGACATCTGATGTACTGAATTGTATTTAACTGAATATTCTGCTATGAGCTGTAATAAAGTTATGACTTTGCAGTGGGTAAAAAGGAAATTTTATTGAATTATTTGAACATTAAAGTAAAGTTACAGGTGATTTGTGAGCTTTATGTTTAAAAAGATGTTTTTCTCTTCTCTGATGCAGATTCTCTCCTTAAGAGAAATAAAGGGCCTTTGGCCTCAAGAAACACAGCAATGTCCTCACATAACCCAAAAACATCTGATTGGCAATTTAATACAAATAGAGTTGTGGAAAAAAATAATAATACTTTTGTTGAGTGAACGGTTCAATTAGTGAAGTTATAATAATCATTGTAGATATAGCCCCAATGCTTTTTCCAGAAGTGGGAATCAGGAAAACTATGATATACCTCTAGTTTTTCCTGAGAATTATGATTAATACTTTCCATTTACAGTTTCTCCCATTTCAAAATTTGGATAATATCTTTCCTACCTTGAATGAGAGAAATTACAACTCCTAGCCGATAGGTTTCCAGAGCGTGTTAAAACTGTATAAAAAGGCATACTAAATGCTTAAAATAGTTATGAAATGAATGAACAAATGTTGGAGAGTCTATGAGGAAACAGGAATTCTCATACTTTATTGGTGGGTACCCAAACCTCTACGACCCCTGACAAGGATGATCAAGATCTTTCAAAACTATACTTTGCACATTTGTCCTTGGCTTCAGAAGTCCCTCCTCTGAGAATTTATCTTAATCTTTCCCACATTCGTCTTGCTACCTCCTAGACACTGCCAAAAAGCCAGACCTTAGTTTCTATTGCTCTGAAATCCATAGATAAAGTCTCTCGTCCTCCAGCCTGGGTGAATGTCTTTTTAGTTTCTCAATACTTCCAGGAGATTCTGCTGACTCACCCTGTCCCCAGGTCAGAGACCAAGGCAGTGTAAAAGCTGTATGTGGGGCAGGTCTCCTAATTCTCTAGCTAGTGTACTCTTTATTATCCACTACGTGCAAAGTAAAATCTACATCCTGAAAAACCCAACACAGCACATGACAAATTATTTACTGCAATAGAATGTGCATTTAGATGAACAAACTTGTATAAACCATGTGTGTTTAAAATGGCCACCTTTGACTGAGCTCTTCATATGTACAAATTGTGTTGCCAGAAACTTAACATACGTTGTTTCATTGAATCTTCTACACTACAGGTGAGGAAGCTGAGATTCAAAGGATTTAAGTTAAATTCACGATGCCTACTTCGGGCAGAGCCAGAATTTGAAGGCTAGTCTGATTGAGTCGCAGTCTTTAGTCAAATCATTTAGGTATTCTTCTCCACTCCGTATACGGAGGTAAGCACTGTTTTGCCTTTAGCATATGGACATCTAAACCTACTTCCAAGGTAATTATGTATTGCTATAAATAATTTGCTAAGTGCCATTTGTTGCTCAACTTGATACGATGCATCAGTAATGTCACACAACTGAATGCACTTCAGTGTGTATACAGCTATATTGACATCTCCTGAAAGGCTGCTATAGCAATTTATGATTTGGAGCCTCTATTACTATATATCACTTATTAAAATAGTTCTCAATCACAGCACAATATTTCAGAAAGCCAAGGCAATGTTTTAAAATATATTTTATGATATGATTATAGACCAAGAGATGACTTCTTGCATAATTGTATTTATCCTCTCCAGTACATTCGGAAGTAATAAGACATATATCTTTCTGTACTACTCCCTTCCTTCCAAATTTTTTGTTTCCAAACACAACATTCCACAGACCAATCATTTTAAATACATTTTGCAATGTAAGCCCATTCTTTATGTTACATTAACTGGCTTCCATTTCATCAAGGTTAAAAACAACTTACAGTTTGATAGTGTCTCAAGTTTATTAAACACGATTTTATTTTTCTATAATAGTCTTCTCAGGAAGCCAGACTGTTTTCACATAGCTCTGCATGGTTTTATGAGCCAAGCCCAAGGCCATGATGGCTGATGGGAACTATGGAGAATCCACAGACACTTGCCCAGCTGGGAACCAACTTTCATCAAGACTAGGCCCTATATATAGTAGGAACTCAATAAATATTTTTTATTAATTGGCCCAGAAAAGGTTTTACAAATGTCTAAATGGTCTTATTGCTTTTTTTATTCTCTTTAATTAAGAGCAGGGCTTCTCATACAATATGAATCACCTAGGGATCTTTTCATTTTTTTTTTTACTTTTTTAAATTAATTTTTATTGGGGTATAGTTGCTTTACAATGTTGTGTTAGTTTCTACTGTACAGCAAAATGAATCATCTATACATATACATATATCCCCTCTTTTTTTTATTAATTTTTATTGGAGTATGGTTGCTTTACAATGTTGTGTTAGCCTTCACTGTACAACAAAATGAATCAGCCATATACACAGATATCCCCTCCCTTTTGGACTCCCTTCCCACCTAGGCTACCACAGTGCATTAGGTAGAGTTCCCTGTGCTATACAGCATGTTCCCATCAGTTTTCCATTTTATACGTAGTATCAACACTGTATATATGTCAACCCCAGTCTCCTAATTCCTCCCACTCCACCCCTTTCCCCCTTGGTATCCATACATTTATTCTCTATATCTGTGTCTCTATTTCTGCTTTGCAAATAAGGTCATCTATACCATTTTTCTAGATTCCACATATATGTGTTACTCTACGATATTTGCTTTTCTCTTTCTGATTTACTTCACTCTGTATGACACCCTCTAGGTCCATCCACATCTCTACAAATGACCCAATTTCATTCCTTTTTATGGCTGAGTAATATTCCATTGTATATATGTACCACATCTTCTTTACCCATTCTTTTGTTGGACATATAGGTTGCTTCCATGTCCTGGTTGCTTCCATGTCCTGGCTATTGTAAATAGTGCTGCAATGAACATTGGGGTGAATGTGTTTTTTGAATTATGGTTTTCTTATCTCCTCTTTTTGGGATTTCCTTCCTATTTAGGTCACCACAGTGCATTAAGTAGAGTTCCTGTGCTATACAGTATGTTCTCATTAGTTATCTATTTTATACATAGTATCAATAGTGTATATATGTCAATCCCAATCTCCCAATTCCTCCCACCCCCACTTTCCCCCTTGAATCACCTAGGAATCTTTTTAAAAAGCAGATTCTGTTTCAGTTGGATTGAGGACTGAGGTTCTGAATTTCTTACAATCTCCTAAATGATGTTCATGCAACTGGTCCTTGAAACACCGTGAGTAGCAAGGCTGTAAATCCTCCTTCAGAATGTATTAGTGCTTATATCACTGTGCCACCATAGCACCATGTAGCTCCCCTAACTTAGCTTACTAATTGTAATCTTGTATTTATTTGTCTACGTTTCTTTCTAAACTACAAACTCTCTGGGTATAGAGACTCTGATGCATTTCCCACGCCTAGCAGATAATTAATATTCAATAAATACTTCTGATGTCAACTAACCAATGAATGAATGTGTACCAAAGATACACTTTTATACACACCTTGAATGCACGTAACGCTCCCCAAGCTACTTTTTCATAACACTATCACCAGGGCATTGGGATTTTTCAAAATCAGAGCAAAAATAAAATCCTTTATAATCATTCCAAAAAAAAAAATCAGAGCAAAATTCACCATTATAATCACGGCTGATATTTATTGAGTACATTGTGTGTTAACTCATTTAATCCCCATAAAAGACCTTCATAAGGTAAAGTTATTACAATTCCCATTTTAAAGGCAGAAATGGATTCACAGAGATATTAAGGACCTTATCAAAGTCTATACAGCTAGTTCATATCATCGCTGGGGTACGCACCTAGGCTCCACAGTCCACAGATCTAACTACTACCCCATAAAGATTAAAAAATGGAATCTCTCTGTGACTTTGTCAAGCTTTTCAATCTTAATATGCTTGACATCTGCAGAATGGGGATCAGACCCATTCTAAAGACTACGCTGCAGAATCCCCCATCTAGTCCACAATGGGCATGCTTGGATTTAATTCTCTTCTGGTACCACCCCACAAATTTATGTCATGAAGCAAGCTGTAATTTTTCTGGGACACAAGTGTGAATGACAAAAGCTGTGCAAAGCTCCTCCACCAGAATAAGACACCAGGTTGCCACAGGAAGGGGGAAAAATGAAGGAGCAGCACCTATATGAACACATAGCTTTATTTTCCTCTTATCTTCATGCACATAAGAATTCCAGAGAAATGGTATTTCGTTATGGTATTCTCAAATTTGGGGCTTGCAAAATGTATCCCTAGAAAAATGTTAAGGGCCTACTCCACGTTCTTGGCTGACACTCTCTTACGCAGGCACCTGAATTAGAAACCTTTGCGTAATTAAGGAAAAGCAGACTGTGTGCATTTAAACTTATCAGCTTTCTTTATTTAAAAGGAGACAACACATAGCATTGTTTATAAAGAGAAAACATCATACAACTATTTTAAGAGATAAGTCACTATGGTAACCATTTCTCTGCTTGAATTTAGAGAGGCAATGCCTTCTGCTACTGGAAAATTCTCTCAGTTTTTAGCCAGCAGCAGATATTACATATTATTTTATACTGGACTTTTTTTGGTCTTATACTAAATAAGTCTCCACGTTCTTTATGTAATGGAAAATCCCTTAACATTCCATAGAATAACTCGTATTGCATACTTAATGACTAAATGGAAATTGTATTGGGTAGAACATCTTCAAAGACAAATAAAAATAATGATGAAGTATCTCATCCAGAATGTCATACCTATCTTGACACAATTGGGTGGTTCTACAGTCAATGATTTTACATGTCTGTAAATTTTACTTTTTTCCAGAAAACCATTTTCTAGATTAACAAAGATTAACCAAGATAACTTTTTACCCACATTATTTGCTTACATATAATTGGGAGGTCTCCTTCCTGCTCCCAACACACTTATGCATATTCTAATAAAAACGTCTTTCCTAACCAGTGGCAAATAGTTTCCAGATTTCCTGCAAACAGGAAACACCATAAATTGTGTTCTACTTTAGCAATACTTCTCTAACTCCATGTAGCCCCTCTAGCTTTCACTGAACCAGAAAACTACAATATCAGAACAACTATCACTCATAAGGTCCTTGCTAGGTACCAGGCCCTGTTCTAAGACTCACGTGAGTATTAGATTTACAAATTTCACACAACCAAGGAAAGCCAAAGACAGTGTGCACTCAAAGATCTCAGATTTGTTTATTTAAAAAGAGATAATATTTAGCATTGATTATAAGGGTTTCTCTTTTAATCCTCACAACAACCCTATAAGCTTCCTAAGGGACCTTGGATATTGTACAGATCAACTTCCATATCCTGTAAATCCTCCCTGAATCCACTGTACAGATTAAGAAACCCAGTCATTTTTTTCCTCTGGTGTCATAGTTTGAAATGAAATAAGCAATGCACTGAATGTAAATGTATTAATAAGAGCTCAGGAACAATAGCACGTACTGGATAAAGAGAGAAAAATGGCTGGCAAAACATGTAATAAATATTCAACACTCTAAATCACAAATGCAGAAGACACAAGTATTTCTTATAACAGTATACCAAAGCATCATATTGTCTTTTGTTTTTTGCAAAATCCCTGGTATTCTGAATTTGCACTTATGTAAGCAATGATATTATAAACACTATATTTATACATGAGGGAGCATGGAACTTATTTGTGTGTACATCAGATGAACATACTGTTGCCATTTGTTACTGCTATTCCCCTTTTTTGTATGAAGGTGGATGAGTAAATCATAGTATAGAAAAGCAAGCATGCTTAAGTTAAAGTCCTTGCTCATGGTTTTGGTAGTTTGTTATAGTACATTGGTGTATGAAAGGCAATAAAAAATTATTTAATCAATTAGATTTTCCCTTCATATACAACTATTATTTCCAGTAAGCAGCCTTACAAACTATCTTTACAGTATTAATTAGAGAGGATAATTAGAGGGGTACAGCAATGAAACATACTTCATCACTGCACCTGATAAACACCTGGGGTACACCAATGTGATGAACTTTCGGTTACAAATAATTAACTGTATCCACAGCATTAAAAACTCTAATAGACTAAGTGTGTCATCTTTTGACAAGGCTATTATGGCACTTAGGTTTTCCTAATTCTGCCCTATAGTTCCTTTTGAAAAATCAGCTCTGTTTATTTAACCCTGCAAAGATGCAAACCAACGATAGAAAGGATTTTTTAACCCTTTTAAGAAGATAAAAAAGGACAATCTCCGCTAATTATCCCAGGTACATTTTCTATATCAGTCATTACTTATGCCCTGTAATTCCTCAGAGCAAGGCCCATTCAGTCAAAAAGAATGATATTATTCAAAGTCTTTCATAATAAGTAAATTATTTTCTGCAGTAAAATCCCCAAGGGCTTTGCAAAATTTCAGTTACTCAGGTGAGCCGAGAGAAACTGCTACTTTCTAGAAGTTACAATAATCCTTCTGGCCGTTTGGGAGTACTTAGTTTATGAGTTATGCCTAAAGACCCTAAGGAAATTGAAATGGGTAATTCCTTCACTGGTATAGGTTCAGATCACTCACTATATTAATCCTAATAACTCTCCTTGGATGCAGGTAAGAGGCAGTCTCACTAGCACTGCCACCCAAATAAGGAGGCTCTGTGGCCTGCCCCCCCACCCCCAGCTGCCATACCCAACTGACCATCCACTGGTCCTGAACACATTTGCCACTGAAATTGCTTTTTAATTGGCTTAAAAGGGCTTATTTTCCCCTTTTCTATTGTTGAAGTAGAGGTGGAAATCTGCTTTCAAAGACTAGCCTATCACATCTCCTTCTTTGGCTCCCCTGACCTTCAGGCAGCACAGCTGCCTGAGTTGAGTTAAAAATGGACTGTCAAGCTGCTTTTAATTTCTGCTGCTCTGCCTCCCAGTGTCCTCCCACTGATCTGTTTATCACAGCTTCCTTACCCCTTCTGTTGTTGTTTTTCTTACTAAGAGTTTCTAGCCTGGACAGCTGAAACTGCTTCTCAAGGCCCTAACCGACAGATCCTTGTACACAGAATCCTAAAGGATTGGGAGCCAACACTAGAACCTCCTACTTGTAGAAACTCTTCTCTCTCCAGGCATCCCCTTCCTCTCCTCTGCTGACCCACCACCATCTTTGGGAAAGCTCACTCTGACCAGATCATCTCTACTGGCACACCAAAGCGGGAACAGGGTGGCTTAGGCACAGTGGATGAACACATAATGTTTGGCTTCTTGCCAGACATGGGTTGGGCGAGCCTGTTGACCCTGAGCCGCTCCTCTGTCCCTCTGTGGGCTCAGGTTCAGGACTGCGCATCAAGCTTCACAGGGATTATATCCCTAGCAGGACATAAAACACTGTACTTGTATCTTCATTGCCCCGAGCCCCTTCAAGACCGACCAAGACCAAGTTCCTCCCGCTAACGGGGCTTGCCAGGAGCTGCTGCCTTTGCGAATGACAACTGCTCCCAGAGCCCGGGAGGGTGGTGGAAGCAGCTAAAATCCCCCTAATGGTTTTGTTTAGTTTCTTGGCAAAGTCCCCTTCATTCAAGCTGCCGGCGCTCTGGAGCCAGGTCTAATTAGAAGAGTACCAGGCTCACCCTTTCTCGCGGTGAAAACGCATTAGTCATAGATGAAGCAGTACGAAGGGTGCTGGGGGTGCAGTGAAGACCCGAGGCTGGAGATCCTCGGATGCGAGAAGGCAAGCTAGAGCTGACCGCGTGCGGGAGAGGAGAATACAGAGACGCTGGGACGGGACGCGGAGTAGAGTTGACTCGGTGAGAGGCCAGAACTAAGCGCAGAAATGATGCCCATTGAACATCTACACAGATTTAAGCAAAGTGGTCAGTCTGACAGAGCAAAGCCTCAGGTCACGGTAATAGACAAAAGGCCGAAAGCTTCCCGCTGCCCGGGACAGAAAGTCAACAAGGGCATCAGGAGTGTGAGTGTGTGCGCGCACGCTAGGGGAGGGGTCGCACCAAAGAATCCTGGTTGCTGGCGGAGGGGAACGGTCAGTTTTGGGCGAGTCGTGCACCCGGAATTGCACTCACGGGTACCCGCGGCCCACCCAGGAAACAGCAGGTGTCAACCCTACCGCAAACTTAGCCTAAACTCCCAGCGGCTAGCCTACGGTTGCTGGAACTATAGGGGTTGGGCTGCAACCGGTCCCTGGAGAGGCGGGGCCCGGGGCGGCGGGGCGGCGCAGGTGGGCGGGCCGGGGCAGGGTGAGGAGGCTGGGCCTATAAAACGCCCGCCGCCCCAGAGGCGAGGCAGCTTAGTGGAGTTGGGGCGGGGTGGGCTGGGGGCGAGCGGGGTGCCAATTGCCGCTTGGGTCCGCAGGTCCCTAAGCCCCCGAGGGAGGGGCCTCCTGAAGACGGTGCCTGCCTCGGTTTACCCGCAGCTTTTTGGCCAGCGAGCGCGTCGGCCCCGGCGAACTCCCAGCAAGTGAGCCTGGGTGGGAGGAGCGGGGCCTGGGGGCTCCGGTGCTCCGGACGCAGTGGTGAGCTCCGCGGGGCAAGCCGGCTCCAAGTTTTGCTAACTTTGAATTAGTTTCAGGTTGTGACTGTAGGCGTCTCCGCTCCCAAAGTTTTGTGAACCTGAGTTGCAGAGGCCGGTTCCTCCCCTTTGGAAAAGGAATGCTTCGGCTTGTTCGCTCCGGGGACTCTGGGCATTTTAGGACGCCTTGCTTGCACGTCTGGCTTGCTTTTGCATATCTGTCCTTCTTGCCTCCTTTTTCTAGCGCCCCGGAAAGGCCGTTCCGCCCCGCGAGGGAAACAGAGCCGTTGACCATGGTTGCAACGGGCAGTTTGAGCAGTAAGAACCCGGCTAGCATTTCGGAGTTGCTGGACCGTGGCTTCCACCCGGGGAACCTACTAAATGGTGAGTTTCTCAACCGCCTACCTCTCTTCCCTCCAAAGGTCGCAGCCCCTGGATAGATGGGATTGGCGGGCGTGCAGTGTCGACCCCCTCCTTGAATGTTGGAGGTGCCACAAAATCCATCTGAGAGAGACTCCTTTCCAAACTTTTAGCACCTTCTGTCCATGATGGTGAGAAACAAAAGAAGCAAAAGATAAAATCCCAAGGGCTGCATCCATCTAGTCTGCGGCTAATAGACTCTTTGGGGTTAAAAACTGTACAGGTCCCTACCCTACATGGTTGTGAAGTTATGGTGAATTTTAAGTGTACAGTTATGTGTGTTTTAACAAATGTATTCACCTGTGTAACCACTACCATCACCTTCTGCCCCCAAAGTCCCATGTACCCCTTTGCCATCAATTCCCCACTCTACCTCTCCCGTCCCCAGGGAAACACTGATCTGCTTTTTGTCCCTATAGATTACTTTCACCTCTAGGGTTGCATGCAGATGGAGCATATAATATGTACTCTTTTGTATCTGGTTCCTTTCCCACAGCCTAATGATTTTGAGATCCATGCTGTTGCTTCTATCAGTATGTGTTCCTTTTTGTTTCTGAGTAGTAGTCTATTTGTGGATATACCCATTATTTCATTTTTTAAGGCCAAAAGGAAACTTTAAAACGGCAGTGATGCTGGACATATTGTCATTTGCAATTTTAAACAGGAGTTTCTAAAGTAACACAGTGCTCTGCCACTCAGGAGCTGTGGGCATAGACCAATTGCTTAAGATCTTTGGGCCTTCCTCATTTAGAAGGCAAAGTGGTTGATGATCTAATTTTATAGGCCAAAGCTCTAAAATTCTCTATTTTCAACGCAGATAAAATATGGAGCCTTATAATTTGGAGTGCATTTGTTTCAATTAGTTTAAAAAAAAAGCAATGATCTAAGTTTATACGTGATGTGGAGAGAGGAAAATGCAGTAGCCAGTGAAGTGCAGTGTGCTTAGGGTGGGGAGCCCACAGGGCATCTGCCTGTGCCTGCTTAGTTGACTGTGTGTGGTGAGGCATCCTGCCAAGTGGTAGGATTAATTTGGAACGTAGGTGACCAAATGCAGAGCTATCTCCTTTCCTTTGAGCAAATCTAATTTTGTTTTCCTAGGAGTATTTTGTTTTGTTTGGCTACAAAAAACTACCCAGCCAGTTATAAATATCCATGTGAACCTCAGAGGTCTTCTCTTTGAGCAATTTTTAATCGAAGAGGTTGAAGCTAAAATTGGGATCTACAGGTCATTCCAGTAAAGACTTACAAAGAAAACACAAATTTAATTGATGTTTAATATAACTCATCAAAGTTCATTTTAAGTTCATCACTAAAGGACAATACCAAAAAATCTGTTTTTTACAATAATAAATGAATGTATTCTTAGAGTTAGAAGGTAGTAATCCTTAGTCAAGAAAAAATATTAACATTTTTATTCCAGAACTAATGCATAGTCTCTGTAAAAGAAAATTAGAAAACCCCCATAAGCAAATCAGGGAGCAAGAAAGAAAAGAAAATCACTAGTATTCTAAGATAACCATAAATAGATGTGTGATGCGTAGTCAGATTGTGTGTGTGTGTACACATATAAATTTTTAAAAAAATGATTATAGCCTACCCACCTTATTTATCAAAACTTTATTTCACAGGTGAACTTTCAGTCTCAGGTTAAATGATTTGCTTTATTACCCAGCGAGTTAACAGCAGAGTGAGATCAGCTGACTTCCAAACAAATATTAGAACAAGTAGCTGTAACAGATAGAAGAAATAAACAATGTTGCTATATCTCAGTGTGTTTTTTTCTGCTCCTGGATTTTTTTTTTTTTTTAATCTTAAACTTCCATTTTCCACAGATTTTGACTACTGGGATTACGTTGTTCCTGAACCCAACCTCAACGAGGTGATATTTGAGGAGACGACTTGCCAGAGCTTGGTTAAAATGCTGGAGAACTGTCTGTCCAAATCAAAGCACACCAAACTCGGTTGCTCGAAAGTCCTTGTTCCTGAGAAACTGACCCAGAGGATTGCTCAAGACGTCCTGCGGCTCTCCTCCACCGAGCCCTGCGGCCTGCGGGGCTGCGTTATGCACGTGAACTTGGAAATTGAAAATGTATGTAAAAAGCTGGATAGGATTGTGTGTGATTCTAGCGTGGTGCCCACCTTTGAGCTTACCCTGGTGTTTAAGCAGGAGAACTGCTCATGGACGAGCTTCAGGGATTTTTTCTTTAGTCGAGGTCGCTTCTCTTCTGGCCTCAGGCGAACTCTGATCCTGAGCTCAGGATTCCGACTTGTTAAGAAAAAGCTTTACTCCTTGATTGGTACAACAGTCATTGAAGAGTGCTGAAAGGGAAGCACTGGAAAGGGTCCTTTTTATGACTGGGTAATAAAACTTCGCAGCGCTCCATTTAAGTCATTGTAGTTTGCCGTGCCTGCTCTTGGTAGGAAACCCCAAACTGAGTTCATCTTCTTTCTATTTCATATTCATGGCCACCCCAACTCAAGGGCTTATCTGGGGACTTTTGAAAAATGACCCACAAGAGAGTACACTGTCTACATTTATCACAGCTTTTACAAAATGGAATGGAATGGAATAAGGAAAAAAAAGAAGCAATCCACTTTAGTTTTTTATTTGACTCCACAAGTTTTCCAGGTAGTCTTGCTACTAGACTGTATGAACCCACTTTGCCTAGTCTGATTTTCATATGGCTTTTTTTCTGTAAGTTTTCAGAGTGATCCTTTCAATCACAGAATCTTAACTGAATGATGCTTAGCCCATCAAAACTTGCAAAAGCTCATACCACCCATTTCCTGCCCCTACTCACATGTTCTTATACAGGAGGATAGAATTAAGTAGGTGAGCTTAATTAAAACTTAACCCCACGCAAATGTGAATAAGGAATGTCACAGTAAGAACAGAGTTATGAACTTCTCTGTCTCTCTGCATCCTCTCCGCTCTTCTGTTTCAAAGAGGTGGCAAAAGCTTGAGCTACCATTTCAGTAACCACAGTATTGTTTTAAATAACTTTATGGTACAATATAAGCTCAGTTTTTCTAGTTCTTAAGTATTGAATTTTACCTTTAAACTAGAAAAATGAAAAATGCTGATTTTTTTGCATGAAGTTGATTACTTTTCCATTGAGTGAATGGTGAATGTGTATAAGGACGGGAAGTGAGTTCCAGTTCCTTTCTCATTCACTTGATAATCTAGCTTCTTTTTGCTTTTACACTTGATCTCAGATGGACCATCTCATCATGTCAGTGTCATCTCATCCTTGGCCTCTCCTGAAAACTAAAGGAACTCACCTTAACCTGAATCTTCAAAGGAGATAGCTGCACACTACCACTTTTAATTATTTAGATGGGTCTATTTACAAAGTCTCCTTTGACCATGGGTATCTGGTTTATAGTACAGACTAGAGAATGAAAGTCATGATCTAGATAACCAGTGCACACACCCAGCTTTCTTCATCCTTGGATACCTGTCCCTAGGGAACAATAAAGGCCTTATTTTTCTCTTGTTCCAACTAGCTAGATCTTTATCTTTTTTTATGTTAATAAGAGAACATAGCCAACACATTATAATGTTCATCCAGGAAGACCTTCACATCCTTGCTGTAGGTCCTGGATAAGGAGCTTATTCAGGTCTCCTTAGCACCACTTTACATACCTGAGGCCAGAGTTGTAGAGACCATGGCTTCATCCTGGTGTAATTCAAAAGCAGGTGTGATCCTATTCCCATAAATGCCCTAAAATTTCACTATTCAAATCAGTAACTGTTCTAACAAATTGAACTCTTCAAATGCTTGGAAAGATACCACAAAGCCAATCTTACAGGACTGGGCCAGGATAAGTCGAGCTTGTTTTGCATGTCTATTATTGTCCAGGGCTCTGAAGGTCACTGTAATTCTGTGGACGAGGAGTCTCTGGCATGGATGTAAAACTGTTGTCCTTTTTCTACTAACAGTTGTCTTTGACTCTCTTGTCTTTTACACTCACAAAATAGTGGTGACTTATAGAGACTCTTAAGTTAATATTCCTGTTAAAGGAAATTAAAGTTTGTCTATTTTTGACAATAAAGCATCATATATTTTTAATTCTCTTGTCCTCTTTGTCTTTTCTGAGTGTATGCAATGATCACCCTAAAATATATTTGACAATATTTGAGGGAAGGTGACAGAACAATTATTTATCTCCTTTTTGACGAAGGCTATTTGTACCCTTCAATATAATATTCCAATTGTATATTGCATGTGCTTATGTATCAATAAAGAGTCCTTTGCTTCATAATTTTTCAAATACAATAATATTTTTCACTGGAAGACAATAATTTGAGCTCCTTTAGCAACTGCCTTTGAAAAAATTACTCATTGTGTAAAGGCTTTTTCTGTAGTTTTCTTAATGGCCAAATGCAGATATATCAGATTGTAAGATCAGTATACATTTTAATTTTTACCAGAATATTCTATTAGAGCAACATATCTTTATAATTCCACAATCATTCATCAATTTGAATTTTTAACCTTGTCCACCTATCTTTTCTGTCTCCTCAAATTTGTCATTAGCTCAGATTTCTCACACTACCTAACCCACATTTAATGAGACTTGCTACGTCTAGGCACTGTTCTAGGTGCTTTACATAAACCATCTCATGTACTCCTCATAACAGTCCTATGCAAAGAGACCACTGTCATCTCCATTTTATGGATAAATGATCAGACGCAGAGAGGTTAAGTAACTTGCCCAAAGTCAACAAGTTATGCAGGAGATCCAGAGTATAAAACAGAGCCAACTCCAGGAGCTGTGCTCACTATGCTTTCTCCCAATGCATGAAGGCAACACAGACATCTTACCCACATCACCAAAGGACTGTAAAAATGATGTCAAACATTTGCCCTTAAATTCAAAGAAAAAATTCTTAATGTGATTTCTTTCCAGGTAGAAAAAAAGTAGGCAACTATTGACAGTATTCACCATTCACTGGAGCAGAGCTGTGCTTAGAATTTAAAAAGTTTCCAAATATTTAAAAAATATGCATTTCAATCCTGGCACCTTCACACCTATCTTTTGTAGTTGACCTAGTTACTTTCTCATGTACCTTCAGAAAAAGGTGTGATCTCTCCCTTACCTATTTCAATGGGGAATAAACTGTTAGCTAGAGTGTCTGACGGCCTCCTGAAAGATCAGATGTCTTATTTTCCTCTTACTAATAGAAAGATAGTATAATTTTACGGAAATGGATTCAATATCCTGATTCTATTTTGCCAGTGATGTGATCCATATCCTCATGGAGTCAGCATCATGTCGCACTATTCACAGTTTTCCCACGTGCACACTGGAAGGATGTACGAGTATAAAAATCTTAAGTCTATTGCACTCAGGTCTCAATTACCTATATCGGTTTAAACAGGTGAGAATAAAAACAAAAGTCCAAGGCACATCGGTGGCAGATGAGGAGGGACAGATACACGGTGACAAGCTGGGAGGAGAATCACGCAGATTTTCAGAACCCCGGACTCCTGCCTAGACTCTGCCATTGATTATAGACTCGCAATACTCCATTGGGTCCTCCACACCTGCCACAGGCAAGAGATGAGAGAGACTATGAATGATCTCATGGGAAACTTGGGGGCTAGTTGTGGAAGTGATGTACATAACTTCTGTCTACATCCCCTGTAGAACTCATTCACATGGTCGCATTCAATTGTAAGAGGGGCTGGGAAATATGGTAGCACAGTGTGCCCAGAAGTAAACGGGCTTGGTGAACTGAAAACATAGTTTCTGCTACACGGGGAGTGACAAGTTATTCTATAAAACAATAGACAGCCCAGACACAGGCCTATACATATGTAAATGGAAAGCTGATTTATAGCAGAGTTGGCACTTTAGAGCAATGAGCAAATAAATGACGGCGGGGACTTCCCTGGTGGTGCAGTGGTTAAGAATTCACCTGCCAATGCAGGGGACATGGGTTCTATCCCTGGTCCAGGAAGATCCCACATGCTGCAGAGCAACTAAGCCCATGCGCCACAACTACTGAGTCTGCAGTCTAGAGCACATGAGCCACAACTACTGAGTCCACATGCCACAACTACTGAAACCCGCATGCCTAGAGTTCGTGCTCCACAGCAAGAGAAGCCACCGCAATGAGAAGCCCGTGCACCGCAAAGAAGAGTAGCTCCCGCTCACCACAACTAGAGAAAGCCCGCGCAGCAACAAAAACCCAATGCAGCCAAAAAATAAATAAATAAAAAATACATGAATGATGGTGTTTTCCAATAATTGGAGCTATAATAATTATCTACATAAAAAATGAAATTGAATGCATACAATTCCAGATTGATTAAAGAATTAAATGTGAAAGGGAAAGTTTTAGCTGACAATATAATTTTTATGATTTTGAAGTAGAAAAATTTCTTAAGATACAAAGAAATCACTCAAACTTTTTGTCTATCACATAACACTATAAAGAATAAAAATACAACTTACGAACTGAAAGTATCTTCTATACATATAACTGAAAAAGAGTTAGTAACCAGAATATATTAAGAATTATTTCAAAGCAATTAGAAAAACACAAACTACTCAAAGGAAAAAAAATGGGCAAAAGCTTGAATATGCACCTACAGAAAAGGAAACCCATATGGTGATAAACATATGAAAAGATGCTCAGTCTATTTATTAACCAGGGAAATCCAAATTAAAAGCACAATGAGAAACCAGTGTATACACATCCACATGGGTTTAAGAAAAGGAAGGGGGGGGGGTGTTAAAATTTGAAAATTCCAAATCCTGGTGAGGATACAGGAAAAAAAGAATTATTCCAACATGCCAATATGTGTATCTATGCAGCCTGGCATTATTTTGTAAAGTTGAAGATAAGCATATTTTATGAAATTAGACCAGTGTTCTTCAAACTTTTTTGCTTGTTGCACATCTAAGAGAATTTTGTAAAAGTACACCCTCTGCCATATTTTTTAAATTGCCATCCAAAATTTTCAGCCTAAGTTTAAAAAGTTGAAAATAATATCTGTTCAGTATGTGGTGAATATGATCTTTTTAAATGAAACTATTACATCATCTCGTTAAATGTTTCCAATGGAATGTAAATAGCACGGTAATTTAAAACTCACCAACTACTTGGAAAGCGCTAAATTAGGTACATCAACAGAATAAAATTTTTCAGTGTTACTTTTTCTTTTTTCCTGTATCTTCTTAAAGTCTACTTTTTAAACTGAATTTTACCTTCATATATTTTAGACTTAAAAGTCTTTTATTAATATTTCTTCTCATAGTAAAAACAAGACTGTAAATTTAAATGACAACTTTTTAAATTTCCTGTGATCATGTCTTTAATTGTTAATTTTTATTGAGTTAAACTTATAAATAATAGTACACAATAATCAAAGCAACATTAAATATATTTTTGAATTATCTAAATACTAATAAGCAAAAAATAATCTCTCTGAGTGAAATAATTCTTTTTTTTTACCTTGAACTTGGAATTTTTATTGTTTTGGTGCTGAGTCTTTTATTATAAACATTTTCCTTGTTAGAATGAATGATCATTGTATAATGACCATTTTTGATGACTAGTAATATTCCATCTAGTTGAGTTACCATAATTAGCCTAATCGTTCCCTATTGTTGGATTTCTAGATATATATATATATATTACATCTTTCTTATCCATTCATCTGTTGATGGACACTTAGGTTGCTTTCATGTCTTGGCTATTGTAAATAATGCTGCTATGAACACTGGGGTGCATGTACCTTGTATCTTTTTGAATCAATGTTTTTGTTTTGTTTGGAAATCTACCCAGAAGTGGAACTACTAGGTCATATGGTAGTTTTAAGTTTTTTGAGAAACTTCCATACTGTTTTCCACAGTGGATACACCAATTTACATTCCCACCAACGGTGCATGAAGTGGGAACACTTGTTACTGCATCCTCACCAACATTCGTTATTTGTGTTCTTTTTGAAGATGTCCATTCTGACGGGTGTGAGGTGGTATCCCATTGTGGTTTTGATTTACAAGTGAAATGATTCTTTTAAAGTCGTGAATTAATTTATAGGTATTGTTTTTGCTAGAATTAGAGGATTAAGCATCATTTCCTATGTTTGTCTCTATAAATGTAAGCTCTGAGAAAATATATTAGTATCAATAAGTAGATGGGAATACAGAAAATTTGCCTATTACAAAACCAAATTGTAATCAATATTTGAGCTACTTATGCTGAGGTACAGGGCATCAGGACTTCAACATATGGATTTGGGGGGTACACAATTTCACTCGTAATGGCAGACGTTCAAATAATGAGCTTTCTCAACACTATCCTAGAGCAATAGTTCAAACAGTCCTGTTGTTTGGTACCCTAGAGGTTATTATACCCCTGAATAAAGCATTATAGTAAGACGGGCCAATAGTGAAAGGCATGTCCTTCGTGAAGTGAGGGAAAAGGACTGTTACAGGGGAAGTGAGCAAGTTAGACCTGCATTTCAGGTAAGTTCTCAGGGAGATCAATTTTAGGAAAGAGTATACATAGAAGCAAAGGGTTTGGAAATTGGTCCCCCTAAAACTGTGTGCTGCACATACCTCAGGGAAAACATTTGTTTACCCCTGTACTAATTTCCCAGTTTTAAGACTACTGCCTTGGATTCTTGCACCCATGTGCCAGGAGACTGACAGTTCAGCATCACACTATTTAGAAGACTGGTGTGGAAACAACACAAATGTCCATCAGCTGTAGAATGGATAAATGAATTGTGCTATGGTCATAAATGGAATGCTAAACAACAATGAAAATGAATGGAATCTAAATTACAAAAGACCTGGATGAATCTTTAGGATACAATACAGAATGCAAAAAGAAGTCATAAAAGAATAAATAGGCTATTTTTTACATTTATGTAATGATTAAAAACAGAAAACTAAAATATTTACAGATACAAATATATGTGGCTTATCTATTTAAAAAATCCAGGAATTTATAAGCACAAATTTCAAGCGAGTGGATACATCTGAAGGGACAAGAAAATAGGTGGAAATAATGAGGCACTCACAAAAAACATCAAAGGTGATAGTAGCGATCTTTATCTTTTAAATTTGGAGGTAGGCATGCATATATTGTTGAATCCTGGCTCCTTACGCTTTACATGTATTTCATACATCTCTTTTTGTACTAACTTAATAGTAAATAAAATTTCTTAAAATTTTAAAAGGCTATGGGCAGTTAAAAAATTTAAGCAAAGTTCAAACTATATCTCTACTTAAGAACTTTCTATACTTACAACAAGTAAATATTTACTAAATCAGCTCTAAGAGACAGGAAAATCTGAGGATTTATCTGGGCCATTAATTTTTCCTAATTTGAGCAAACTGCAACAATTATCACAGCCAGCATTCAATTATTCTCACCACAGAGGGCAACCATGGAGTAATTCATGAAAAACAGCATAAAATGCAAAAAACATTACCATTTGGCCATGGGCTACATATTATTAATCTTGCAACACATTTACTTTTGCAGAGAATAATATAAAATGATGTTTATTGCTTGAACACACAACATGTGAAAAATTATGACAGAGCATGCCGAAGAATGCAGACTATTTGAAAGAGGCTGCTGAGGAACCTGACCATCTGGATAACTAAGTTTTGATCTTATTTCCAGAACTGATAACTAGGTCAAGTTATTTACGTAATAATATTAGTTAGTGATTTGCAAATATTAAAAAAGTCTTTAATCCACTCAAATCATGCTGAAGGAAATGCAAAGGCAGACAGATCAAATCTCAAATCAAAACCCAAATTATAGCTCAAGTTTGACTTTGCTGGGAAAGAATGAAGGAAGTTTTTTCAACCTTTTTCAGGGCTAAAATCCAGACTAAAACCATTTGGAGGGAGTTAAAACACCATTTTGCAATGTTCTATCAGCAATAGCATAAACAACTGTTACTGTGTTTCAGAGAATTCTCTAGGCAGCTACCACATAAATCAAATAGAACTTGCTATAATAGGCACTGTGGAGTGTGAAGGAAGTAATAGCAGCAGCAATACAGACAAGTTGTAAAATGAAGTGAAGAACTCTAAAGGGTCTAAGATTTACCCTACTTTAGAGGTAACATATTAGCCTGCCACAGTTTCATGGATACTTGTAGAAGACCCCTGGGATAAAGACAAAGGATTTTATCATATTAGCCTGCCACAGTTTCATGGATACTTGTAGAAGACCCCTGGGATAAAGATAAAGGATTTTATCGTATTAGCCTGCCACAGTTTCATGGATACTCGTAGAAGACCCCTGGGATAAAGACAAAGGATTTTATCGTACTAGCCTGCCACAGTTTCATGGATACTCGTAGAAGACCCCTGGGATAAAGACAAAGGATTTTATCATATTAGCCTGCCACAGTTTCATGGATACTTGTAGAAGACTTCTGGGAAAGAGACAAAGGATTTTATTACTCAAGAAGCATGAGCATCACCATGTTTGCATCAGTCCCCTCATCCCTGCCAAGGCCCATAGGAGCAATGGTGTTGGACCCAATGGATGCCTATGGGTTGTGTTACAGGTGTGGAACCCTGAGCTTAGGGAACCCCAGTCTTTTATAATGGGTATGGCTGCCCTTTGCTTCAGAGGAATATACCACCTATCTTCCACTGTTGATCACTATACAAACATCCTTGAAAAGATATCTCAGACCAAAGGGCAATCACTGCCTCACTTGTAAGAGATGCAGACATGAGCAACTCACAGAGAATTGCCTCCCAACAGCCAGTGTTAAGACCTGAGCCTGCCATTTGTTGTTAAAAATCAAGCACGATAAACAAATGACTTTCCTTCCCTGATTACAACATATGTACCCAATGACAGAGCCTCAAAATATTAAGTGCAAATTCATAAAATTAGAAAGTTGAGCGATTTATAATCATAGTGAATGATGTTATTATACTTCTCTCAATAATTGAGAGATCAATCCAAAAGAGAATTAAAGAAGTGAAAGACTGAATGACACCATACATACTGTATTTAGTAACCATGCATAGAACTATAAACCCCCAACTTATAAATACATATTACTTCAATATCTACAGGAACCATATCCCTAAATTTATCACATTTTATAACACATAGAAAACATTAAATTAACAAAGACTATTCTAAATAAATAATAAAAACGTGAAAACAACCACAAAACTTCCATATATTTGGAAATTTAAGTACAAATATAATTCATAGGTCAAAATAATTTTTAAAACTTAAAATTTAATGATAAGGAAATTATTACATAGTAAAACATCTAGGATGCAGTTAAGACAGTATATAAAAAGAAATGTATAGCCTTAAATATTTATATGAGGAAAGGAAAAAAAATGAAAAAACATTTTTGGAAATGAATGAGATCTTAAAAAGCTATACAGGAGCATCTCAAATGAATTATTGATCAAAAAACTAAAGATAAATTAAATAAGCTTGAAAACTGTTAAAACCTAGTACCCAGTTACTTTATAATTCTCTGTATTTTTCACTGTGCTTGAATATTTTATATTCTTAAAAGAATCAATATTTGTGAGAGGATTTACTCAAGGGATAGTGTTGCACATAGAATGTGGCAGCAGCAGAAGTTCTGAAATCATTCTGAGCAACTTTAAGGCAGACTTGCATGTTTATCTTTGTCAATATTCAGTAACTATTTATAAAAGAGATTAGGAAAAGGTCAGTATGGCCCAAGGCAGAGGCCTGTGGGACGTCACACGAAGAAGTACAGTTTCTACGTAATTGAGCTAGTTCATCTTTATAAGCAGTGAGGTACTATTATAATGTAGAATTTGGGGAAAATCAACCAGAAAACATTGTATATAATGAATGGTTTAGGAGTGATGAAGAGGCAGGAGGCAAGAGATCAGTGAAGAACCAATTGAAATACCTACATGGGAGGGGAGAAGAGTCTAAACTAGATAAGAAACAACTTATGTACATTAAATATAGTAATAATGATGATGATAATTAGCTCAAGAGCCATTACCAAGAAAAATGAACAGGTTTTGGTGGCTGAGATAAGGAAGAAGAAAAGAAGGGCATCAGTAAACTTCAGATATTCTGCTGCTTGTTTAATGCAGAAGTTCACCCAGGAGGGGTAATGAGAGAACTTAGAGAAGCTTCCACGAGATAAGATGACCACACATCTTACATCTGGCATCATTTCTGCTTTAATAACTGCTTTAGGTAGAGTTCCCTGGAATAGACTCTGAAATGGAGACCTGCAAGCAGGAAGTTGATGCCCTTTGATTAACGCCCCCTGGCAGAGAGAAGGAAGTAAAACTGACTGAGCAAAGGAGATGGTTGAACCATTGATGCAGTCTCACAAAAAGGCCTCACCTGACCTCTCAGGGAGCTCCAGAGTTAGGATGCCCTTCAGAGTTATTTCCCCGGAGGCAACAGGGTTTGCCTGTATCCTCACCCTCACTGACCAGGCATTAGAAACAGGCTGCTGAGGACAGGTGTGTGTGACTTTGGACCAGGCAGCACTAGTCAGCTGAGGCAATTCTTGGCGTGGTAGCATTCCCAGTGGTTTGGAAGATGCCGGCCTCAGATGTGAAGAGGGGATCTGAGTGGCACATTGTAGCATCTACCACCTGCCCTCATGCCACTCAGGTTCATGTGTGTCATATCATAAATTCTGGGTCCAGCTCTTGCAGGATTCTGTTTGGTCTGTTTTCCTAGGGAAACTGACAAAGGTGAGTGGAACAAAACTACAGCCCTGCCACTGCAGGTGGTCTCAAAGCCACAGTGGAGTATCATTTCCTTGTCTGCCACCATTCTAGATTCCCCGCTTTCTCTGTTATCACCTCTGCTGGTCAGCTGACTTGCTAGAGGGGTGACCCAGACCCCCATGGTTAAGAGGTCTAAGCCCCTGGTCACCATGTCCTTAGGCCTTAGTTGTTACACTTGTCCATTTACTCCTGGCTGTTCGCACAATGGTAGTTCTTACCTTATAGGCCAAAGCACCAATATATTCTGCCAACTACCAAATGGGTCCATTGGAATTAGACATTTGGGGACCAAGGAAATGACCACTGGCTACATCCATGAGTCCAAGAGGTACACTGTGAGCTGGATCTGGACCAGGACCCCATTTATCACTTGGAAGTCATGATGATGCTTAAGTTCCAGGTCATCAATGTCAACTCAGACCTCACATCTGACACACCTTGAAATGATGTATTCTCCATTTTCTGTTGTACAAATATCCAAGTAAATGGCTGTAGGTCATTTTAGGGAAAGAATAAGGGAGGATGGGGGGGTCATCATTATTGTATATACTTGGCATGGAATTACTGGCATTTTTTTCTCCAGGAATTTTGAACTCTCATTCAGTAAATGGGTTCTAGATTGGAAATTGCCTTTGTTCTGAAAACTGAATTTAGGACTGTGACTTTTTTTGGAATGGCTGCCTCCAAGAAGGGGCATGGCTTTGGGTGAGGACAATGCATGGAGAGGGGTCAGCTGAAAGCTGTCAGCTACCAACACTCCCAGCAGCCAGGGGAATGAGCATCCCAGACCTGGATGGTACACTATGGTATGGCATCCATTACAACAACTAATACTTTTAGGGTGTATGTAGAAAGGTGGAACTAAGAAATAAAAGTTTGGTTGAAGTGATGGAAAAGAGAGAAATCTAAGACTCTTTTAAACTCTAAATGATCAAATTTCCTGTTGATCTTAACTCTGCCTCAATCTCTGAGGGTAACTTACCATATAGTGTTATCAGACTTATGTGGAATTATTTTGATATACCAAACAGAAATTGAACTAATAGGGGCTTCCCTGGTGGCGCAGTGGTTGAGAGTCTGCCTGCTAATGCAGGGAACAAGGGCTCGAGCCCTGGTCTGGGAGGATCCCGCATGCCGCGGAGCAACTGGGCCCGTGAGCCACAACTACTGAGACTGCACGTCTGGAGCCTGTGCTCCGCAACAAGAGAGGCCGCGATAGCGAGAGGCCCGCGCACCGCAATGAAGAGTGGCCCCTGCTTGCCACAACTAGAGAAAGCCCCCGCACAGAAACGAAGACCCAACAGAGCAAAAATAAATAATTAAGAAATTGAACTAATATATTATGTATCTATAATTAAAAAAAGAAAGTGTTTACCAGTGAAAAGGGCTTTGCTAGGGTTTCATGTATTTGTAGTAGGTGGAGAGGACAGCTGGAAAATTCTGACCTGACTCACTAAAAATGGCATAAGAGAACTCCCTAAATGGCAGTGCTAGCGCTCAAAACTCTTGCATGCCCTAGACTTCCACACTAGGATTTTAGATATGATGAAAAACAACCAGACCATGAGAAAACTGCTTTTTTATAATCAGGTTTCCAGTGTGAAGGGGCCCAGTTTAAGTAAAGGCCCCAAATAACATAATATTGTGTACTGCACCCTCCCAGATGGCCTCTTCCAGTTCACATGGGGACGAAGAGTACTTTACTCCTGGAGTTGCAAACATATTGGTGTGCACTACGAGAGCCCAAATTCAAAGCTGCTCTTGATACAAAGCCCTGAAAATTATTGCTTCGGTTCTTCATGATAATCAACCCAAACTGACTGCTGTGCATTCAAATCCTCCTACCTAACCACATGTAAATAATTGGAAGGAGTGGAATGTTATTAATATAAAACAACTATTTCTTATTGCTTATAGGCTGGTATATATTGGGTTTCTCTTTAATAAGCAGAGAGAGTAACAAGTCCAATGTAAGTAACAAGTCCAACAAGTTGATGTAAACTATGGGATTTCCGGCTTCAGAGGTGTAACTAGAAGAATAATGAACAAGGCTGTTATGGAAGAAAATTTCTGGAATTTAAGCATTGCCATTATGAGTTGGTTTATCTTTATTACTCTGAGTTTACAGAGTATTACAACAAATTACACAGTTTACAACAAATCTTTTACGACAGTCTTACAATGTGTCTTTTCTACACTTTAGCTCAAACAGGAAAAGTAAACAAAATAAAGTTCCCTCTTTAAAATATTCAAGACTAGACCAAGAAAGCAAATCCAAAACTGTTAAAACAAACCAACAAACAGAAACAGCCTCTAAATGTAAAGCGCTTTTCTGTTTAAACGCATGTAAAGTTTCTATTGACAAAGCACCCTTTCCCCCACCATCTTTATCCTGCCCTTCATCTCAGCCCCATCTTCACAAGATTTGCACTTAGTATTTGTAAAGCTGTATAAAAATTCACTTAGGGCTTCCCTGGTGGCGCAGTGGTTGAGAGTCCGCCTGCCGATGCAGGGGACACGGGTTCGTGCCCCGGTCCGGGAAGATCCCACATGCCGCAGAGCGGCTGGGCCCGTGAGCCATGGCCACTGAGCCTGTGCGTCCAGAGCCTGTGCTCTGCAACGGGAGAGGCCACAACAGTGAGAGG